>NC_083421.1:46326480-46673980 GCF_020745735.1 Hemiscyllium ocellatum
TTACAGTAGTAAAATTCCCCAAATTAGAAAAATATATTCAAAATTTAGACTACGGTTCAGAAACTTCAGGAATCACAGAAGCAGTCAATACTGTTAATGTACCTTGTTAATTTGATGGGATTTGTCAGGTAACTCCACTGGAAAATTATATAAAACTGTTCCAGATGAACAGATGATAGTGACATGAATTAAACTGATAGAACAATACCAGAATATAAACCAGAAATGACACCTAAAGTGGCTGTTGATTTATTGCCATCCTGAGTTTGGTTCTGGGCTTCCATGTATATTAGTGCTACAAATCTGGGTCCATTTAGCAGTGAGATGCTCGTACATACATCACCAGCTCCTGCTCCAAGCCAAGGTCATTCCCCATTGCATCAATCTTTTCAGCAAAGGCTACTCCACCACTCTACTAGTTGTTAGCTATTTCAGCTTTGATTTTTTTTGGAAAGACTTGAGGGATAAGGGATGAGGGAAGTTTAAGGGGTGGGGGGGGGGGCGGTGTGGTAGTTGAAATAAAGAAACAAAAAAGCATAGCAACGTTGATTCTACTAATACTTCTTGAATTGTCCTTCATTTTAAACACTGCTGAATTATTTGTTTGAGTTAAAAAGCTTGCTTTTTAATTCCTTTGGCTATTTATGTTTTTTGCAAAAATATATGCCAGTGATAGAAAATTCTTCTTCCTGTGTTCAAAAGCTGAATGTGCTCTTAATAAATTTACAAAATCCTTAAAAATTCAGCTCAAATGGAACAAAATTATATTGCTTCTGTAGCTAGCACAAGTAGTCACTTGGTCAGTAAGAATATATGCTTTATGTACTTTCTTCAAAGTTTTCTTTAGTGTTAGCATGTCTGTACAGTCTACGAACAGCACATTTTTAAAATGTCAAAATAATTTTAATGGTTTCAAAATCATGAATAATATTTATTTTTGTGGGAAAAAAAAACTTTCTTTTGCACTAAACATAGCTGCCTCTTCGAGAAGTTTGCCTGATTAAAACTGTTCCTTATTCTCAGCAAAGCATTTGCAGGTTACCCATTATGTATCGTCCAAGGTTTCTTTCTGCCTTCCCCATTCTTTATTCTCTAGGAAGTCAGGCCTTTCTAAAGGACTGAAGTTTAAGGTACTGCAGTTTTAATGGTGAAAGTATCCTTAGGAAGGGGTGATGGGGTAGGGAAAATTAAATTAGAATCCTTGGACTTTAGAACACAAGCTAAAAACTAAAAATGGCAGACATTGTTAAAAGGAATTTAAGTATTACCTTAAAAATTAAGTTAAAAATCACACAACACCAGGTTATAGTCCAACAGGTTTATTTGAAAGCACTAGCTTTCGGAGTGCTGCTATTTCATCAGATAGTTGTGGAAGATGAGATCATTTACTCAGGATTTATAGCCAAAGGAGTCCAATGTCACTGAGAAGTGCTACATTAAACAATTTTATATTAAAACTTTCATCTTTTATAAAGGGATATGCTGGTTTCTGTTTTTTAATATGTAAATCTCAGAGCTTCTTCTAAATTACATTCTCACGATAGTTCAGCTTTTCTAACAATAGGTGTGAAATCTATGTCCCAATGTTTAGTCAGACTGACAAGCCCTCTGCATAGTTTTACACGGATTCATGCAGTTTTTGAGCAAACTAAAATGCAATTCTGCAAAAACAAATTCATTCCACAGACTTACATGTGCGCCTGTGTCGGAGTGACAGAGTGTGTGCACGTGTGGGTGTGAGCACACATGATTGAATGCCTGCAAGCTTGGGGGGTGTGTGTGTGTGTGTGTGTGTGTGTGTGTGTGTGTGTGTGTGTGTGTGTGCGTGTGTGTGTGTGCGCGCGCGCATGTGTGTGAGAGAGAGAGACAGAGAGTGAGAGAGAGAGAGAGAGAGACAAAGACAGAGAGAGAGAGAGAGACACAGAGAGAGAGACACACACACAGAGGTGGACAGAGAGAGGGACAGAGAGAGAGAGAGAGAGGGACAGACAGGGAGAGATGGAGTATGTGTCTGTGAAAGGGTGCAAGTGTGGGTGAAAATGCAGGGATGTCTGTGTGCGCATGAGAGAGAGAGCTTGTGTATGAGGTCTGCATGGGTGTGCAAGTATGGAGTGTGAGTGAGTGAAAGTCATCATGCAGTGGGATCGTCTTTAGTGTGACATGAACCCAAAGTCCCAGTTGATGCCACTCCCATGGGTATCTGTTATCAGCCTCTGCTCAGCCATTCTGCGTTGATGCTGGTCTTGAAGTCTGCCTTGGAGAACAGTCACCCGAATGTCCAAGGTTGAATGTCCTAGACCGCTGAAGTGTTCCCCAACTGGGAAGTGTGCGGTGTCCATTCATCCTTTATCATAGCGTCTGCTTGGTCTCGCCAATGTACCTTGCCTCAGGGCATCCTTGCCTACAGCATATGAGACAGACCATGTTGTCCGAGTCACATGAGTACTCACCACCGTGTACATGGTAGGTGATGTCCCACGTGTAATGGCGTTACCCATGTTGATACTTTGGGACGTCTTGCAGCAGCTGCCACGACAGGGTTATATGGTGTTGTTGTTCTGAAGACTGGACAGTTTGCTGTGCATAATGATCTGTTTGAGGTTTGGTGTTTGATTTAAAGGTGAGAAGTCTTGGCGAGGTGCTCATCCTCATCGATAATGTGTTGAAGGCTGCGAAGAACACAGCATAGTCGTTCGGCTCCCAGGAAATACTGGACAACGAAGAGTATCCTATCTGTTGCAGCCTATGTCTGTCTCCTGAAGAGGTCATTAGTTTCTCGCTGTGGCACGTCAGAACTGGTGGTCGATGAGTTGAGCATCGTACCGTGTTCTTACGAGGATATCCTTGAGCACTTTCACGTTCCTCCTCATCTTCTTTGAGCAGATTCTTTGTATGCAGAGGACTTTTTCGTAGGGATGGCTGTTTTAATATGCCTTCCAAAAAAACACAAAGCCAGCACACTAGGACATCCCATCGTATCAGGCAATGGGACCCTATGTGAGAACCTCGCTGGCTATGTCAAAGGCACCTTGAAACCCATTGCACAGGGGACCCTCAGCTTCTGTCACAACACTACAGATTTCTGACAGAAACTCAGCACCAACAGACCAGTAGAACTGGGAACATTCCTTGTCACAATGGAATTGTCAGCACTCTACAACAGCATCCCCCACAACGACGACATCAGGGCAACAGCCTCAATACTCAATATCAACAACTGCCAATCTCCAAACTCCAATCTACAACTCACCCGCTTCATCCTTGACCACAACATTTTCACCTTTGACAACCAGTTTTTCATCCAGACACACACAACAGCCATAGGGACCAAATTTGCATCTCAATATGCCAATATTTTCATGCACATGTTCGATCAAGACTTCTTTTCTGCACAGGACCTCCAACCAACACTATACGCTAGATATATTGACAACATTTTCTTCCTCTGGACCTATGGCAAAGAGTCACTGAAACAACTATACAGTGATATCAATGAGTTTCATCCAACCATTAGACTTACCATGGACTACTCTTTAGTTTCCGTCTCATTCTTAGATATGTATTTCCATCAAGGATGGGCACCTCACTTACTGCAAATTTATGGATAAAGTCAGAGTGCTACATTTCTCCAGCTTCCACCCGAAACATATTAAAACAGATTTTAAATTTCAAATCTAATACTGATCTTGCTTTTATGCACCTTTTTTGTATTCTTTGTTCTATTCCCCTAATATATTTTGTGTGGTATGATCTGCCTGTACTGCATGCAAAACAGGTCACTGTACTTAGGTACGTATGACAATAATAAATCAAATCAAATGTTTACTGCTTGCCCTTCCTTCCCTGTTTGGCAAGATCTTTTTCAGAATTGATTACTTTCAATCACTTTGAAAAACAAAATGGAACCTTATTTTAAGCATCGCAATGGACACCTTTTATATATCTGTCTTTTATTTGAATATATTTATGGTCATATTGTATACCTGAACATCCTAAGCATGAGAAAATGGCTCAGGAGTTATTGAAATATGGTTTCAGCAAGACAAAAGTGCTAAATAGCAGCTAACTTGCACACAGGATCCAACAAAGAGCAAAGACAGAAATGACAGAGTCATCTGTTTTTGCCAAAACACCTGCCAAATTCATAGAATAATTCTCAAGTATGGCATGTGAACAAATGAGGGCCTCAGCCTATTTGAATGGCCACATCTCTGACAATGCAGGACTGCCTTTGTATTCAATCAAGGAGAATCCAGAAGTCTTGGAGTAGGTTTCATCCCAGAATTTGCCATATTTTGAAATATATAGGCTACCTTAAGCATACTTTGTAATCAACAGGTTTGAACTTGATTAGATTTTCTCAGTTTTGTTAAATAACCTGGCAAAAAAACCTTTAAATTATCACTGTTACATAAATGTCATGCGACCCAAGTACAAACCTTGAGGGCTTTAGCAATACCAAAAAAAATGCTTGAATTTCAACTTGTGACAGAACCTTACTCCACCTCCCAAAAAGGTTTGGGGAGTGGGGAAGGACCTCCATTGCAGAAAATCAATAATGCATTGATGAAGCAGGTTTACTGGCCTGAATTCTTTCTCATTCAATTTTTTTTGTGGTAACAGCAATGTATACCAGGAATTGACAATTATAGATGACGGTGTTAGCTGAGATGTTTAAAATAAGGTTTCATTTTGTTTTTCAAAGTGATTGAAAGTAATCAATTCTGAGAATGATCGTACCAAACAGGGAAGAAAGGGCAAACAATAAGCTTCTGACAGTGTGGTACAAAACATATGGCCCTGTAACAATTAAAAAGTGGGAACATGCATATTTTTGTATTTTTACCTGAAGAACTGTTGAACAGAAGCGACTGTTCATGAGCTTTCTGTTCATGGAAGAGTAGTTAAAGAGGAAGAAACGATATCACATTATTCTTGCTCACCTTAATCTATAGGGATCAAACTAGGAATAGACAATTATATTGGGAAAAAAAGCATCCGAGTGTTAGAACTTTCGCATGGAATGGCATAGAACGGTATCTAAAGTTACAGGGAGTAATATTGTTGTAAATAAGTTGGGGGAAAAAAAGTTCTTTTCATTTATTCATGGAATGTAGGCCTTGCTGGCTAGGCCATAATTCACTGTCCATCTTGAAACACCACAGTTCTTGAGGTGTAGGATCATCATGATACTGCAACAAAAAGTTAGTTACAGGATTTTGAGCCAGCAGCAGTGAAGGAATAGTGATATTGTTCCAATATATTTCTTAAAGCGAGAAGATACTGCTGATTATCTTTCATGGAAAAGTTCTTGATGGCATCCTTAATGAAGCTCACCACAAATAATTAAGCTCTTAATCCAAATCACTTAATTTACCTGGGCGGCATGGTGGCTAAGTGGTTAGCACTGCTACCATCAGGTCATTCCCGATGAAGAGCTCATGCTCGAAACGTCAACTCTCCTGCTCCTTGGGTGCTATCTGACCTGCTGTGCTTTTCCAGCAGCACACGTTTCGACTCTGATCTCGATCATCTGCAGTCCTTACTTTCTCCTAAATTGCTCAGAATGTTCAGGAATGTGTAGGTTAGGTGAATTAGTCAGAGGAAATTTCAAGTAATAGGTTAGGGGAAAGGATCTGGGTGGGTTACTCTTCGGAGGGTTGGTGTGGACTTGCTGGGCCAAATGGCATGTTTCCACACTGTAGGGATTCTATGATATTATCTGTGCTCAGTTTCAGAATGTGATAAGTTTGAGGGGAAGATCAAGTTTCAATACTCAGGATCATGATTCGCCAATGGCCAGACATTGTCATTGCTCAAGGCAGGGGAACAGATTTGTAAATTATAGAATTTTCATTCCATCAAATTATTCAATCTTGAACCAAATTTTCTTCAAACCTTCGGTTTTGAGCATGTAGAAAAGATTGAATATGTAACAAACTAATACTTTGTCATCAATATTTCCTGTAAGCTTTGCACTTGTGACTTTGCAACAGCCTGGAAACTACCTGGTAAATCATCTTCACATGTATACTATGTAAAATGCATGCAAAAAGAAGTTGGGGTACGATGCTGAAAAAGAACTGACGCTACCATAAATTTTTTCTATGCAGGGCACTTTGGCAGTCATTATAATTCATGCGATGTTTAGGAACAAATATAAATGTTAACAATCTTAAAATTTAGATAAGGATTTGATAACTAATATACTAACAGAAAAATTTACTGAAATGACTGAAACTTGAAATGATCAATGAATTATTAATTCTAGCTCTGGTGACAAAATTACTTTTCTAAAGTACAATATTTGTAAACACAGAAACTGTTTGAAAAGACACTGCTTTGCCTATGCATTAACTTCATTGTGAATATCAAAACCATTGGACAAGATTCAGATATGTTTATATTTACCATTTGGCACACTGTACCTTATATAAAACAGACAGGGAATTAAAATATGACTGAAAAGTCACATTTGTAAGCAGACTGAAAGGTGCATTAACCCCTGAAAGCTGTTTTCACAGGTCAGTCCCATCAGTACTAAACAAGTTGAACCATTTGTTTCACCTAACAGCTCCACTCCCCTTATGTCATTTATCTTTAGTGATAAGGGATGACCTTTTCAAGCTCTCTGTTCTGATAGCTTCCAGACACAGAGGCAAGAAATTCTCCTCAAAGCATCCTGGCAGCAATTGGCAAAAAATAACGTGAGCTTGGCAAAATGGTTTCTGCTTTTGAATGGTGGCTGGAATACAAGAGTATCACTGTGGTTAAAAGCTCAACCACTTGGCACTAAAAAAAATAAGACTAGACGTCAGAGGAATAACAACACTTAGGCCTAGTTTTATCAATATTGGAATAAGCTATTTTAATGTATAGAAGCATAGAACGGTTATGGCACAGAAAGAACCAATTCAGCCTATCGGATCCATGCTGACTCTATGTAAAATCAATTTAGGTAATTCCATATTCCTTTCCTCATATTTATGCAACTGTTTTTCCCCTTCAGGTGCACATCCAAAACTACTTTTATCATCATGACTGAATGTTTTCACTACACTTTCAGGATGTGTATTTCAAATTGTAAACATGCACGAATAAAAATGTTTCATCTCATGTTGACTTTAATTCCTTCACAAATCGCTGAAAATGTATGCTCTGATTCTTGACTGCTGATACCCTTTTTCCTTTAATGCTTCTCATCTTCAAGTGTTTAATTTCCTTTTAAAAAGTTATTGCTTTGGAAATTATTGATCTAACAGCCATGTAATGTATTTCATGTTTCAACAGCATTTTGCAGGACACCATCATTAGGTTTTGCCACTGAAATATAATTCACTACCCTCACAAGCTTGTAAATACATATGTAAAATTCCTGATTACTCATCTGGACCAGTTAGAACACAAATTCTATTCAAAATAAGACAGTAACTAGTATTCATGTTCAGTACAATTTTCCGAAGTATTAATATGTTGCCAATATCAATAGACATTATTGATAATACTCTGCAAATATTACATTCATAACTTATTTAATATATGTTTGCCTGGATTTGTTCATTTGCCAAATATATCTTCAAAATTTGCAAGTCAGAATTATGGGCAATGTCACAGCGCAGTTTCAAATCAAGTGTTATAAGGACTGAACAAAAGAGGTCAAAATCTATAATATCTTACTTCTGCGATTAAATTTCAGGGAACAAATTAATGTTTACGAGATGCAGAAAATTGTCAGTATCTATCAATATTGTCAAGAGGAAGAAGATGGTGAGTGCTGTTCTTGTAGTGTGCTCAAATAAGTAAAACATCTTCTATTAAATTCTTGCGTGATAGCTTTTTTCTAAAATAGAGGAGAGCTTGAGAATGTTTGTAATGCCATCACTGATAGTGTCTGTCGGCAAAAATTGTAGATTAAGTTCAGTTGTGCTCAGTTGAAACACCTTATTTTACTAAGTTTTGCTGAAGTAATTAAATCCCAACACTGAGGATTCTGGGTAATCCAAGATGGAGGGCGGGAAAACTTTCTGGCTGTAATAGCTGCGCCTTTTTTTTTGAGGTATTGGAGAGGATTTCCTCAAATTCCAGGAACAGCAATTACTGTTTTATATGTTGTTGCATTGTTTTGGAACTTTGGAAAAAAAAAGTCAAAACAACAGCAGTTTAAAAGGGAGAAGAGCAGACAAAGGAAGCACATGGTGAGGACAGTGCAGGAGACGGGGGGGGGGGGGTGGAGAGAACAGAGAGAGAGAGAGAGAGAGAGAGAGAGACCTGCACAGTTACCGCCTTTGCTGTTTGAATTCGTGTATTGCTGGACATCGGAGTGCATCTGGGAAAATTAACAAACAGTGAAATTCACAACTAATCTTGGAGGAACTGTTTGGCAAAGTTCACAGCACAGAAGCAGATAAGTGTTTTTTTTAAAGTGGGACGTACAGAAAGACTGCAGTAGTGAGTAGAGTGGGTTCTTTTCTCAGCAGAGAGCGGCGGGAGCTGGGTGGAAGTTCAGGCGGAGCGCAAAGCCGGTCGGGAAGATAAGTGATTGATTTAAAGTGGGCGTGTTCTAAACCCCAGGTCCTACAAAGTAGGGTCTCCCTCCCTCTCTCCTCCTCTAACCTAAATTAAGAGTCCACAGACTTGCCACAAAAAGAGGGTCTAAGGAAGTTTGGATCGAAGAGTGAGGCTTCAGCTCAGGAGTCTTTGACAAGGAGGTTGAGTGAAGTGATTACGCCACAGTTGAAGAGGGTGAAGACATGACTGCCCAGCTGGTTCAGTGCACTACGTGCTTGATGTGGGAAGTCAACGAGTCTGGTGTCTGGCTCGTATATATGTGGAAAGTGTGTGCACATTCAGCTATTGACTAAGCATATTGCAGCGCTGATGAAAGACCTCGAGGACCTTAGGCTCATCCGAGAGAACGAGATCTTTCTGGACAAGACCTTCAGCGAGGTTATTACACCAATCATGCCAGAAGAGAGCAGACGATGAGGAAGGCAGAGAGAAGACAGGTGCAAGAGACCCCGGGAGAAGTACCTGTCAGGAACAAGTTGAAGCTTTTGGAAACAGTAGAGACTGATGACACTGCCAGCTCGCAAGGCGGCCAGGTCTGTCAATCAAAAGTTGGTGCAGAGGCAGAGCAGAAGAGTCGGACATCGCACAGAGCCGTGGTAATAGGGGACTCCATCGTGAGAGGAATTGACGGGATTTAAGGATGGTGTGTTGCCTTCCTGGTGCCAGGGTGAAAGACATCGCGGACAGAGTGCGGGAAATCCTCAAGGACAAGGGTGAAGAGCCAGAGGTGGTGGTACATGTCAGCACAAATGATGTCGGGAAGAAGAGGAGGAACATACTACAGCGAGACTTCGGAGAACTAGGAAGAAGGCTGAAAAGCAGGACGTCCAAGGTGGTTATCTCCGGTTTGCTTCCAGTTCCTCGGGCTGGTGTGGCCAGAAACAGGGAGATAATGGACTTGAACGTGTGGTTGGGGAACTGGTGCAGGAAGCAAGGATTTAAGTTCTTGGATCACTGGGGTATATTTTATGGTAAGCATGAATTCTACAATAGAGACGGATTGCACCTTAATAGGTTAGGGACCAGCTTTCTGGCAGGAAGGTTTTCTACTGCAACACCACTACATTTAAACTAAGTAGCGGGAAGAGGGTACAAATTGGATATTTAAAAAGAAAATTGAAGGGAAAGTTAGAGCAAGAGAAGTCAAGAAAGACAACTGCATCAACGAGGCAGAAAACTCGGAAAGGGATCATGCTGTAAGGTTGAGTGAAATAGGGGTTGATGGGAAGGGTGAGAGCAGTAACAAATTAAAAATACTATATATGAATGCACAAAGCTTTAGAAATAAGATGGATGAGCTTGAGGCTCTTTTGGAAATTGGCAAATACGATATTGTGCGGATAACTGAGACGTGGCTTCAAGTGGACAGGGCCTGGGAAATGAATATTCCAGGCTACACGTGCTATCGTAAGGACAGACTGACGGGCAGAGGGGGTGGTGTGGCCTTGTTGGTAAGGGAGGATATTCAGTCCCTTGCGCGGGGGGACCTAGAGTTAGGAGATGTACAGTCAGTGGATGGATAGAGCTGCGAAATACTAAGGGTAAAAAGACCCTCTTGGGAGTCATCTACAGGCCCCCAAACAGTAGTCTGAATGTCGGATGTAAGATGAATCAGGAGCTGAAATTGGCCTGTCGCAAAGATGTTACTACAGTTGTTATGGGGGATTTTAACATGCAGGCAGACTGGGAGAATCAGGATGGTATTGGACCTCAAGAAAAAGACTTTGTGGAGTGCCTCAGAGATGAATTCTTAGAGCAGCTGGTGCTGCAGCCGACCAGGGAGAAGGCAATTCTGGATCTGGTATTGTGTCACAAACTAGAATTGGTCAGAGACCTCGAAGTGAAGGAGCCATTGGGAAGTAGTGACCGTAATACATTAAGCTTCAATCTGTAATTTGAGAGGGAGAGGGTACAGTCGGAAGTGGCAGTAACTTCTGTTGAATAAAGGGAACTATGGAGCTATGAGGGAGGAGCTGGCCAAAGTTCAGTGGTGCAATACCTTAGCAGGGATGATTGTGGAGGAACAATGGCGCATATTTCTGTGTATAATGCAGAAGTTGCAGGATCAGTTCATTCCTAAAAGGAATAAAGATCCCAGGAGGAGGCATGGGCGGCCGTGGCTGACGAGGGAAGTTAAGAAACATATAAAGTTAAAAGAGAAAAAGTATAACATAGCAAAGATAAGTGGGAAAACTGACTGGGAAGCTTTTAAAGAGCAACAGAGGATTACTAAGAAGGAAATACGCAGAGGAAAAATGAGGTATGAAGGTAAACTGGCCAATAATATAAAGGAGGATAGTAAAAGCTTTTTTAAGTATGTGCAAGGCAAAAAAATGGTTAGGACTAAAATTGGGCCCTTGAAGACAGAAACAGGGGAATATATTATGGGGAACAAAGAAATAGCAGAAGAATTAATTGGGTACTTCAGATCTGTGTTCACTGGGGAAGACACAAGCAATCTCCCTGAGGTAACAGTGGCTGAAGGACCTGAACTGAAGGGAATCTATATTTGCCAGGATTTGGTGTTGGAGAGACTGTTAAGGCTGAAGGTTGATAGGTCTCCGGGGCCTAATGGTCTACATCCCAGGATACTGAAGGAGGTGGCTCGGGAAATCGTGGATGCGTTGGTCATTATTTTCCAGAGTTCGACAGATTCGGGGCCGGTTCCTGAGGATTGGAGGGTGGCTAATGTTATACCACTTTTTAAGAAAGGAGGAGAGAGAAAGCCGGAAATTATAGACCAGTTAGTCTGACCTCAGTGGTGGGAAAGATGCTGGAGTCTATTATAAAGGATGAAATTACGGCACATCTGGATTGTAGTAACAGGATAGGAGAGAGTCAGCATGGATTTATGAAGGGCAAATCATGCTTGACTAATCTTCTTGAATTTTTTGAGGATGTAACTCTAAAGATGGATGAGGGACATCCAGTAGATGTAGTGTACCTGCACTTTCAGAAAGCTTTTGATAAAGTCCCACACAGGAGGTTAGTGAGTAAAATTAGGGCGCATGGTATTGGGGGCAAAGTACGAGATTGGATTGAAAATTGGTTGGCTGATAGGAAACAAAGGATAGTGATAAACGGCTCCATTTCGGAATGGCAGGCAGTGACCAGTGGGGTACCACAGGGATCTGTGCTGGGACCACAGCTTTTTACAATATATGTTAATGACATAGAAGATGGTATCAGCAATAACATTAGCAAATTTGCTAATGATACAAAGCTGGGTTGCAGGGTGAAATGTGATAAGGATGTTAGGAGGTTACAGGGTGACCTGGACAAGTTAGGTGAGTGGTCAGATGTATGGCAGATGCAGTTTAATGTGGATAAATGTATGGTTATCCACTTTGATGGCTAGAACAGGAAGGCAGATTACTACCTAAATGGAATCAATTTAGGTAAAGGGGCAGTACAGAGAGATCTGGGTGTTCTTGTACACCAGTCAATGAAGGCAAGCATGCAGGTACAGTAGGTAGTGAAGGCGGCTAATAGCATGCTAGCCTTCATAACAAGAGGGATTGAATATAGAAACAAAGAGGTGCTTCTGCAGCTGTACAGGGCCCTGGTGAGACCACACCTGGAGTACTGTGTGCAGTTCTGGTCTCCAAATTTGAGGAAAGACATTCTGGCTATTGAGGGAGTGCAGCGTAGGTTCACAAGGTCAATTCCTGGAATGGCGGGATTACCTTACACTGAAAGACTGAAGCGACTGGGCTTGTATACCCTTGAGTTTAGAAGACTGAGAGGGGATCTGATTGAGACATAAGATTATTAAAGGATTGGACACTCTGGCAGCAGGAAACATGTTTCCGCTGACGGGTGAGTGCTGAACCAGAGGACACAGCTTAAAAATATGGGTTAGACCATTTAGGACAGAGATGAGGAGAAACTTCTTTATCCAGGGAGTGGTGGCTGTGTGGAATGCTCTGCCCCAGAGGGCAGTGGAGGCCCAGTCTCTGGATTCATTTAAGAAAGAGTTGGATAGAGCTCTCAAAGATAGTGGAATCAAGGGTTATGGTGATAAGGCAGGAAGAGGATACTAATTAGGAATGATCAGCCATGATCATATTGAATGGCGGTGCAGGCTCGAAGGGCTGAATGGCCTACTCCTGCACCTATTGGCTATTTCTTGATTATATGCTTTTTGAGATATGTCTCTTGATTAATAAGCCATAACTATTTACTTAATTGGGGCAGTGTTTTGCAGAGGAATAAGACGGTGTTATTTTCTGGATCTGTACATTGTGAAGGAGCAAAAATGGCCTTTCGTAGAGTGATATGCGCTTTTTTGACAGATGTGGGAGTTTAAGGGTTACTTAGGATTATATCTGCAATCTATGCTGTTGGTTGCAAATCTTATCAGATCAAATGGATCGGTTGGAGAGACAGTTAGAAGCAATGAGGAACTTGCAACAGCAACACGATATGAAGGGGAGGGGAAGTCTCAGATACAGACACATAGATGGGTTAACCCCAGGAAAGGTGAAAGGGATAGGCAGCTAGTGCAGGAGCCTTCTGTGGCTATACCCATTTCAAACAAGTATGCTGTTTCGGAAAATGTAGGGAGTGATGGATTCTCAGGGGAACGTAGCACAAACAGCCAAGGATTTGGTATTGAGACTGGCTCTAATGCAATGACTGGTATGTCGGGTTCCAAGAGATCAATTGTGTTCGGGGACAGGCTAGTCTGAGGTACAGACAGACGTTTCTGTGACCAGCAGTGAAAAATCAGAATGGTGAGTTGTTTTCTGGTGCCAGGATGAAGGATGTCTCAGAGAGGGTGCAGAATGTTCTCACGGGGAGAGGAGCCAACAAGGGGTCATTGTCCACATTGGAACCAATGACATAGGAAGGAAAAAGGTTGAGATTCTGAAGGGTGATTACAGAGAGTTAGGCAGAAATTTAAAAAGGAGGTCCCGAGAGTAGTAATATCTGGATTACGCCCAGTGTTATGAGCTAGTAAGGGCAGTAGTAAGAGGATACAGCAGATGAGGAGCTGGTGTATGAGAGAAGGAATCATATTGTTGGACCATTGGAATCTCTTTTGGGGTTGAAGTGACCTGTACAAGGAGGACAGATTATACCTAAAGTGGAAGGGGACTAATATCCTGGCAGGGAGATTTGCGAGTGGGGGGGGGGGGGGGGGGGGGGAGAGAGAGAGAGAGAGAGAGAGAGAACCTCAGGGAGACAGTGAGAAAAAAGATCAATCTGAGACTGGTACAGTTGAAAACAGAAGTGAGTCAAACAGTCAGGGCAGGCAGGGATAAGTAGGACTAAGTAAACCGTATTTATTTCAATGCAAGGGGCCTAACAGGGAAGGCAGATGAACTCAGGGCATGGTGAGGAACATGGGACTGGGAATTCATAGCAATTACAGAAACATGGCTCAAGGATGGGCAAGACTGGCCGCTTAATGTTCCAGGATACACGTGCTACAGGAAGGATAGAAAGGGAGGCAAGAGAGGCGGGGGAGTGGCGTTTTTGATAAGGGATAGCATTACAGCTGTGCTTAGGGAGGATATTCCCAGAAATACATCCAGGGAAGTTATTTGGGTGGAACTGAGAAATAAGAAAGGGATGATCACCTTATTGGAATTGTACATAGTTAGAGGGAAATTGAGAAACAAACTTGTAAGGAGATCTCAGCTATCTGTCAGAATAATAGGGTGGTTATGGTAGGGGATTTTAACTTTCCAAACATAGACTGGGACTGCCATTGTGTTAAGGGTTTAGATGGAGAGGAATTTCTGATTAGTAGGTCCATCCACATTCTGAGAGAAGGTGCAAAACGTGACCTACTCTTGGGAAATAAGGCAGGGCAGGTGACTGAGGTGTCAGTGAGGGAGCACTTTGGGCCCCGCGACTATATTTCTATTAGATTTAAAATAATGATGGAAAAAGATAGACCAGAGCTAAAAGTTGAAGTTCTAAATTGCAGAAAAGCCAATTTTGATGGTATTAGGCAAGAACTTTCAAGAGCTGCTTGGGGGCAGATGTTCACAGGTAAAGGTACAGCTGAAAAATGGAAAGCCTTCAGAAATGAGATAACGAGAATCCAGAGAAAGTATATTCCTGTAAGGGTGAAAGGGAAGACTGGTAGGTATAGGGAATGCTGGATGACTAAAGAAATTGAGGGTTTGGTTAAGAAAAAGAAGGAAGCATATGTAAGGTATAGACAGGATAGATCGAGTGAATCCTTAGAACAGTATAAAGGCAGTAGGAGTATACTTAAGAGGGAAATCAGGAGGGTAAAAAGGGGACATGAAATAGCTTTGGCAAATGGAGTTAAGGAAAATCCAAAGAGATTTTACAAATACATTAAGAACAAAAGTATAACTAGGGAGAGAACAGGGCTCCTCAAAGATCAGCAAGGCGGCCTTTGTGTGGAGCTGCAAAAAATGAGGGAGATACTAGACAAGTATTTTGCATCAATATTTACTGTGGAATAGGACATGGAAGATATAAAAAGTAGCGAAATAGATGGCAATACCTTGCAAAATGTCCATATTACAGAGGAGGAAGTGCTGGATGTCTTGAAACACATAGGTGGATAAAAACCCTAGGACCTGATCAGGTGTATCCGAGAACTCTGAGAAGCTAGAGAAATGATTGCTGGGCCTCTTGCTGAGATATTCGTATCATCGATAGTGACAGGTGAGGTGCTGGCAGACTGGAGGTTGGCTAACGTGGTGCCACTGTTTAAGAAGGGCAGTAAAGACAAGCCAGGGAACTATAAACCAGTGAGCCTGACGTTGGTGGTGGGCAAGTTGTTGGAGGGAATCCTGAGGGACAGGATGTACGTGTATTTGGAAAGACAAGTACTGATTAGGGATAGTCAACATGGCTTTGTGTGTGGGAGATTATGTCTCACAAACGTGATTGAGTTTTTTGAAGAGGTAACAAAGAGGATTGATGAGGGCAGAGCGGTAGATGTAGCGGTATACGGATTTCAGTAAGGTGTTCAACAAGGTTCCCCATGTGAGACTGGTTAGCAAGGTTATATCTCACGGAATAAAGGGAGAACTGGCCATTTGGATACAGAACTGGCTCAAAGGTAGAAGACAGAGAGTGATGGTGGAGGGTCGTTTTTCAGACGGGAGATTTGTGACCAGTGGATTGCCACAAGGATCGGTGCTAGATTTTCTACTTTTTGTCATTTACATAAATGATTTGGATGTGAGGAAATGAGGTACAGTAAGTTTGCAGATGACACCAAAATTGAAGGTGTAGTGGACAGCAAAGAAGGTTATCTCAGATTACAATAGGATCTTGATCAGATGGGCCAATGGGCCAAGAAGTGGCAGATGGAGTTTAATTCAGATAAATGAGAGGTGCTGCATTTTGGAAAGCAAATCTTAGCAGGACTTTACCATTAAGTGTATAAGTCCTAAAGAGTGTTGCTGAACAAAGAGACCTTGGAGTGCAGGTTCATAGCTCCTTAAAAGTGGAGTTGCAGGTAGGTAGGATAGTGAAGGCGGCATTTGGTCTGCTTTCCTTTATTCATCAGAGTATTGAGTACAGGAGTTGGGAGGTCATGTTGCGGCTGTACAGGACATTAGTTAGGCCACTGTTGGAATATTGCATGCAATTCTGGTCTCCTTCCTATCTGAAAGGTGTTGTGAAACTTGAAAGTGTTCAGAAAAACCTGACAAGGATGTTGCCAGGGTTGGAAGATTTGAGCTATGGGGAGAGGCTGAACAGGCTGGGGCTGTTTTCCCTGGAGCATCGGAGGCTGAGGGGTGACCTTATAGAGGTTTACAAAATTATGAGGGGCATGGATAGGATAAATAGACAAAGTCTTTTCCCTGGGGTGGGGGAGTCCAGAGCTAGAAGGCATAGGTTCAGAGTGAAAGGGAAAAGATATAAAAGGGACCTAAGGTGCAACTTTTTCATGCAGAAAGTGGTACATGTACAGAGTGAGTTGCCAGAGGATGTGGTGGAGGCTAGTACAATTGCAACATTTAAGAGACATTTGGATGGGTATATGAATAGGAAGGGTTTGGAGGGATATGGGCCGGATGATGGCAGGTAGGACTAGATTGGGTTGGGATCTCTGGTTGGCATGGACGGGTTGGACCGAAGGGCCTGTTTCCATGCTGTACATCTCTCGGACTCCATTTAACATGCTAGTTTTATTAAACGTATGCCAATGAATTGCAAAGTGAAAGTCGATCTTGATTTTTAAAAATATGTTGTATGCGGATGAGGGGAGTGGACACACCTTTGAATTCAGCTTCTAATAGTACATCAGTTTAGTTGTTATACTGTAAAATATTATGACATTCTTTTCTCAAAAACCGAATACTTCTTGCTTAATTTGTAAAGTTAGGTTTCTTTATGCTTTGGTTGGTTTTTAACGTTTACGTACAATATAATATAACATTTATGTACAATATAAGTCATTACAGGACTATATTGAAAAGGAGCAATTAAGGTAATCTAATTTAGGTAATAATATTCTCAACATTTTTTCTGTTCTTTAAGATCAGGACCAAGTAAAAAGGTTGCATTTCACCAAGTAATAATAATTACCTAATTGGACATCAGTAGTGAATCTTAGCTTGTGGACAATGCTGACTTTATATGATTTGTAGCGGTGACTGCTCAGAATATCTTGCACTGTTGTCATATCCAGAGGTGGCTCATCTTCTGAACTCTCCTCTCCTCTTGAACCTTCAAATTAAAGAATAAGTTGTGAAAGAAACGAAACATTCCATGAATTTAAAAAAAATTCAGAGTTGGATTAAAAAATAAATAAATCCAACTTTTAAAGGAATTATCAGCAATTGGCATTACAGGAATAGGCAATAATACTTTTCATTGTAAGCAAATACATTGTCAAAAATACTGCAGAATGATGAATTAACATTTCGGATACAAACTCTTTATCAGAACTAATTTTAGACTTTCAAGTTGTTATTCCTCCTCGAAAAACACACAGCCACCTCATTGGGACTTACTTCAACAAGCACAGATCAATCTTTGATACCTTGTTAAGGAACCCCAAAGTGTCAAGAAATTTCCACCTTCGATAAAGGGTCCACACTTTAAGACCCTTGAGATTTTCAACTTGTATTCCCTGTACAAAGCTGGTATTGCAAATCAACCGCCTGTGGACCCAATACTTACTTCCTCTAAATCTAGGAAAAGGATAATGAGGCAGTTTCTACAATTAACAGTTAACTCTGCAATGCCAGTATCATGCTTGTGCAGCAAATTGAAAGCCTGTCCCATCTTTTCTACCACAGTTGTCAGTTGCCATGTTTTTCCATCATGGAAAAGTGGTTTAATCTTCAGCTTTTTACGATCTGTAGCTTTTTTCTTTGTTATTTAAGCAAATAAATTTGGATGACACACTGAGCAACTGTGTATTTAAAGAAGGAATGCAAATCTGTTGATATCCTTTGAAATCAGTTTTTAAAAATATGATTTTCCAAACTGTTCACAACTTACACATTTTTATGAATTCATATTAATGAGTACCTATGTATAAATAACAATGTGAAAGCAATATTTTTAGCAAAAAATTAGTTTCATTGCAGAATAAAACCAAATTTTAGTAGTATAAGGCAAAAGCCAATGCTTTAAATTCTTTAGCACTTTTGGTACCTGTGCAAGTTATTTCCAAAAATAAGTTTCCTTTGATTTGAAGGCTGTCAGTTCTTCCCAAATACAATTACTGCTATTACTTGCTATTTCCAATTTCCTATTAGAAAAAAAATCCTCCTTCATTTGTCATTTGTAGGACTATGTAAACTCAACTATTTGTTGTTCATGAAGTACTCATTTCAGATTCGACATTTCGGGCATAAGCCCTTCTTCAGGAATTCCTCAAGAAGGGCTTATGCCCGAAACATCGAATCTCCTGTTCCTTGGATACTGCCTGACCTGCTGCGCTTTCCAGCAACACATTTTCAGCTCTGATCTCCAGTATCTGCAGACCTCACTTTCTCCTCATTTCAGATTACCAATTATTTATTTTCCCCCACTTTGAAGGCATCAAACTCCTTCACTGGGATATATTTCAACAAAATCATGTCAATCTCTGGTACTGTGCCCAAGTGGGAGGATACACATGTCCACATCTGGACTATAAGAGCCAGCAAGGCTGCGTAACATGCAGTGGAAATATGATGTATCTTATCCTTTGCTGATGTCTATACATGCTGAATTTGTGTTGCAATAAGGCCTAGCCAGCAATATTATGGACAGATAGCTAGATTAATACAAAACTATTCCCTCCCCTCAGATGTCATAGGACAAAATCATTGGCAAAGGATCCATGAGGAGAAATATCTTCACTTGAAGAGTTGTTTAGATCCAGAAAACCAACTGATAAGCTGGTGGAAGTGATTTCTTAATTTTAAAAATGCACACTTAAAGATAAACAACTAACAGGGTTAGAAGTAAAAAGTGAAGATGTAGAATTGAAGCGCAACTGTTTCATGTCCACATGGATATGATCGGTTAAATGACCTTCAGCTGGACTTTAAGTTTCTATGATTCTATGAAGCCATTTCTTTTTCTACAACTATCGAGTCAACTACAAACCAGGAATGAAACCTGGCATCTTCCTGGTTTACATATCTATTGCCCTACCAACACTTCAAACTCCTTTTTATTGTGAAAATGTAAGAATTTTCTCAAACATAAGATTGAGTGCATATCAGAAATGGAGTATTTGTAGTATCAGTATTAAACACATTCATAGATACAGTAGCAGATTAAAAGACCCCATGTTGTTGCAATAATGTACCTCAATTCAATCTCATTTGGATGTCTCATTTAGTATAACCTTGCTCTTCATTTTTCACATTAGCTGTTTTGTTGCATTGTGAATATCTAAAATCTGATTGAAGATTTGTAGCTCGGGTATCCGTTGTTGTGGTTCTGCTCGCCGAGCTGGAAGTTTTTGCTGCAAACGTTTCGTTCCCTGGCTACGGAACATCATCAGTGCGGTGGGAGCCTCGTGTGAAGCGCTGCTTTGATGTTTCTTCCGGTATTTATATTGGTTTGTTCTTGCCGCTTCCGGGTGTCAGTTTCAGCTGCAGTGATTTGTATCTGGGGTCCAGGTCGATGTGTCTGTTGATGGATGTTCTTGCCGTTTCCGGGTGTCAGTTTCAGCTGTAGTGGTTTGTATATAGTGTCCAGGTCAATGTGTCTATTGATGGAGTTTGGGGATGAATGCCATGCTTCTAGGAATTCTCTGGCTGTTCTCTGTCTGGCTTGTCATATGATAGTGGTGTTTTCCCAGTCAAATTCATGTTGCTGGTTGTCTGAGTGTATGGCTACTAGAGATAGCTGGTCGTGTCGTTTTGTGGCTAGCTGATGTTCGTGGATGCGGATTGTCCTATAGGACAAACAGGAAGACAGCTAACAATCCGCATCCACGAACATCAGCTAGCCACAAAACGACACGACCAGCTATCTCTAGT
This sequence comes from Hemiscyllium ocellatum, assembly GCF_020745735.1. Taxonomy (NCBI): domain Eukaryota; kingdom Metazoa; phylum Chordata; class Chondrichthyes; order Orectolobiformes; family Hemiscylliidae; genus Hemiscyllium; species Hemiscyllium ocellatum. The sequence goes on from NC_083421.1 coordinate 46,346,484, forward strand.
AGCCATACACTCAGACAACCAGCAACATGAATTTGACTGGGAAAACACCACTATCATAGGACAAGCCAGACAGAGAACAGCCAGAGAATTCCTAGAAGCATGGCATTCATCCCCAAACTCCATCAATAGACACATTGACCTGGACACCATATACAAACCACTACAGCTGAAACTGACACCCGGAAACGGCAAGAACATCCATCAACAGACACATCGACCTGGACCCCAGATACAAATCACTGCAGCTGAAACTGACACCCGGAAGCGGCAGGAACAAACCAATATAAATACCGGAAGAAACATCAAAGCAGCGCTTCACATGAGGCTCCCACCGCACTGATGATGTTCCCTAGCCAGGGAACGAAACGTTTGCAGCAAAAACTTCCAGCTCGGCGAGCAGAACCACAACATTGTGAATATCTAGCTAAATGTTAATTTGTTCAGGGTGTAAGCTTGCTCGCTGAGCTGTAGGTTTGATATCCAGACGTTTCATTACCTGGTAGGGAACATCATCAGTGGTGACCTTCAAACACAACCTACAGCTCAACAAGCAAACCTACACCCTAAACCTCAACCTGAGCTACAAACCTTCACAAACCTTGTTAATTTGTTTTAGTATATTGTTTCTAATTTTAGAATTAATGATTAACAGTAGAGAATAGGATAAATACAAGTAAAACACTTTGAAATCTAGTGCATTTAAAAGATTGGGGTCATGTTACTTTAACAGGTTAAGAGCTAGGAAGTTAGGTTATCAAAATGTTGGCATTAGAGATTACTAGAACACCTGAAATAAATGCCTATGTAGAACATTAGCCAAGATAAACAAGTCCTGCGTATGGCTCAATGGTAATGTCTATACCACTGTACTAGGAGGCCTGTGATCAAGTCCCACCTGTGTGTCACATCTTTAAGCAGGTTGATTAGAAAATACCTAAAAATAAATGATGGACAGAGTAACATGGATATTGCAGCTGGTCCTGAGTTGCCAGCTTTTTTGTATAATTCTTATGACTGTTACATTTCAGAGCAACATTTTTATTTTGAATTATTTTGGAACTCTTGTAGTCCAAATAATTACAAAAAAAAATGCAAAGTTGAGTTTTTTTTCAAACGGAGTTTGTGTGTGCGTGTGCGTGCGCGCGGGGAGTGGGCTTCCATACTTTTGTCATGTAACAATCTGTACATTTTGTTTATATTTAATAAAAATAAAGCAGAATAAAAGTTTAAAAGATACATCAAAAAAACCAAAAAAAACACAAAAAGCATAGTTTTCTTTACAATCACGAAGAGGAGATGGTTTGTCAACTGAGTTTCTTTTCAATGGAATTTGTGTTCGTCAAGTTTCGATCTGCAGAGCAATTTTTAAAAATCTTATGACAAAAGAAATTCCATAAAAAATGCAAAGGAAGAGAGATCGGTCAACATGTGTACAGCTCTGGAGAGTGTCTTTTTTTATCTGGAGATTGAAAGCTGAATGCTAGAGTCTTTGAGGAGTCTTTTTTTTGTTTGTTCAGCAATAAAAGTTCATTTTTAAAATATTTATATAAGTTTAAATCTTTTCTTCTACTTTTGCATGCTTAATATTAAATCTGAAAGTAACGAAAGAAAGTTTATTTTTATATACAAGGTACTATTGACAGCTTCTTTTTCACCTTAATGCCACTGTGGACATACAAGAGACACAATGTAATGACTAGTAGATTCAGAGCAGTAATTACACAGAAGGATCAGTCAGATAGATAGTTGACTGTCAGGAAAGGTAAGATAGTTCAGAAGTCTCCTGTTGTCATTCCTCTCTCAAACAGATATTCCATTTTGGGTTCTGTTAAAAGAAATAGTCTCAGAGAAAAACGGAAGTGGTAGTCAGATCTTGGGCACTAAGGATGAATCTTATGTTAAATAGGAATTGTCAAGATTTAAAAGAATAATTGTTATAGGGGACTCTCCTATCAGGGGCACAGACAGGATATTCTGCAATAGTGAATGTGAGCCTAGGATGATACATTGATTTCCTGGTGCCAGGGTGGAGGACATCGCAAAATGTCAAAGGGGAGAGTGAGAAGCCAGAACTTGTTGCATACATTGATAGCAATGACAGTGAAGGAAAGGGTTAAGGCTTTGCAGAGTGAATGCTAGAGGTTAGGTAGATGGCTAAAAAAACAGAACCTCAAAAGTAGTAATCTCTGGTTTACTTCCAGTGCCAAATTCTAATGAGGGAAGGAATGAAAGGATAGGGGGGGATTAATCAATGGCTGAAGAGTAATGTGCAGGGATTCAGTTTCTTGAATCATTGGGATCTCTTCTGGGACAAAAGAGGCCTGTTCAAAAAGAATGGGTTTCATCTGAACTGGAATGGGACCATTATCATAGCAGGGAGATTTGCTAGTTCTATTTCAGGAGCCTGTAAACTTTTATAAGGGGTGTGTGTGCGTGTGCGTGCGCACTAAGTAGCTGAAAAAAGAAAGATGAATGACAAAAGAGCAAGTTAATTAGAAAAGACAGACAAAAATGAAGAACCTCTGAAGAATTAAACTGTGTATATTTCAATGCATAGGTCTTACAGGTAATGCTGATGAACTCAGGGCATATATGGGAACATGGGACAAGGGCATTGTAGCTATTCCAGAAATTTGGCTTAAGAATGGACAGGACTGGCAGTTCAATGTTCCTGATTTTAGATGTTATGGGAAGGATAGAAAGGGAGGCAAGAGAGGAGCAAGTATGTATTTTTGATTCAGAAAAACATTACTAATGGAATTAGGATGTCAAGGGTGGACAAAGTCAGAGTTCATACGACACAAGATGAGTGTCCAACAGGTTTATTTGGAATCACGAGTTTTCGGAGTGCTGCTCCTTCGTCAGGTGAAGGTGGCTAACGAAGAAGCAGTGCTCCAAAAGCTTGTAATTTCAAATAAACCATTTGGACTGTAACCTGGCGTCACGTGACTTCTGACTACTGTAACTAGAGAAGATATTTCTGAGGGATCGAGTGAAAATATGTGGGGAAATTAGAAATAATAGAGATAATCACCTTGATACTGCTGTACTATAGACCTCCCCCCCAATAGTGAGAGGGAAATGGAGAAGGAAGTTTGCAGAAAGATCTCCATCTAAGAATATACGTAAGGAAAGTAAGGTTGCCAAGGTGACGGATGGATTTTAATTTTCCAAACAGTGACTGGAACGGTCAGAGTTTTAAAAATTTGAATGGTGAAGTATTTGTTAAATATGTTCAAGAAAATTTCTTTATCAACATGTAAATGTTTCTACTAGAGAAGGAGCAAAACTTGGCATTCTCTTGGGAAAAGCTGAAAACGTGTTGCTGGTCAAAGCACAGCAGGCCAGGCAGCATCTCAGGAATAGGGAATACGACGTTTCGAGCATAAGCCCTTCATCAGGAAATAAGGCAGTGCAAGTGACTGAAGTGATCTGAGAACACTGAGACTAGTGATCGTATATTATTGTTTTAAAATAGTTACACGAAAGTCTTCCATAAAAAATTAAAGTTAATAAGTGGAGTAAGACAAATTTATAGGGTACAAAACAAAAACTTTCAAAAGTTCAGTGGAGTAGAATGTTTGCAGATAAAGGTAAAACTGACAAATGGGAGGCCTTCAAACGTATGATAACAGGAGTTCAGAGGCATTATGCTCCTATTCAGAGTGAAAGGCAAGATTGGTAAGATTAGGGAGCAATGAATGAAGATATTGAGATTCTAGGTGAAAGTGAGGACTGCAAATGCAGAAGATCAGAGTCAATGTTACAGTGGTGCTGGAAAAGCACAGCAGGTCAGGCAGCATCCGAGGAGCCCTCCAGCACCACTCTAATATTGAGATTCTAGTCAAGAATAAAAAATAATCGTATGTTACATATAGACAACTGGAATCAACTGAAGCTCTTCAAGAGTACAAAGAGAGTAGGGGCATTCTTAAAGAGGAAATCGGAAAGACAAAGAGGGGATATGAGATAATCTTTAATCTTACCTGCCAAGGCTATCTGAAGATTCCTCAAATACATTAAGAGCAAGACAGCAACTAGCCCTTATCAAATATATATTCTGTGTCAATTTTTAGTTTGGAGAAAGAAACGGAAGCTCGAGAACTTGGAAATAAATATTGATGATTTGAAAACAGCTCACATTACGCAAGAGGAAGTGCTGCAGGTCTTGAAAACATAAAGGTAGATATATCTCCAAGACCTGATCAAGTGTATCCCAGGACATTGTAGGAAGTTGAGGAAATTGCAAATATTTCTGCAAGGGGCCCACCATAATTTATAAAGCCCAGTGAAGCACCGGAGGGTGGCTACTGTTGTGCGAGTGTTTCATAAATGGCTGTAAAGAGGAGCCTGGAGACTTGACTATAGACTTGAGAGTCCACTTTGGTGGTGGGAAGGTTGTTGGAGGTGATTCTGAAGGATTGCATTACTGTGCATTTTGAGGGGCAAGGACTGATTAGGATGGTCAGCATTGTTTTGTGCGAGAAAAATATTGTCTCTCAAACTTGATTGAGTGTTTTAATGAAGTAACCAAAAAGATTCATAAAGGCAGATCGGTTGACATTGTTTACTTGGACTTTAGAAAAGCCTTTGACAAGATTTCAAGTGGGAGACAAATTGAAGTTAGGTCACATGGGATTCAGGGTGAACTTGCCAATTGGATACAAGAGTTGAAAAGTGTGGTGCTGGAAAAACACAGCAGGCCAGGCAGCATTCGAGGAGCAGGAGATTCGACGTTTCGGGCATAAGCTTTATGACAGGAAACGGAAGACAGTGGTGGAGGGTTGTTGTTCAGACTGGAGATCTGTGACCAGTAGAGTTCCACAGGGATCAGTGTTGGGTCCACTTTTGTTTTTCATTTGTATAAATGATTTGGATGTGAAAATAGAAGGCCTGGTTAGTAAGTTTGCAGATGTCACCAAAATGTACAGAGGACAGTGAAGGTGGTTATCTAACATTGTAAAGAGAACTTGATAAATTGGGTCAATAGGCTGAGCAGTGGCAGGCGGAGTTTAATTTGGATAAATGCAAGGTATTGTATTTTGCAACACAAACAAGGACAGGACTTATACAATTAATACTAGGGCCCTGGATAGTGCTGTGTAACAGGGGAGATCTTGGCATTCAGATACATAATTGTTTGAAATTTGCATCACAAGTAGAATAGCCTAGTAGGCAGGGTGATTAAGATGGCATTGAAATAGCTTGTTTTCACTTCTCAGACCTTTGGATATAGGAGTTAGGACGTCATGTTGAGGTTGTAAGGGATATCGAGCAGACTGCTTCTGAGATACTGTGTACAGTTCTGGTCAACCTGTTATAGAAAGGATATTATTAAACTGGAGAAGGTTCAAAGCAGACTTACTAGAATGTTGCGAGGAATGGAGGGTTTAAGACATAAAAATAAGCTTATAGGCTGGAATGTTTTTCACTAAAGCCCTTGAAGGTAGTTGAGGTGACCTGATAGAGGTTCTAAAACCATGAGGGGCATCAATGAGGTGAATGACGAGGGGCTTTTCCAGAGGATGGGGTAGTTCAAAACTCGAGGTCATATTTTCAAGGTGAGAAGAGAAAGATTTAAAAAAAAACACATGAAAGGCAACTTTTTTTTAAAAAATCACAGACTGACAGTGATTCATATGTAGAATCAACTACCAGAGAAAGTGATGGATGAAGGTACAATTATAATGATTAAAGCATAAGTTCATGATGAGGAAAGGTTTGGAGAGATACGAGCCAAGCACAGGGGGTTTAGACTAGCTTAATTTGGGAACATGGTCAGTGTGGACTGCTTTGACTGAAGAGTCTGTTTCCATGCTGTTTGACTATATGACTCTATGAGATAACGTTATAAAAACAGCAAATGGACTTTCTTTGCTGGAGGTGTCATGTTGAGAAAACTTATATTAATAGCAAAACAGAGGGTATTAGAGCTAAATTAAATTTAAAACTTTAATATGAAGGACAATGCTAGTTACGTTAACAAGGAAATGCATGGGGCTCAAAATTATTCTGTGATTTCAATTTATTTGGTTGCATTTACTGTTCGACGTTAATTGCAAACTGGAGCTGGCAGAGTGCTGAAGCCAAAGAGGCAGCTCTAGGCAACATCACATATGACTCAAGGCAGTAATGACTTGGGCAACAACTCATGGATGATGGCTGCATGCCTGGGTAAAGGATTAGAGTTAAAAAGGACTGGGGCTAGACTTTTGCTGAGATTCGGCACCAGTGTTACTAACATCTGTGTGAAATCTGTCTTGACTGTATCAGCCATATAAGACAGCAGAAACTGTAGTTAAACACCTTGCATAATCTGATAGCTCAAATCCATTTCATATTAATCCTGATTTAAGGTCCAAGAACTAGGAGCAGGAGTCGGCTGTCTGGCCCTTGAAGCCCGCTCTGCCATTCAATAAGATCATGGCAAATTGTTTTGTGGCCTCAGCTCCACTTACCCAGCATCTCACAGTAACCTTTAATTCCTTCACTGCTAAAAAAACTATCCTAGCTTTAAAAAGATTTACTGAAGGAACATCAATTACTACCAGATGGAATTCCAACCTTCTGAGTGAAGGAGTTCCTTCTTATTTCAGTCCGAACTTTGCCTAATTTTGAGGCTATGTCATCTTGTCCCAGTTTCATCTATAAGTGGCAACATCCACTCTATGTTTTTCTTATCTATTCCCTTCATAATTTTATCTGTTTCTATAAGATTTCACCCTCATTCTTTTAAATTTCAATGACTATATCCCAGTCTACTCAGTCTCTCCTTATAAGCCAATCCCCTCAACTCCAGAACCAACCTAGTGAACCTCCTCTACATCCCCTCTACCAGTGCATTTTTTTCTCAAGTAAGGAGATCAAAACTGCACACAGTACTCCAGGCGTGTCCTCACCAGCACCTTATACAGCTGCAACATAATCTCCCTGCTTTTAAACTCAATCTGTTTAGCAATGAAGGACAATATTCCATTTGACTTTCTAATTACCTGTTGTACCTGCAGACCAACCTTCTGTGATTCATGCACAAGGACACTCAGATCCCTCTGCAAAGCAGCATGCTACAAATTCTTACTATTCAAGTAATAATCCTTTTTACTGTTACCCCTACCAAAATAGATGATTTCACATTTATTAACATTATATTCCATCGGTCAGACCTTTGCCACTCACTGAAAGTGTCTATGTTCCTCTGCACAGTTTCACAGTCCTCAGGACACTTTGCTCTGCCACTCATCTTAGTGTCATTCACAAACTTTGACACACTACACGTGGTCCCAACTCCAAATTATCTATGGAGATTGTGAATAATTGCGGTCCCAACACTGATCCCTGAGGCACACAACAAGTTACTGATTGCCAACCAAAATAGCACTCATTGATCTCTGCTCTTTGCTTCCTGTTAGTTGGTCAATCCTCCATCCATGCGAATACTCTACCTGTAACACCATGTATCTTTATCTTATGCAGCAGCCTCTTGTGGGGCACCACGTCAAAGGCCTTTTAGAAATCTCGGTATACCACATCTACTGGGCCCCCATTGTCCACGATGCTCATAGTATCTCCATAAAACTCCAAAAGATTAGTTTAGCACGAACAGCTCTTCATGAACCCATGCTGCCCAATGGGACAATTTCTATCTACATGCCTTGCTATTTCTTCTGTTTTAACACTCAAGCATCTTCCCCACTACAGAAGTTAAGCTAACTGGCCTATAATTCCTCATCTTTTGTCTATCGCCCTTTTTAAACAATGGTGTCACATTTGCAGTTTTCCAATCTGCTGGTACTGGCCAAGAGTCCAGCGAATTTTGGAAAATTACCACAAGTGCACTTGCTAATTCTCCAGTCATCTCTTTTAGGTACCCTGGGATGCATTCCATCATGGCTAAGAGACTTTTCTATCATTAGCTCCATTAGGTTGCCCAACACTACCACTTCCGTAATAATGATTGTTTCCATGTCCGCACCTACCTTTGTCTCTTTGTCAACTACAGGCACATTATTTGTTTCCTCCACTGTGAAGACTGACACAAAATACCTGTTCAATGCCTCTGCCATTTCATCATATCCCATAACGAAATGCTCCTTGTCAAATTCTAAAGAATCAATATTTACTTTAGCCACTCTTTTTTATTTATAGAAACTTTCGCTATCTATTTTTATATTCTGTGCTAGTTTTCTCTTATGTTCTATCTTACCTTTCTTTAGAGCTCTTTTTGTGGCTTTCTGTGGACATTTAAATTGTAGACATAGTTGAGAATCCTCAGCTTCTTGGTGTATCAATATCATCATTATTACTCATCAGTGCTTCAAGTTTGTACAATAAAGATTTATTTTGGTATTTCAATTCAACCTTGAAATTCCACCATTTTCTTTCACTTGGTTCTTCCATGCATTCTATTTGTTAAAAAGAGTATGGCTCATCAACTTACATCATACTAAATATCTGGCATCTCCAGTTTTCTTGTAACTGTGATAATAACTGTAGCCTCCATGAAATATTTGTTTAATGCTTAATTGGGGAAAGAGTCTGCTTGAGATTCCAAATCCACCAGAAATGAGAAGAAGCTGTCCAAACATCGAGTCATAGAGATATACAGCACGGAAACAGACCCTTCGATCCAACTCATCCATGATGACCAGACATCCCAACCTAATCTAGTTCCACTTGCTAGCACCCGGCCCATATCTCTCCAACCCCTTCCGATTCATATATCTATCCAGATGCCTTTTAAATGCTGCACTTGGACCAGCCTCCACCACATCTGCTGACAGCTCATTCCATACACGTACCACCATCTGTTAAAAAGTTGCCCCTGAGGTTGCTTTTATACTTTTCTCCTGTCACTATAAATCTATGCCCCAGAGTTCTGGACTCCCCGCCTCCAGGGAAAACACTTTCTCTATTTATCCTATCCATGCCCTTCATGATTTTATAAACCTCTAGAAGATCACCCGTCTGCCTCAGATGGCTCAAATCCTCCTGTAAATCTTTTCTGAACCCTTTCAAATTTCACAACATCCTTCCGATAGGAAGGAGACTAGAACTGTACGCAATATTCCAAAGGTAGCCTGACCAACATCCTGTATAGCCACAACTCCTGTACTCAATACTCTGACCAATAAAGGAGCACATACCAAATGCCTTCTTTACTATCATATCTACCTGCAACTCCACCTTGAAGGAGCTATGAACCTGCACTCCAAGGTCTCTTTGTTCAGCAACGCTTCCTAGGCTCTTACCATTAAGTGTATGGTACCATTAATACCTCGCATTTATGTGAATTAAACTCCATCTGCCACTCCTTAGCCCACTGGCCCATCTGATCACAATCCTGCTGTAATCTGAGGTAACCTTCTTTGCTGTCCACTACACTTCCAATTTTGGTGTCATCTGCAAACTTACTAACTGTATCTCCTACATTCACATCCAAATCATTCATATAAATGATGAAAAGTAGCGGACCCAGCACCAATCCTCGGGAGAATCCATTGGTCTCCAATCTGAAAAAGAACCCTCCACCACCATCCTCTGTCTTCAACCTTCAAGCCAATTCTGTGTCCAAGTGGCAAGTTCTCCCTGTATTCCATGAGATCTAACCTTGCTAACCAGTCTCCCATTGGGAAACTTGTCGAACGCCTTACTGACGTTCATAAAGGTCACGCCCACTGCTCTACCCTCATCAATCTTCTTTGTGACTTCTTCAAAAAACTCAATCAAGTTCATGAGACATTAATTCCCATGCACAAAGTCATTTGACTATCCCTAATTAGCCCTTGCCTTTCCAAATATGGGTAAATCCTGTCCCTCAGGATTTCCTCCAACAACTTGACGACCACTGACATCAGGCTCACTAGTCTATAGTTCCCTAGTTTGTCCTTACCACCTTTCTTAAATAGTGGCACCACATTAACCAACCTCCAGACTTCCAGCACCTCACCTGTGACTACCAGTGATACAAATATCTCAGCAAAGGGCCCAGCAATCACTTCTCTAGCTTCACGCAGTGTTCTAGTGTACATCTGATCAAGTCTTGGGGATTTATTTACTTTTATGCGTTTCAAGACATCCAGCACTTCTTCCTCTGTTTTATGAACATTTTTCAAGATGTCACCATTGGTTTTCCTACATTTTACATCCTTTTCCACAGTGTAAGCTGATGCAAAATATTCGTTTAGTATCTCCCCCATTTCCTGCGGTTCCACACAAAGGCCACCTTGCTGATCATTGAGGGGCACCTATTCTCTCTCCCTAGTTACCCTTTTGTCCTTAACGTATTTGTAAAAAAATTTCGGATTCTCCTTAACCCTGTTTGTCAAAGCTATCTCATGTCTCCTTTTTGCCCTCCCATTTTCCCTTTTAACTATACACCTACTGCCTTTATACTCCAAAGATTCACTTGGTATACTCCAAAGATCTATCCTGTCTCTCCCTGACATTCCTTGTTTTTCTTCAGCAAACCCTCAATTTCTCTAGTCATCCAGCATTCCTTAGATCTACCAGCCTTTCCTTTCACCCTAACAGGAATATACTTTCTCTGGACTCTCGTTATCTCATTTCTGAAGGCTTCCCATTTTCCAGCCGTACTTTTACCTGTGAATATCTACCCCCAATCAGCTTTTGAAAATTTTTCCCTAATACCATCAAAATTGGCCTTTCTCCAATTTAGAACTGGTTCATCTTTTTCCATCACTACTTTAAAACTAATAGAATTATGGTCGCTGGCCCCAAAGTGCTCTCCCACTGACACCTCAGTCACCTGCCCTGTCTTATTTCCCAAAAGTAGGTCAGGTTTTACACCATCTCTTGTAGGTACATTCACACACTGAATCAGAAAATTTTCTTGTATACACTTAAGTTCCTCTCCATCTAAACCCTTAACACTGTGGCAGTCCCAGTCCATGTTTAGAAAGTTAAAATCCCCTACCACAACAACCGATTATTTTCACAGATACCTCACATCTTCCTCCAAATTCCTCAATTTCCTGTTGATTATTCGGGGGTCTATAATATAATCCCAATTAGGTGATCAGCCCTTTCTTATTTCTCAGTTCCACCCAAATAAACTTCTCTGGATCTATTTCCAGGAATATTCTCCCTACATACAACTCTAACGTTATCCCTTAAAAAATGCCACTCCCCCTCCTCTCTATCCTTCCTGTAGCATTTGTACCCTAGAACATTAAGCTGCCAGTTCTGTCCATCCCTGCGCCACATTTCTGTAATTGCTATGATATCGTAGTTCCATGTTCCTAGCCATGCCCTAAGTTCACCTGCCTTCCCTGTTAGGCCTCTTGCATTGAAATAAATGCAATTTAATTAATCAGTCCTGCCTTGTTCTCTGCTTTGCTGTTGCCTGCTCTGACTCCTGGACTCTATTCTTTTCTCGATTGTACCAGATTGATCTCTTTCCTCACTATCTCCCTGGGTCCCAGCCCTCTATCTTACTAGTTTAAATCCTCTGAGCAGCTCTAGCAAATCTCCCTACCAGTACATTAGTTCCCTTTCCATTCAGGTGCAATCCAACCTTCTTGTACAGGTCACTTCTACCCCAGAAGAGATTCCAATGATCTAAAAATGTGAATGCTTCTCCCATACACCAGCTCCTCAGCCACGCATTCATCTGCTCTATCCTCCTATTCCTTCCCTCACTAGTTTGCAGCACGGGGAGAAATCCAGATATTACTACCCTCGAGGACAAACTTTTTGAATACCTACATAACTTCCTATATTATCCCTTCAGAATCTCATCCTTTTCCTTTCCTATGTCGCTGGTTCCAATGTGGACAATGACCTCCTTCTGGTCCCTCTCTCCTTTAAGAGCATTCTGCACCTTCTGAGACATCCTTGATCCTGGCACCAGGGAGGCAACACAGTATTCTGATTTTTCGCTGCTGGCCGCAGAAACATCTGTCTGTGCCTCTGATGAGGGAGATCCCTATTACAATCGATCGCTTGGAACCTTACGTAACCCTTCATTACATTATAGCCTTGATACCAAACGTTTGGCTGTTCATGCTACATTCCCCTGAGAATCCATCAATCCCTACATTTTCCAAAACAGCATATTTGTTTGAAATGCGGATAACCATTGAAGACCCCTGTACAACCTGCCTACCTTTCTCACCTTTCCTGGAGTTAACCCATCTATTTGACTATATCTGCGGATTTTCTCCTTTTCTGCAACTGTCATCCATCACACCTTTTTGATCTTGTAAATTCCTCACTGCCTCTAACTGTCATTCCAACCGATCCATTCGATCTGATAGGATATGCAACCAATGGCATTTATTGCCGATATAATCCTCAATGACATGTAAACTCTCCCTGAACTCCCACATCCGACACGAGGAGCATATCACTATTAAAGGCCATTTTTGCTTCATCCAATTTACAAACCTAGAAAATAGCACAGTGCTATTCCTCTTCATAACACTTCTCCAGGTTAATTTAATACTTACGACTGGAGACATATCTCAACAAAACATATAATCAATAAGAACCCACTCTACTCACTATTGTAGATTTACAGAAAGGCTATACTTAAAATAATTCACTTATCGGTTTCTGTGCTGTGACCTCTCCCAAACAGGTTGTTAATTTTGCTGTTTGTTATGTTTTCTTTGATGCGCTCCGATGTCCAGCGATATATGAATTCAAACAGCAAAGGCAGTAACTGGGCAGGTTCACTGCTGTGTCAGTTAGCAGTATGGGTTTCTTTCTCTCTCTCTCTCCAACACTGACCTCACTATGTGCTGTGTTTGTCTGTCCTTCTCTCTTTTTAAAGTGTTGTTGTTTTGATTTCTTTTTTCTCCAAAGTTTCAAAACAATGCAACAGCATATAAAACAGCGACTGCTGCTCCTGGAATTTGAGAAAATCACCTCCAACACCTAAAATACCTCAAAAAGGGGGCAGCCAGTTACAGCGAGAAGTCTTCTCATCCTCCAACATGGATTATCCAGAATCTTGCACGAAGCAAGATTTAGGTTAACGAATAGTATGGTATTCTCACTGAGCTTTCCAGGCATCTTCATAAGTTTCTTTTATCATTTGATAATTACTTTATTTTAATGTCTTTACCTTTCCAGTATTTCTTAACTATTACCACTCACTCACTGATTTCTACAACACCTTTCTTAATCCTGTCAGTGTTAACTTCTCCAAAGAGTCCTCATCTTACAGTTGATGGCACTACTCTTCATACAGCTTTTCTGAAGATGACCGAATGGAAGAAAATTTCAAGGGTCACAGAAGCAACAATCACAGGTAGATGCAACTTGGGCTTTAAGAAAGTGATAAAAAGGTGACGAGTAAACAAAATATCTCAACCCAACATATCAATTCATTTTACATTTTAAAATCTAACTGATTCAGCAGCTCAGTGAGTTACTGCTAGTTCTTTAAATTTGACAAGCACTTTGTGTAGGTGATGTGAATGATATTTCAAACACGCACTTTCTGTATCTCTATATTAACAATGTCATGATCAACAATGAAACAGGTTTAAACAAATGCATCTACCTTTGCATGTAGCTTTCCCAAAAAAAAGTCAAAGGTAATTAGTCACAGAGTAATAAGAGTCATACAGCATGGAGACAGGCCCTTTTGGCCCAAACTGGTCCATGCTGACCAAAAATGTCTGTCCACACAACCCCATTTCCCCACACTTGACCCATATCCTTCTAATCCTTTCCTATCCATGTATTTGTCCTTATGATTTTTAACTGTTGTCAATGTACCTGCCTCTACCACTTCTGCTGGCAGCTTATTCAATACACATACCACCTTCTGTGCAAAAAAAGGTCTCTCCAGTTTCCTTTTATTCTTTCCCCTCCAACTTAAAAATGATGTCCTTTAGTTCTCGATTCCCCAACCCTGAGAAAAAGACAGAGTGCATTCACCCTATCCATGCCTTTAATGATCTTATACACCTCGATAAGGCCATCCCCTCAGTCTCCTACGCTCTAAAGAAAAACCTCTTAGCTTGGCCATGTTAATTTCTTGTGCACTCTTTCTAGTTTAATAACATCTTTCCTGTAACAATATGACTAAAACAGAACACAATACTCCCACATGTGGCATCACCAACATCCTGTATAACTGCAACATAACTTCCCAACTTTTATACTCAATGCCCTGACTGATGAAGGCCAGTGTGCCAAAAGCCTGCTTTACTGCCCTGTCTATCTGTGACCCCACTTTCGGAGAACTGTGAACATGAACTCCAAGACTCCTCTGTTCCAGTACAATCCTTAAGGCCCAACCAACAACCATGAAACTCCTCCCTTGATGTGACTTTCCAAAATACAAGACCTCCCACTCATTTATATTAAACACCATTTCTCAGCCCATTTCTCCAAATGGTTAAGGTCCTACTGCGATTTCTAATAACCTTCCTCACAGTCCATGATACCGTCTATTTTAGTGTCATCAGCAAACTTACTAATCATGCCTTGTACATTCTCATCCAAATCATTGATATAGATAACAAACAGTAATGGGCCCAGTACCAACCTGAGGCACTCAACTGGTCACATGCCTTCAGTCTGACAAGCATTCTTCCACTATTACTCTCTGTTTCTGACCATCAAGCCAATTTTGTATCCAATTTGCCAGCTCACCCTGGATTCCATGTAATCTAAACTTTCAGAGCAGTCCATTATGTGGAACCTTATCAAAGGGCTTACTGAAATTCATATAGACTAAGTCTATCGCCCTGCCCTCGTCAACTGTCCTGGTCACTTCATCGAAGAACTCGAAAAGTTTGTGAGGCATGATCTGCCACTCACAAAGCTATGCTGACTGTTCCTAATCAAATTGTCTTTCCGAATGGATGTACATCTTACCCCTCAGAATCTTCTCAAGTAATATGCCCACCACAGATATTAAACTTACTGGTATATAGTTCCCAGGCCTTTCTTTGCAGCCTTTCTTGAACAGTGGCACAACACCCTCTCCAGTATTCCGGGACCACACCTGTGGCTAATGATGATGCAAAAATATCAGTCAGGGCCCCTGCAATTTCTTCTCTAGCCTCTTGCAGCAATTTTTGGATGTATTGGACAGGACTAAGAGATTTATCCACCTTCATATTTTCTAATATATCCAACACCTCCTCTACTGTGATACGGATTGTCTCCAAGATATTATCACTAACTTCCCAAGTCTTCATGTCTTTCTCCATGGTAAACACATAGGAGAAATGTTTATTGAAAACCTCAGCCATCTCCTGCGGTTGTATACATACATGTCCTTGAGAGATCGTGTCCTCTCTCTCTAGTTATTCTTTTACCTTTAAATACCTCTTTGGATTCACCCTAATCTTCCCAGCCAAGGCTATCTTGTGCCCCCTTTTCGCCCTCCTGATTTCCTCCTGTATTCCCTGCGTAACTCCAGAGATTCCTTGATCCCAGCTGCCAGTACTGAGCCACGCCTCCCTTTTTCTGGTCAAAGCCTCGATATCTCTTGTCATCCAGGGTCCCTATTCCTGCCAACCTTGCCCTTCACCTTGACAAGGATATATAGACCTTGAACTCTACCTAACTCACTTTCAAAGACCTCCCACCTGCCAGAGGTCCCTTTGCCTGCAAACAAACTACTCCAATCAACCCCTGAAAGCATCTGTCTAATTCCATCAAAATTGCTTTGCCCCAGTTTAGAACTTGTACCTGTGGACCAGTAGGGGACTGTTTTGGAACCACTGTCATCCATCCTGCCCTATTTCCCAACAGTCGTCGAGTTTTGCCTCTTCACAAGTAGAACCCTCTATAGACTGCTTGATCACTTAATTATCAAGAAAGCTGCAGAGCAAGAACCAAGAAAGCAAGTTATATCCACTCCAATTGTGAAACTTCCCAGGCTTCAGCTCGAGCCAGTATTGAAAGCCGTTTGATGGGAGTGATACAATATTTGAATCTCTCACATTTCATCAATTTTTCACTTGAAAATGAAATTGAGCACGTGCCACACTATCAGTCACAGAGTGCATTAACACTTGTACTGGACATCACCATCTGTACAAATCAATCTTTAACAGAAACTAAACTTGTCTTAAAGTTTACTATATGCTGAAGTTTACTATACGAAAATTACATATTATCTTCATTATTACAATCAGTTTTTTTAAGAGTTTAAAAAAAAATCTACCTTAAGCAAGAACATTAACTACTTCCTAAGTCAAGTTGCTACTGACAGAAGTAGTGGAGAGTATTCAATAAGTTTATGAAATCTTCTATGATTCACACAATTTAATCATTCAACACGAGTTGGTCAAGAATAGGGTTTCTTGGTTTGAAGCATGTATTCAGAGTTCGGATATTGTCTGGAAACTGGGAATTTCTTGTCCATCATTAGATCACTATTCCTGGTGCATGTCTTTCAAACGAGGTGGTTTGATTATAGTTGAATCTTAGGAACTCTTAGGAAACAAGGATAATAAACATGCATCATAAAGTTCAATCATAGTGCTGTTAATAAACCTTTATGGAAGCTTGTGATACAATTTAGAGACTAATTTGTAAGTTGTGCAAGTTGTGTAATGTACTAGGTTACCAGCAGATTACACAACACTCAGAATGTAAGTTCCATAGTCCACATATTCGTTGAACTATTCAGATTTTCGGTTGTATTGTCTGCAGGAAGCCTCTTTTCTGGAGGCCATCAAGACAGAAATGTGATTGTCAACTGCAACTTAGTAGTCAAAGTCACAACTCCTTTGAAAGATTAACGTTTGTAAATATAGGTCCACTGTAACATGATTGATTCCTTAAGATTGGATAGTATTAGAGCCTCGAACATAACGAGTGTATGCTCAGTTTACCATATGGAACTTTCAGTGATGGTTTGATAATCAAAGGGAGTGCATGCAACCATCAGCCAGATTCTCAAATACACACTTGGGAATTTACTCAAGTCACATTTTTCTAGAATTGTTATTCATGGACGATTGCCAGCTTGTCTCCTAGGAACCTCAAAGTTCATTCAACGGTTTCAGCAAACAACATTATGAATTTTACAATTTGGAATTAGGAATATACGCAACAACTAGAGACAAATGGATAATGTTATCAGAAGATTTTTACTTCATATATCAAATTACTAAGTAAAACAATTTGAACTGAAATAAAATGCTTTTCCTCATACACCAATATTTCATTTGGATTAATTCATGACAAAATTCTGAATATAAAAAGATCTACACTCTGAATAAAAACATGTTCTAAAATCACTGACCAATAACACTCGGGGGAATCAGAAGTATTACTTACAGATGCTTCTGACTTCATGACATCACTAAAGTGACAATCCATTCACAAAAATTTGCTCTTTCACTATATACATCCTAAAAGATTTTCAAACTATTGTAACT
Organism: Hemiscyllium ocellatum; assembly: GCF_020745735.1. NCBI lineage: Eukaryota > Metazoa > Chordata > Chondrichthyes > Orectolobiformes > Hemiscylliidae > Hemiscyllium > Hemiscyllium ocellatum. The sequence continues at coordinate 46,363,859 of NC_083421.1, forward strand.
TGCAGCTATCAACCACAACACAAAAAGAAACCCATTGTAACCATGACAAGTAGGTTTAAAATCAGGCTGTTTGGAAGTGTATAGTATCGGTGCACCATTCCACTAGTTCTTGCTCTTCTGAAAGACTCCTGGATATTTTCTTTTATAAAAGGTGCTACATTGATATAAGTCTTTATTGGTCTTGAAGACTATTTTCAAGGCTCTACCGCTATCCAACCTTGAGTAATCAATGGTGTTACAATGCACCTGTATCAATCTTCAGTGGACTGTTGATCCTGGCTGTAAAGCTGCAATTGGCATGTCTCCTTTTGATTTTGTTGGCCTCCCGCACAACATAATGCAAGGGCTCTCTGCAGAAAATATGCTTGAAATAGTTGTAGTAGTTCTCAGTTTCTGAACTCTGGAAGTAACGACTTGTTGGGATGATACCCTTTTGGCTTTATGATTAGATTCCCTATAGTGTGGAAACAGGCCCTTTGGCCCAATCAGTCCACACTGACCCTCCAAAGAGTAATACAGCCAAACCCATTTCCCTCTGAATAATGCACCTAACACTATGGGCAATTTAGCATGGCCAATTCAGCTACCCTGCACATCCATTGGACTGTGGGAGGAAAACCAGAGCACCGAAAGGAAACCCACACAGACACGGGGAGAAGGTGTAAACTCCACACAGACAGTCACCTGAGGCTGGAATCGAACCTGGGACCCTGGTGCTGAGAGGCGGCAGTGCTAACCACTGAGCCACCGTGCCGACCTAAGACGTTGGAAAATAATTTAAATTACCTAATTTAAATCAGCAACCCTGCACATTTTTGGACTGTGGGAGGAAACCGGAGCACCCGGAGGAAACCCACGCAGACACAGGGAGAATGTGCAAACTCCACACAGTCAGTCGCCTGAGGCAGGAATTGAACCCGGGTGTCTGGCGCTGAGAGGCAGTAGTGCTAACCACTGTGCCACCCACTGTTCCAACTGCTGTAAATCTAAAACTCCAATCCTAAAATTTACCATTAAAATGCATAAATTAAGTGTTTAATAGAACACTTGCTCAAATGACTACAACAATACTCAAGAAGCTAAACACAATCCAGGAAAATGCAGTTTGCTTGATTGGTACATCCTTCCCTACCTTCATCTTACCTTGAATTATGCCCTCCAATGTGTTAGCAGTGTGCATCATTTACAAATTTCACAACAGAAATTTGTCAAGAGTCCCTCAACAGCATCTTCGAAAATCATCCTCTGCCACCAGGATAATGTGGGCAGCAGAATTTCTCTCCAAACCATTCAACATCTTGACTCAGAACTATACTGTTGTTCTTTCATCATCTCTCAGTCAAAATTCTGGAATGTCTACATCTCAAGGATTGCAATGGTCTGCGAAGGCTACCTACCACGATCTTCTCAAGGGCAATTAGGGATGGGTAATACATGCTGGCCTTGATAGTGTTAACATTTAAAAAATAAATTGCCACAGTTGGTGGCACATCAGTGCATTAAGACAATATCAACTTCTTGGCAGCAAAAAGAATGCTTAGGCTCATGCTTAGTGCATATACTGACTGCCTTTTTCCACTGACATGCTATAACTGCGTGAGTCAGCCTCAGCTTTCCAAAGAAATAAATATTTTTATAACCTTTTAAATCAGCACATGGGTTGAAGACAGTAATAATGGGTCTTAGCAAGGTGATGTGAGAGAGTTTACACACAGATCACACATTGCAAGTAACAAACATAAATGACTCGCCTGGCAAAAAGAATCAAGTATGAAGCTGGTTTCAAGTTATGTCATTTACTAACTCATTAAACAACTGCGCTGCAGGGACAGGGTTCAATGTTATTTTAAAAAAAAACAAAAGACAGCATCGGAGGAAGAGGAATGTGTTTTGAGAATGATGCCCAAACCAATAATAATCAGTACTGGGATAAACTACTGGCCTGACCTTAAGAAAGATATATCACAGTGAATCCTCAAAAATAATCTCCAAACATGCAAAGCGCAAATCAAATGGGGCGGTATGGTGGCTCAGTGGTAAGCACTGCTGCCTCACAGCACCAGAGACCAGGTTTGATTCCCGCCTTAGATGACTGTCTGTATACACATTCTCCGCGGATCTGCGTGGGTTTTCTCTGGGTGCTCTGGTTTCCTCCCATAATTCAAAAGATGTGCACGTCAGTTGAATTGACCATGCTAAATTGCCCATAGTATTAGGTGCATTGGTCAGGGATAAATATAGGGTAGGGGAATGGGTCTGGGTGGGTTACTCTTCTGAGAGTCAGTATGGACTTGTTAGGCCAAAGGGCCTGTTTCCATACTGTAGGGAATCTAATCTAATCTAACAAAATCTGGAGTCTAGCGAAGTTTGCAGATCAATAGCTGGTTGATGCTGCCGCTTTATTTAACAATAGTATCAAGTATTACACCAAAACATAACATAAACCAAGGAAAATACACAAAGATCTTGATCACAAAGTTACTAGTTTCTTGCAACATATCAGACAGGGACTAAGCCAAGACTATCCATTACACCCCATTGAAAACACAGATAACCACCAATAAATTTTATATGTGCAAAAGCTTTGCAAATGGTTCTAGTAAAAACCACAGGACATGAGAAACAAAATCAAAGTGGTAGCAGCCTCTATGGCCAAGGCAGAAAAATTGCAGTTCATGGCAATTTTCAAAATTAAAACATGCTGAAAATCCCTTTTAAAAGTTTTGTCCACATCCATAGTAACAATTGGTGATTGAGGAAAGAGGAAGGATGTCCTTTGATAATATGTGAATACACACCCTCCTGGTCTCTGTAAGCAATGCAGCTTATTCATGTGAGGCATGTTTAGGTCCTATATTAGCAATGCAATTACAAGATAAAGTACTAGCACCTCAATTATTGTTATACCTGAGGGTTTAGTGTTCAAAGCTCAATCTGTGGATAGGTGCCTCAAAATGACAGCCATACATCAGGTTTGCACCAAGTTGAATAGTGGGATGGTTGAAGAAGAAACAAAACCTTCACAAAGAATTGAAAAACGTGACTTGCCCCACCTGATGAATTTATCATATTGTGCGATGCCAGTAATGCACAAACTGTCATTAGATAATTTAAAAGACATGGATATTTCAATTCATTGGAAGGAGATGAAGCTTAATTATGGTGAGATGATTTTGAAACTTAAATAGCCAAGTCCTATTAAAGAGGAATTCTTAGAATGATGCCACACCAGAGAGACACAGGAGCAATTTGACGAGGTCTGTCATGTTGGATGCCAAAGAATGAATTTGATTGTTTTCAAAACACAGCGTGCTGACTTAATTAGAATTTATTTTTACATTTATAAGCTGTGCATAAGCAGAACCTCACTTTTGGAAGGATATTGTGGCATCAAAGGTTAATTTATGCATTTCTACCTATGGTGGCTCTCAATGGGACTATCACCACAGATAAGTGAATTCTTATTGGTCCTTGGGTATTAGTCTTAGTCATCTTTATTCCTTTTACATTCAACAATTCCATAATACTTCTTTATTTTCCTAACGTCTTGGAAAACAAGTTAGAAATTTTTATGGCCATTATTTCTGATAAGTGTACTGATGTCTTGGAGAAAGAGCTGATATTCCATGAAAAGGGATGATTTCCTAAGAATGCCACCAATAATAATTCTGCCCACACATCAAATTCCAACCCAAAATTCTACATTAAGTGCATGGAGAGGCAAAATCTCTTGGCTCCTGCTCAATTTGATGTCTCCAGGTAGATCACTACTTGTTTAGTGATCAGTTTTTAAAAGGGAATAGGTTATGACAGTCTGAAATTGTGTTAACTATTGCACTTTCATTACTTGCTTGTAATAAAATTTGATTCAATAGCCTGGATGCATTAGAATTCTCACCTAATAAATGCCACAGCTCTATGGATAGGTATATCTAGAAACCCGCTTCAGCTTTATGATATGTTGAAGGTTTTTGTTGCTTAGATTCAGTGCTTTTCCAAATACAAATGATTCATCATATTTAGTCTGTTAGTTTAATAATACTGAAGAACTACACACTAGCAGTTACTAAATACATCTTATATTGTTCCTAGGACTAGAAAACTGATCAAATGCTTTGGAAGCTGGAAGAAATGGATATAACTACTCCCACTCAGTTTTGCCCAAATTGCCATTGGAAGAAAGGCATTTTCAAAATTAACTCAAGACTCTTTTGACAGTACGTTCAAAACATGCAACCTCTGTCCTCTAGAAGGACAAGAACAACATACATACAATTAAGTCACCACCTGAAAGTTCCAACCCATACACAATCCCTTTCTTTCACTGCTGCTGGGTCAAAAACATGGAATTTTCTTCCACAACAGCAGTGTCGTTCACGATGTGGTGACACAAGGAGCAATTTGTGATGGGCAACAAATGCTGTTTTTGTCAGTAACACATCCCAGGAATGAATAGATTTTTAATAAATAGTTAATTATAAAGGTTCACTAAAATGAGAACGGAAATTGAGTGATGAGTACTGGGATATAGTATACATAATAAATTTAGAAAAAAAAGTGAAGTATTACAGCTGTGCAAAGAAAGAGAATTGCAACATAGAGATTGAGGTGATATTCCCACCTCCTCTTCATATATTTTTTTGAAAAAAGTGTAGCAATTACTTGAATAGAAAGAAGAGCTTTGTCAGCCATTAACAATATATGCCTACCTCATCCATTAAGAGGGAAACCTTGTCCCACAATGCTGCTGATGTCAGTAATGATTGACTTTGAAAGCCTAAAGGTGGAACTGCATAAGCTGCTCCCTTGTTGTCAAGGTGACTGACAGCAGGTGAAATAGAGCTTAAGGGGTGAAATGTTGGATGGGTGAAACACTTTCCAAGTACTCTCTGTAAGAAGAGCTTTTATCAACAGTCTCAAATGACCATGGCCAGCTTTCTTCAGTGTAACTGATTTAAGTCTTCATAGCTTGTCAGCTTCACTGAAGAAGCTCTTTGCGCTGTGCACTCACGTCATTGCTCTTAACGAGTCGCTGATAGATTGGGAATCATGTTCTTGGCTGTTAAGTTCAGGATTCAAGGTTAAATTGGCTGTACAACATTAACCATTTAATTAATTACCAACATTTTCAGAGGGATTCCTTCCTTTCTTTCAAACTTGTCGAGGGAATGCTGGAAGATAGCTGGGTTACGAGTTCATGTCATTTTTTGGGACATTCTTCACAGACATCCCCACAAACAGCCTGAGAAAAGACCCCTAAATCTTGACTGGTTGAAGTCAGCAATTTGATGCTTTATTTTGGGCAACTGTAATTCAAAAATCTGTTACACATTTCTTTGAGTGATATCACTGTGCGCAGCTTTTTAAAGAAAGATTGTAAATGTGTTGGAGTTGGTTCAGAGGAGCTTTACTAGAGAGCTGGAATGAGGAATTTATCTAATGAGGACAGGTTGGATGGACAGGGCTTATTTTCACTCAAGTTCAAAAACAATAAAAGGACACTTGACTGAAGGCATTCGATCCTGAAGGTATTGATAAATTGGACATGGAAAAGATGCTGCCTCATGTGGATGAGTCTGAACTAAGGGGCATGGTTTTAAAGTTAGGGGCTGCTCTTTTAGGATAGAAATTAAAAGAAACTTTATTTGAGGGTTGTGTTACTTTATATCTACGTTCCTGAGGCAGAGCACTTCAAAGTAGATTTTCCTCTTTTATTGAACGGTCAGTAACAAGGGGCATACTTAAGGTGGAAGGCAGGAGGTATAGAAGAGATACAAGGAAAAACTGTTTTATCCAGAGGGAATGCACTGCTTTGGAGGACAGTTGAGGATGTAACCTCACAACCTTTTAAAAAAAATACTTGGATGAGCACTTGTAATGACATAACATCCAAGGCTATGGGTTAATGCTAGAAAGTATGACTAATGTAGATTTAGAACAGTTTTGGTGGGGCAGACTCAATGGGCTGAAGACCCTGTTCTGTATTCTTTAAGCCTAAGGCAGTGGAATCAGGATCATCAAATAATTTTAAGGGGTAGATAGGGAAGAGAAACAAAAATTTTGAAGAGGTGGGTGCGAGAAGGAAGTGTGCAATTCAAAATACAAACAGATTAATCATGGGGTCTTTTTGAACGGTGGTGTGTATTAGAGGGACTGAATGGTCGCTTCTGTTCTTATTTCATAAACTCCTAACACTGTTTACCTGCTGAACAATCCTGTCAGCTGGCCATTCTTCATTGATAGCGCTCCACTAATCATAGTGGGATTATCACCTTCGGATTTGGAAATCATTTAATTGCAGTATCATTAAAGGGAAAGGTGCAGTTACTGCCTTTGCTGTTTGAATTAACGCATTGCTGTTGGACATCGGAGTGTGTCTAGGAAAACTTAAACAGTGAAATTCACAACTGATCCTGGCGGAATCTGTTTGGGAGTGGTCACAGCACAGAAACAGACAAGTGTTTAGTTTTAAGTACAGCCTTGCTGTAAATCTACAATAGTGAGTAGAGTGGGTTCTTTCTTGATTATATGTTTTTATTGGGATCTCTCACTTGGTTAAATTTTAAAAATGTGAGAAGTATTAAGTTAGCCTGGAGCAGTGTTTGTACAGCAATAAGACATGGGTCTGTTTTCTGGGTCTGTAGATTGAAAGGAACAAAATAGCTGATAGTAGAGTGATATGCTCTTCTTGACAGATGTGGGAGTTTTGAGTTTACAGGTTACTGAGGATTATATCAGCAATAAGTGTCATTAGTTGCGAATCCTATCAGATTGAATGGATCAGTTGGAGCGACAGTCAGAGGCAATGAGGAATTTACAAGGACTAGGGGATGCGATGGATAGCAGTTAGAGGAAGGGAGAAAAGGCGCAGATACAGGTCAGGTAGATGGGTTAACTGCAAGAAAGGCAGGAAAGGTAGGTAGTACAGGAGTCTTCTGTGGCTATCCCCATTTCAAACAAGTATTCTGTTTTGGAAAATGTAGGGGATAATGGATTTTCTGGGGAACACAGCATGAACAGCAAAGTTTCTGGTATGATCGAATGCAATGAGGGGTATGTAGGGTTCCAAAAGATCAATTATGATAGGGGTCTCTCTAGTCAAAAGCACAGATGTTTCTGCTGCCAGCAACAAAAATTTGAATAGTGTGTTGTCTCCCTGGTGCCAGGACCAAGGATGTTACAGAGAGAGTGCAAAAATGTTCTCATAGGGGAGAGCGACCAACAGGAGGTCATTGTACACATTGGTAACAATGACACAGCAAGGGAAAAGGATGAGATTCAGAAGGGAGGTTACAGAATGATAGGCAGGAATTCAAAAAGGAGGTCTTCGATGGTAGTAATATCTGGATTACTCCCGGTGCTACGAACTACTGAGGGAAGGAATAGGAGGATAGAGCAGATGAATGCGTGCCTGAGGAGCTGGTATATGAGAGAAGGATTCATATTTTTGGATCATTGGAATCTCTTCTGGGGTAGAAGTGATCTTACAAGAAGGATAGATTGCACCTGAATTGGAAGGAGATGAGTATTCTGGCAATGAGATTTGCGACAGCAGCTCAGGAGAATTTAAACTAGTAAGGTGGGGCGGTGGGACCCAGGGAGGTAGTGAGGAAAGAGATCAATCTGAGACTGGTACAGTTGAGAAAAGAAGCAAGTCAAACAGTCAGGGCAGGCAGGAACAAAACAGAACACAAGGTAGGACTGTTTGTTCAGCCACTTTTGGAATATTGCATTCAACTCTAGTCTCCTTTCTATCGGAAGGATGTTGTGAAATGGAAAGGGTTCAGAAAAGACTTACAAAGATGTTGCCAGGGTTGGAGGATTTGAGCTATAGGGATAGGTAGAATAGGCTGCAGCTGTTTTCCCTGAAGCCTTGAAGGCTGAAGGGCAACCTCATGGAGGTTTATAAAATCATGAGGGGCATGGATAGGATAAATAGACAAAGTGTTTTCCCTGGGGTGGAGGAGTCCAGAACTAGAGGGTGAGAGGGGAAAGATATAAAAGTGACCCGAGGGGCAACTTTGTCATGCAAACGGTGCTGCGTATATGGAATGAGCTGCTAGAGGAAGTGGCGGAGGTTGGTACAATTGCGACATTTAAAAGGCATCTGGAGAGGATATGAATTGGAAGGGTTGAGAGGGATATGGGCCAAGTGCTGGCAAATGGGACTAAATTAGGTTGGGATATCTGGTCAGAATGGACTAGTTGGACCACACTGTACATCTCTATGACTCTTTGACTCTATAGATATTATTGAGTTGAGATTACTAGTTTTAAACTGAATGTACCCTGACAAGATCATTCTGTCTTCAAAAATGACCTTTTAGTTGACCACAAACAAGAGTCTAACTGTGCACATTGATATACCATTTTCATTTAATGTGTTGTGGAATACCTCTGTAATCTTGAAAATATTTACTAAATGAACTAAAATGGACAACTATCGTCCATTATAGGAGATGCAATCTTTCCTTAAGCACTAGTAGAACTTACATAATTCAGTTTACGTTTCATTAATACCACAGACTACAGAGCTCCCATACTGTACTTATCCTGTATCTGTTCTGTGTGTTTTCTAAAGTCTGACTGTGAAGAGTTGACATATTATACCTTTGCTCCTTTGTTTTCAGTATAAGCAACTTCTTTAATGCAGAAAGAAAACAGCATATAGTTACTTATCACTGGAAATATACAAGTATTCTGACACAACTGGAAAGCCTTTCAGAACTACATAACACCTGTTCTATGATTTCATTTTATTTAATTAAGTCTGCCTTTAGTTTCCATGCATACGAAAGTTTAAACTGAAGTTACTTTGTACTTTAGTTTTTATTAAAAATATTATGAGTATGCAGCATATTTTTAAAAACTAGATAAATGTTAAATTTATAGTTAGCTTTCTAATTCTAAAATAATTACACCAGTTTACACAATGTAGTTGCTGCACATTTCCAGATAATTGGAATTTAATACCAGCTTTAAACTGTGCAATTTATGGAATAGCTCAACAGAACAACAAAAATATCCAACATATTTATTAGTTTTATCATCTTAATTTCTCTGTTCCCATCAGTTATATTGCAGGGAAGCATTTAAGAAAAACAAAAGCAGAAAGATTAATCTCCTGGTGGTCCTCAGAATGATCTGTGGAAAGCAACTTGAAATTTAAGAACAGTGCAACAGCCAACTTTAGTTGCCAAGTAGTTGGAGAAAGAAAATAAGAAAAATAGCCTCTCCACAGCCAAAGCAAAAAAGGATTCCTTTTCCAAGATGTATTTCTGGTTCAGTAGTGCACTGTTTCTTGAAGTCATAAAATGAAATAAAGTGACAAGACTAATACTCTAGAGTATAAAGTCCAACAGAAGTCCTGAAAAATTCAGAAATAATAAGACCTTAAGACATAGGAGCAGAAAGGGGCTATTTGGCCTTTTGAGTCTGGTCCGCCATTCAACGAGAACATGGTTTTTCTGATAATTTTTATCAATTTTTGGTTTTCCTATTATAACTCTTAGTCCATAATCTGTAAAGTTTTGAATAACTTTAACATTCTACCCTCTATAGCCCTCTAGGGTAAAGAATTCCACACATTAAGATCCTCTCAGCGAAGAAATTCCTCCTCAAATTTGCCTTAAAGCGGCAACCTCTTCTTCCGATATTACGCCCTACAGTCCCGGACCTTCCCATAAAAGGACACAATATCTTAGTATCTATCCTGTCAAGACCCCTAAGAATCTTATATGTTTCAATATGGTCGCCTTTTTATTCCTCTAAACACGAGTTCAGACACAATTTACTCAACTTTTATTCTTAATTAAATCCTTCCAGGCCCTGGATCAACCTATCTCTGGGAACCTTCTCTGGACTCCGCCCAATGCCAGTACATCTTGCCTTAGATAAGGGGGCTAAAACTGTTCACATTCTGGGTGAGGTCTAACTAATGCCTTGTATAGTTTTAGTCAAGAATTCACATTCCAATTGCTTTCTCTATTATCTGTTGAACCTGTATGCTAACCTTCTCTGATTCATGGTTGACTTCTCACAAATCTGTCTGTGCTGCGACTTTTGCAACCTTTTCTACCAAAATAATATTCAGCGATTCTACTCTTCCTATGAAAGTGCATAACCTCATTTTCTTACATCTGGCAAATGTTTGCCCATTCATTCAACCTGCTTACACCCCCTTTATCAACTGTGTCACCTTCACCACTTGTTTTCCTATTTTATTTTGCAAGAGTGCATTTTACTGCTCATGTTATAAATATTTGCTGTAAACAACTGTGGCCCCAACAATGATCCCCACGGCACTATACCAGTTGCAGATTGCCATCTTAAAAATGTCTTCCATATCTCTCTCTGCTAATATACTAATGCTAACACCATCGGCTCCTATCTTACTAGGCAGCCTTATGTGAGGCACCCTATTGAACACCTTTTATAAATTCAAATATATTACATCTAGTGGTTGTCTTTCATTTACCTTGCTTGTTGCTCAAAAAAATTATCAAATCTGTCAGGCATGATTTCCATGCTGGCTTCATGAAGCCATGCTGACTCTGCTAGATTACATGATACATTTCAAGATGCTTGCTATTACATCTTTTCTCACAGATTATAACATCTTCCCAATGACAGATGTTAAGCTAAGTGGCCTACATTTACCTATAGCCTTGGTCTTCTTCCCTTTATAAAGAAGGGTGTTATGTTGTCAGTTTTTCAGTCCTCTGGGTCATTTTCAGAAACCAAGGATACTTGGAATATTACTACCAGTGCAGCCACAATGTCTGTAGCTATTTCCATTAATATCTATGGACGCAACCCATCATGTCGGGGGGACTTATCAGTCTTTAGCTTAATTGTCTTATATTTACATCAGATCTGGCCATTTGTTTTAATACTACTTGCCAATTTACCTTCAAAGTTTAATGATGTTTGATGATGACATCAACACATCAGTGACTGGGGATAGGAACCAATAAGGTTGTGAATTTGGAAAAGACAAGAAACACAAGCAAAACATTCAGAGAAGCACTAATGATACTATTGATCAAATAATATAAACAATCCAACAAAGTGAGAAACAGCTTGAATGTTGGAATAAGAATAAGGTTCAGCCATCAGATGACTGGTGTTGCATAAATATCGGCAGCCTACTTAAGTGAAATTCTTTTCTGAACACAAATTGAAAAAAACGAAGATACGTACTTGTCCTATTCTGGGAGGATGGTTTTCAGTGAACTCTCCATTTCATTAGATCCCTCACAATGGAATGGCAATAAAAACTTATTTAGTAAATTTCACTCCTCCAAACTAATCTTCATACATCAGCAATCTCACTTGCCAAGGACAACCTCATACTTGAAAAAGCAGTCACAGCCCCTTCGCTTGGAATCTTCAAGTGCATCTTTAGATTACTCCCCACTATAAGCTACTATTTCAGGAGATCTAATAGCTAGTTTCTACCATATAAATATCGGCAGAGTACAGAAGGAGTCTGTGATGTCAATGCATCTAAAGCAGAAGTAGAAACAAATTTAAACTTACCTCTGACCTTAAATGATACATTATACATAAAAATAGTGCAAATAAGCAGCTTTTCAAGAGCCAATATCAGATCAACTATATACTTTTGGTATAGCAATTAACCTGAAGAAACATTTCAATGAATTCATATTCTGCCCTTCATGCGATGTAAACAACACACATCATGTGACAGACCCCTTGTGTTAAATGCTTACCATGGCACCCAGTGGTTATTTTGTGCCAACCACTGATCCTAACACACACTTTAAAACAGTGATGATACATGTTTAAGCTAGCAAAGATGCCACCCACACAATAGTTCAGTTGTTACTATAATTGAATTACCATATTGAAGCACAGCTATTACCTGTAATTAAACAAATTGCTTGTATCAACTCCCCAACTGAATTTTATATTAAATTGATCTTCCACTACATGCAATACTGATGTGAAGCCTTATGACCAATCTTAATAAATTAACAGTAATTTGATTTGAATAGTAACAGTGTTACAAACTGAAAGACAAACGTTTGCACTATCTTTTTAAGACTCTCAGCAATGTTTACTGAAGCCAAGCTATATTCTGCAGCATTTTGACAGTTCTGTTTTAGAAGGTCTCCATGCATGCCTGAGCTATAAAATGTCAATATTTGGAGGTGGAGAAGAATTTTTGCTTCACACTGAAATTATGTTAGGTATATTTACCAAATGTCCAATGGTTCTAATAGGCTCTATGGAGTACTAAGCCAATAACATCTACGAGTGTTGTTCCACTTTGTTCTGGATTCTTATTAGTCTTAAGCCCATTAATTTCATACACCTCAATTAAGTCTGTTTCATTCAAGATGGCAATGTAGTAGCAGCGTAATGTAAGGGCTTCTCAGCCCAGGAGCCCAGAGTTCATCTAATCCATCTATGTATCTTTTTTTTTTCTTTCTATGTTTCCATTTATTATGATACGTTGCCTTCTTCTAATGACTTTGGCAGAAGGTGTCCTCTCCTGACCCAGGCCCAGTGACAAGGTGGCTTCCAGTGGCCAGACATGGTAGCATAGGTCAGGCGCCTGACGGGGTGGTCTCAGGGTGTGGTGGTCCTATCCCAGTGTCAATGTCTTCCTCGCCAGCTTCTAGCATTCCACCTTAGCATGGAGGTGGCTTCCAGATCTTTCAGCAACCCAGCATAGAGGTTGAGTCCCAGCATGGAGGTCTCATTCGAGCAAGGTGGGTGGTCTTGGCCAAGTTTTCCAGTGTAGCCTAAAGCCAGGAGCCATTAACGCAACTGTGAAGACCTTTTACTTTGTTCATTTGATTATTTATGACTTCTGTCATTAATTTAGGTATAAGGACTTACAAAGCTTTTTGCTGTACTTTTTTGTACAAAAACACGCGACAATAAATTGCTATTTTATTCTAAGTCATCTCTCAATCTCCTCTGTTCCAAGGAAAACCAACCTCAACTTATTCAATTTTCCTCATAGCTGGTAGGGATGAGTGTGGCCAACAAGGTAAAGAAAGAAACACAAAAAACAATAAAACATTAGTGATTAAAAATAAAAATGACTGAATTTGGTTTGATGAGAAATGGTTCTTTTGACTTGCATTCAATTACAAATACTTCCAGGCATTTCAAATATTAGAATACTGGCCTTGAAAGTGAGTAGAAACATTTTTTTTAACCTTTTTAAATATTCTACTGTCTTGGCTGTCTTTCATTGCAATTGTATAAAATCACCTAACTGGCCTTAGCATTCAATGCAGTAGCTATGTGTAATACAGTAATAAGGAAAAGAATATGATCGTGTTAGATATGTAAATGCAAACTGAATAAAAAGGAATATGGCAATGCTTCGCAAACTGTTTTCTGACTACTTCATATTAACTTGTACCACCTTCTGAAGGGCAGTCAGAGATGAACAACAGGATTTGCCTAGCTAGCAATACCCATTTTCCACAAACATTAGGAAAAGAATGCTTTAAATTTAGGGTGGCCTCAGACTTCAGCGAAAACAAAACAGTAACGTAAGACCAGAGCAGCTCAATATAATTAAAGTCTGCATATTTCTCTACCAAGACACACTCACTCAACTTTCTCTCCATCGTCTCAGCTACTAATTACTGCTGGTGTCCTGACCAGTGAGCTGCCTTGGTTCCCACTGCTTGGATCTGAAATGCTGGGCAAGAGCAAAGCTCAGATTCCAGTCAGCTTGGAAGCTTCACCTCTTCCTTCACCAGGTGCTTCTGTTGCACTGGGGTCTGAAGTAGGCTGAACCAGAGACAAAGCAGAAGTGCTGATGTCAGGATTTGGCTCAGACCACAAGCTACTGGACTTGCCCTCCTTCCCACAGTCAGGGCTGGAACTTGAAATCAAATGACAGGCGTATGGTTGGTTCAGAGCAAAGTTGGTCCATTGTAATGGTGCCTCAGATTGATTGGGAAAAAACAATTGTCCTCCGCTTGTGGCTATTTCTACGTTAACTTCAGGCGACTTTCACTTTAAATGGAACTTTTCACACTTGCATTTGCAAAATGCTGTTTGAACATATGATGATTAACTATTTGCAAAATCCAAAAATAAGATGAAATGACTTGTCAAGCAGAAACCTCATCTAATAAACCCTGTTATTGGTAGTTTCAATCTTTCTTAGCTCGTGCAAGACTACTTCAGTTTATTAATGGAAGAGACACATCAAACAGGAAATAAAAGTCAAAATGTGATGGCAGTGTAAGATGAATAAAACAGAATGAGTACCATTCTTCAACTATCCTCCAAATTTTTACCCTTCCTTCTCTCAATGGAAGTTCCTTTTCTGTTTCACAACCAAGATATCTTCAGCCGAGACCAAGTAATTCACATTGTGGGCAACATGAACAGCATGCCACCACAAAGATCTCCAATAGAGTGACAACTTCAAGCAGCCATGGATTCACACACTTGTTCTATCCTGAATAAGAACCTTTAGTTCTTTGACTTGTTGACTCTACAAATCTTCAAGGACACTTTTGAAGTTTCAATTCAAGACGATGGCAGACTAAGATGGTTCAGACGGAGCTCATCCACCCATCAGTTTCCTTTTCTTGTTTTTTTTTTGCTTCTCTTTCTTCTTTCTTCCCCGACCACTGACTCCCTGCATTGGACTCAGTGCAGACCCATTGGGGCAGCCTCTCGGTCAGGACCAACTCCCAGTCCAGCTGTCTCTCAGTGGCCTGCTGGTCTTTCAGTGGGCTGTTCTTTAGCCCAGCGTGGCTTCAGTGTGAACTTCTGGTCTCAAAGTGATTGCTCATACTGCAGTCCCACTGTGGCTAAGCATTTACGAAAGACTATGTTTGAACTTTCAATTTTATCTTTTTATTTTGGACTTAAAATTAAGAAGATCTGCAATGTGTAACTTTTAACCTTAGTTTGTATGTGTTAAACGCTATACAATAACCACTGCAATACTTCATTTTTAATTTTGTTCGAGGTATAGACAATAAAATCAAAAAATATCATGCATTTAGTATGTCAATAATTTATTCAAAGTATTTCTAAATTTGTCTTAATTGAGAAACCTGCAATGGGTTAATTATTATATATTTTGTAATCACGAAGTAAGTAACAGCTTTGCTCAGTTTGCCAAAGGTTTATGTAACTGTCCAAAATAAAGCATGTGTTGAAGAAATGAAGACATGCACCATTACCAAATTAGTTATTTAGGGAAAATAAAAGTTGAAGTGCATGCTCAATCTAAAAATTCTACTGCAAATGCAGAATGTGGAAAAAGCAAATGCTCTGGATATTCTGCAGGGGGTGACATTTTGACAATAAAACAATCTGCAATGACCATCTAAAAGGAGAGACATGTTCTTATTTTAAAACTACAATAGCAGGACCACAGTAAAGAAAATCCTTAAAATCTAAAATTCCCAAATGGTTTCAAACTAAGCATCAGGTGTCATTTAATTCATAATTCGTAAAATGCATAATTTATAACTGGCTATAAATGCATGACTTTTCTACTTAAAATTTAATGAAATTTAAAGATATAACCAAAGTATCAGCATTGAAAAGATGACCACAAATTCACTTTTGACTGGATTGTTATCTGGTAAAACAAGCTAATGAAACTGAAGAAGAATCAGATTGAAAATTTCCAAGAATATATGTATGTCTCAATTTCTACAGATTATTTAACTAGAAAGTTGAGAGATCAGCAGCTTTTCAAATCTAGGCAGAAAAAAGAAATCAACTTCAAAATCCTAATGGTCACTTATTTCCTGAATTACATGTGCATTTGAATGGGAACTATTATAGTTGTTTCAGAGGAATTGGTTTGGGTTTGTGGAGGCCAGAGACAGGAAAAAGAATAACTGAAGCCAGGAGCTTGAAATAGACACAGTCAATTCAAAGAAAACATTTTTCAAAAATCTTATTTTTCAACCATATATCCTAATTTAACTCCCTCAATGCCAAGCTCAGTAATTCCCCCTCCTCAGTTTCACCAAAGTAGTAATCGGTACTCAGTGACTGAAGCTAAAGAGAAGAAATAAAGTCAGTAAACAAGGTTAATCATAATTCTTTGCAAGATTTAGGTTTTTAAAGGGTTATTGAAGCCAAGCTCCCTCATTCAAGATTTGTTCTTACTCAAAATGCGAAAAATATCAATGGTATTTTTGTGTCCTAAAATCAATGACATATGCTTTCACCAACATCGCTTTTGAGCTAAAAGTAAATTATTAACTTTTTTAAAACAAGTTATTCAGATTACAAGTCAGAAACCAAGAACACACTGTAATGGTTAGTGTAAGAATTTAGATACAGGATTTTAGAATTAACCAAATGGAAGTTGCTTATTGCAAAACTGAAATTGCTAATACTACATTTTTCCTGGCATGTTGAAATATAATAGATAAGGAGTGCAGTTAGGTTCTGCCAACATTTTCTTCAAATTTTCCATTTTTATAAAAGACTATCAAGGAATGTGCTCCTTGCAATCTTATCAGCTGCAAAGAGACATTTAATATTTTATCATATATACTCAAGCATTAGTCAAATTTGTTTGACCACTTTTTAAAGTTAAATTTATGGATCGACTATTATATGGATACTACTTTTGAGGGGGTGAAATTTATGTCCATCAAAATTCATACTGTATCAATAGCAGAAGCCCAAATGATCTCTAAATGAATCAAGAAAACAACGAATTACTGTAACTCTGGAAACTCGAAGCAGAACGCAACAGCCGGCAAACTGGATGCCCGAAGCAGTGTTCGACAGCTGAACGGAGCGGGATGGTCGGCTCACAATGTCGATCCGTTACTGTGAAGAACTGAGGTCGACTTTTATGAGAAATATTTTGAAAATTACAGACTTTTTTGACCAAAACTGGAAAGTCGACTTTTACATGAGATTGATTACTCAAGTAAATATGGAATCTCAATGTCAGTTATCAAGACCTGATATCTGTATTTTTTTTAATATTAGCAAATATTTTAAAAAGTACATAATGCACATATGCCAAATCTTCAGTATTTTTGCTAAGCAATAGACAAACATTTCAAATACACGTATTTATAAGTAGTAATTTTCAAAATATATGTCAGCAAAATAAGTTTGTTCAAAAGTTAAAAGTTCAAACTTACTGTACTCTCTGACCAGACAGAATTCCAAAGTGCTCTGACTCTCTAAGGTACGATCTAAATCTACAGCTACATTAGGTTCACTTTGCTTCTCAAGCCGATACTGATGCCCTGGAACAAAAAAAAAGTCAGCAAATAATGAGAATGAGAAACTTCATGCTAATGGTGTAGAAACTGTAGATACAATACTTGAAAAGTTAGGGTTTATATTTTCCAACTCAACCCAATGCAAACAAATGACCAAAAATACTAAATTTCACCATGTATCAAGTTTAAAATAATAGGACATTGAGCTTAAATGAGTATTTCTGCTATGCTATGCATTGATTTAGAGTGGTTTACAGGTATCAAATTATCTATTTGAAACTTATCTCCCTTGGATCCTGCTTCAATGTAAAAAAAGATTATTGGTCAACAGGAAATTATGGTCTTGGACATTAGATTCCCTACGGTGTGGAAAGCAATCATCAAAATTGAATCGATTCTTGTTCTGCTTTTGCTGAATTCGTATACTCAAGCTACTTTTGTGTAGAATTTCACAGTTGGTTACTTAGTAACATATTTGTAAAGATCATGCCTTTTTAATTTTGTGCTTTTTAAAAACTGTGGACTGAAAGTAAGAAACTGTTTAAAATAAAGTATTTCCAAGGGTGGCTGCATGCTTTGCAAGTAAGGAATTTGATAGCTATTGTGAACTGTGTGTAGCTGTGGATTCCAGCAATCTGCAGATGAATTGGAACACTGTTCTCTGAAGTGAGGTTGATTTGTTTGTGGACTAGGGATCAAGTTTCAATAAACAAAGGGTTTCCTCCTGCCAAAAACAAAATGACTGTCAGTTAGCTGAACAGCTTGGACTGAAAGGGAGACAATAGGGAGGAGAATTAGACGAGCAAAGAAACCAGGAGGTCTGCAGCAGCCAAAGAAACACTCTGTAATTTCTCTGCAGTTAGCCACTTTAAAACTGAAGACAGCAAGCTTATCTTTCCTTCAGCAGATGCAGAAAGTAGTGACTTTTGAATTGGATAAGTCATAACTGAAACAGTCACCTTGTGCCTCTCTCTAACCAGTGGAAGCATTCCGAAAATGGAACGTCAAGGAGAAACCTTCAGATCAGCAAGAGCCAACCCAACAGATCTCGTGAACAAGGACTACAGAACTATTTTCCTAGTTTTTTTCTCCCTTCATATAATTTTTCCCTGGCTTATGTTTGTCTGTGTGTATGTATATGGTGAGTTTATAAAGGGTTGAGTTTCAATGTGTGCAGTTGACTTAATTTAGTTTAATTGTTTACCTTTTGATAGAATTTCATGGCCTATAACAAACAGCAATTTCTTATTAAGTATAAACCTGATCCATTTATATACTTTCTATCAACCTGGGTCTGAAAAATCAGATAGTTTGAGTATTTCTCATATGTATTTTGAAAACTTTAACTTACAAGACAAACCTAGGAATAACAGTGTTTGATTTCCAGCACATTATGAAACGGAGCAGTGATGTGGTAGAGCACGGTGGCTCAGTGGTTAGCACTGCTGCCTCACAGCACCAGGGAACCGGGCTCAATTCCGGCCTCAGGCGACTATCTGTGTGGAGTTTGCACATTCTCCCAGTTTCCTCCGAGTGCTCCAGTTTCCTCCCACAATCCAAAGATGGGCAGATGAGGTGAATTGGTGATGTTAAATTGCCCATAGTGTTCAGAGATGTGTAGGTTAAGTTCATTAGTCAGGGGTAAATGTAGGGAATTGGTCTGGATGGGTTATTCTTCTCAGTGTCAGTGTGGACTTGTTGGGCCGAATGGTCTGTTTCCACACTGTATGGATTCTATGATAATGAGGACTACGAAATTCAAATTACAAATCTATTTTACTCACTCATGAAATAGATTTCTTGCATGAAATTGTTCCCTCTGTTGGAGGTGCATTCTTGCTGGGATATGATTTTATAATGCCAGTTGTCCTTTAGTGTTGATCACGTGAATTTTTAGGCACTGGAATTTGGAGGACTCATTAAATGTCCAAATTTAGACTTTTACAGCAATAGGGTGCTGAAGTGATCAGAGAAATTATTAATGGTGGTTTTCCCCTCCCAACTACTGCGTAAATTCTAGAGTTTACATTACTAATTAATTGTTTCTCCTGCAACGTAAAGTGTGTATACATTAAATTTTTAGATTTAGATTTCAGAACAGGGGCAAATGGCCACTGATCAGTTCTGTAAAGGCTTTTTTTTTAGTAGAATAAGGTCCGAAAGCCAATCTGGAACAGTGAACTAAGAATGTCAGTTCCAAGAAAGCTCATGATTTCAGCTGAGCGTCTGGTAGAACTTCTGTCATATAAATGGATAGAATGCTTGTACTAATGGGCTTATGACAGGCAGAAAAATCACATTAAGACATTATGTTTTAACTTCATAATGGAAATTCAAAGCTTTAGTTCACAAAAAACTTAAGTTCAGTTCAGAAATGCACAATCTCTGTCCTGGAAGGAAATTAAGTTGGTTCAGGGGAACCTGTCACCTCAGTAGGAGTGGTTTTTAGTCTGTGGAATTTCCAAAATGTAAAAGTTTGGGTTCAAAATTTCAAGTTGGTAGAACCTAGAAAGTTTAAGGTATTAGAACTGAGAAAGAGTCATGCCTGCAGATTCAGGGGAATCACAAAATCACCTTCACTGTTTAACAAAAGGAACTGGGGAAAGCCAATGAAGTAAAGATTTAGAAAGGAGAAGGTAAGATAGGAATAACATTTCTCCAGGATCAAGTCTCTGTAAAGGATGGGATTGGAAAACAGGTTGAAATTTGGTTTTGTGTTTATATTAAGATTTTTGTTTAAACTGTGCTCTCCCTGTATAGTTTTCTGCATGCTATGTTTTTAAACAGTATCTACCGCATTGTGTGAATACTTCAGTAACCAACAAACATGCTCGTTTACTAAAATTAACTTAGTATCTTACGGAGAGTCGGAATGGCTCAGCTGCCCAACACCTGAACCAAATAAGTCATCAGAGGGGATCTTCTATTGCACAGTGAAAATTAAGTACAATTCAGGTTCAAGTTACAAACTCATCAATGAGCATTTAGTCATAATGAACCCAAAAATGCAACCAGTCTTGCCACATATTCTGCTGTAGCCTTACACTCAGAGGATAATGCACAGAGTGACAGCTAGTCTTAGAGCAGTGACGCTCAAAACATGGTCAACAGAGACTTCCCTGTTGTACAAAAAATAGTGGCTAGGTCCTGATTGAGGCATGAACTAGGGAGGTGGGGAAAAGAGAGAGAGAGAGAGAGAGTGCGAGTGCACGAGTCAGAGTGAGAGAGAAGTACAGAATGCAAATATGCAGTGCACATTGGAATATCTTTCTCACCTGGAAGGATAATGCTGATTAAGTGCGGAGAGTGGTACAAACATAGTCAAACCTGTAGTTATCAAGTCTGGTGATGGGCATCAGGTGAGTACAGCCTTGTTCAAAGAGGGTTGAGTGATTTTTAAGTATTTAAACATTAATACCTATAATTTAGCAAATATGTTTTCCTCCATGAATTATTAAAATACTCATTACATGCAACCCTTCCATCTTATGATGAAAAATTATAATTTAGATGATGGAGGGGTATCTTTAACTATTAAACCATTTGAAAGGGAGTCTGATACCTTGATAAAGAAGTTTAATAATCAATGGTAAGAGAGAGACTGTTGCTTTATATTAAGCCTTACTATGAAAGCATTGAAACTTTACCTCGACAGAAAACGTTGAAATTATCAGAATGAATGTTTAAGCGAATTGTTCAGTTAATAATAATTTTTCTTCTTGGTATACGGATTGGAATTAAGTCAACAGTAAAGGAGATGAAAATCTCCAGCTCTGCTTCTACGAGAGGAAAATTGACTTCACTAATCCCAGTGTTTCAGCGAGCACAGATCCAAGTGGGACAAAGATGAGCAATCTCATCATTTGCCACAAACATGCTGGAATGGGGTTTAGGACCATTTTGGTGAGAACGATTTGGCGCGGCCTGTTTGCTACAGCCCATTTTGCCACAGAACTATTTTGGCGCAGCTCATATTTATTCCTTTTCTGGCTTAGTTAAAAGCATTAATGAAAGCAATAAAAATAAAAATAATGTTTATTCTCTTAAGTAAAAATGTTAAAAAGAAAAACAATAAAAGAAATAAGTCAATTACAAAAAATCTAAAATATGACATTTAATCAAAATTATGGGCAGTCCCTCATAAATACTCAACATCATTCCTCTCACTAAATCTTCTTACAAGCGTTTATATTTATTTAATTTCAATGGAATATCGTGCCCTGCTACAAGATGCTCATGGTAAATGTCCCTTCCTCTCTGAACTTTTCATAAACTGTCAATAAATTTCCAAATAACTGGATGTTCCACTCCAATTGTAATCTCCTGTTGGCAGCTTCTGCATGATTGTTTGTTCTGTCCTCATTGTTTAAAGTTCTTTCATATAAATTCCACATTCCAAGTGGAAAAAAAGCGGTGGACACCTATCAGTAAAGAAATTCAGGGAAGGAGACGCTAGAATACAAACACTTGTAAGAACATTTAGTGAGAGAAATGTTGTTGAGTATTTACGAGAGATTGCCCATAATTTTGAATAAAATAATTTTAGCTTTTTCGTAATTAACTTATTTCTTTTACTCTTTTTTCTTTTTAACATTTTTTACTGAAGAGAATAAACATTATTTTTAATTGCTTTCATTATGCTTTTAACTAAGCCTGAAAAGGAATAAATATGAGCTGCGCCGAAACAGTTCTGCTCCTAAATGGGTTTGCAGCAAAATGGGTTCTAGCAAATCGCTCACGCCAAAATGGCTGCGCCGAATGGTCCCATTCCAGCTGGAGTGATAGGTAGAAAGAAGAAATCAGTGCAGAAATGGGTGCTTCCTCTTCAGGTGAGACTGAAGTGCATTGTTGGGGCAATGGGAAATAAGTTTTATTCTACAGCAATGCTCTCCTGTTTGATAACAGTACCAGCACTGGAAAACAAACTCCAAACTGCAGCAGGTTGATTTCA
The DNA here is from genome assembly GCF_020745735.1 of Hemiscyllium ocellatum. Taxonomy (NCBI): domain Eukaryota; kingdom Metazoa; phylum Chordata; class Chondrichthyes; order Orectolobiformes; family Hemiscylliidae; genus Hemiscyllium; species Hemiscyllium ocellatum. The sequence continues at coordinate 46,386,032 of NC_083421.1, forward strand.
GCACAAAAATAAGTTTAAAAAAAATGTTAAAAATATTTCTCACTACAAGCTCTACACTATGTCACACATCCTAATTTTTCCAACTCTACGCTGGAAGAAATTGCTTCTTTAAATTTGAGCAAACATTCCTGAGAGTTGGTTTAAGAGCAAATGGATTTAAACTATTATTTCCTAAGCAGCATTTATTTTGGCAAGCTCTACTGATTTTTTTTAAATTACTTGGGTACAAGAAATGCAGTTATTTCTATTACAGCTACCTATATCTATTAAAAACATAAACAAAAGAGAATGTCGAAATGAGATGTTCAGTGATTCAAATATTATTTCCAAATGACTTATTCAAAAATATTTTTAAAAAGGGACAATTCTTTAATTTCAGGGTTAAGTATTTAACATAAAATATTATATTTTGAGGATATTGAAATTACTTATGATTGCTTAATTGTTTAAAAAAACCCAAATACTACTCAATCTGTCCTATTTAGGTGTAGTCTAACAGCACTGCTTTAATCTTTGATGGCTACAGTAAGCTGTCTTTATACATCAATATAAATTCTGAAAAAGTGACAGATCATAATCTGTAAGACACTTTAAGATATTACATGTCAACTAGGGGTTTTACCATATGCGACAGTAGGCACATTATTGCAATTGTAAAAAAAACCTGGGTATGCATTAACATGCGAGAGCATGGAACAGACAATCTACAGGTGCTGGTAGGCAATTTAAAAAATTCAGGCTGAAGTAAACCCCACTCTGCAGTAATTTAGATATCAGCAATTTCCAACAGTCTTGCTTTAAAAACAAATAAGGTAATTGATTATGGATATGTACAACTACCGGACACCTTCACTGTAATGAGATAACACACACGTAAAGCTGCAAATAGAAGGTAGTGGCATACCTATAATGTCACTGGACTAGTGATACAGAATCTCAAGCAAATGGTCTGAGGACATGAGGTCGAAACCTATCATGGCAGGTAGAGAATTAGTGAACAGGTTCACTAATGTCCTTTATGGAGGGAAATCTGCCATCTTTACTTGGGTTGGCCTTTTTGTGGCTCCAGACACAGTGCAACATGAATTAATTGTAACTGCTCAATCAAGGGATGGGCAACAAATGCTGACTAGCTTGCGAAACAACATCCCATCAATTAATTAAAGAAAGCTAAAAGCATATTCCTTGTACATAAGGGACTTTTCTCTGAGACACTCATATTTAACATGTCGATTGCAAAATGGAATATAATACTGCTTACATCAGCTTTGCACTAATGAACTTCCTGCTTCGGCAAACAGTTTATACGATTCTCCACACAGGGACAAGACTGAGATTGAACCTCAAACTTCACTGAAGAAAATTCTAAAAACATTTGAAAACACAATTCATCAATTCTAATTTTTAAAACTTTCACTTTCAGTCAACGACAGAAAAAAGGTCCCTTCCAACTTCTATTTTCACTACAAAGTGTTATCATCTTGTGGTGGTGTCAGGAGCTTTATCTCTCTTTCAACTGACAACACAGACAATTCAGTTAAAATTGGAAAAGAATCCCACTTCAGTTGAGTAAATAAATAATCAATACTCATCTAAATGCAAATGAGAAACTAGCCCTGTCTGATAACAGGACAGAGATCCAATTTTCTCCAGACAGTTGGATACAACCAAATCACCATCATCCAGTCTTATACTAATGGATAAAAATTGTAACTTAACTGAGCAGATCACCAGAGATCAACTAAGTTTCAGGCTTTGGCCACTTCACATTTAACTAAGTTGGCTATCACTCACTCCATAAGCTCTTTTGGCCAGCCTTTTCCAATGTGAATCATTAAATCTGGATGTAGTCATCTTGGCAACATGTTAAAAATATTACTTACAAATACAATAGCCAAAGGTGTAAATGTTAATGCTGGAAGTTACTGTAACGTAAGTAAATATCTCAGTAAATAAAAATAGCAAAGGGCATTCTCTACGGAAAATGACAGGAAACAAAAGTGTCAAATTTGAGATCATATAAATTCCAGTATTTATATTTCTGGAACCGAATATTAATTCCAAGAAGTCAACAAAGCTAAAATGTGGTGTGTCAATATGCTTAAAATATTGTCCCTGTCACTATACACCATTAACACAGTTTGCAAATATGATGCAATACAATATTCATTAAAAAATACAGCTGAGGGTTGCTCTTCAATTGCTCACAGACATATAGCATTTCAGCGTCAATGGTCGGTATGACAAGAAACACAGCTCTAAGATCGATCAAAGGCCCTGTTCCATTTCAGAGGGGACACATTTCAAATGCATGGGCTGATTTCTAAGTTTATGCTGTCTCACACAGCTGTTCTTGGACTCATCAACAGTCTAATTCTGGATTCAAAACAGGCATCAGATTCACCTCCTCAATACTTGTAATATGTTACCAGTAGCAGAGTACCATGTACCTGCTGCTTATGGAACAATGCTGAATTAGTGTTAAACTTGGAACAACACTCCAGTTTTCATCAACTGACTTTGATTTCCCATACTTCCATCATTTCAAACTTGAGACTAAAAATTTTGTATGAGTAACTTTACAAGTTCGCTGGAAAAATAATTACATAAGCACAAAATCGTGCGTCAGATTTGGACTGGGCAGTACTTCAACAATGAAGTGCAAAAAAGCCATAAGCTAACCCTGTACCCATGCAACAAAGCAAACAAAACATTTTCACTTAAATCTTGCTTTTGACTTAATTCTAATTATATTAATTCAAATAATATTTCAATTCTCAATTATCATGAATGAAAGAAATTTAGGAAAGAACTCCAGTGTAAATTAGGCTTTTCCCTGGGGAAACACAGCTAAAATGTCCAGTGGTTCAGTCACAGTGCTACCTGGAATCAGCGGTAGCCAAGTCTATGTCAAGAGATTCGCAACTGCTCGATAAAAAAATTTTGCAAGGAGGCAGCATGAGTAAAGCGTCAATGTATAATTTATTTCAACTCCAAGAAATGCATTAGACTTCAACAAGACCTCATGATTGTTCCAAACGAGAAGTTTGGCCAGTTTATTTTCTTTCTAATTTCTAGAATATTCCGAATTTGCTTTTAATGTCCTTAGCTATCGGTGCTCCGCTTTCTGTGTTCAGTTGTATGTCATGGAAACAAAATGCAGAGTGACAGGATTTCCAGTTGTGTCATGGCTTTCTGACACCTGTTCTCATGCAGTAAAACAACTCCACTTTAAACCAATTCCAGCTAACATTATACTGACAGTTGAAATGATCTGGGCTGAAATCCTAACTCTTGTTAAATCTAATATAATGAATATTTTTAATATACATTATATTGCCTTGGGATAGATACATTTCATGCTGTTAACACTTATATTCACTATGTTAATATCCATGGAAAAAGAAATAGTTTTCACTGCCAAATCAAATATACTCAGGATGGTCTGTTTTCCAATCTATTTCAACCATGTGTCATCTATCACTATTCTAACCATATCCAACTTTGAAACTATATAGCTTATATCAAAACAAAGAGCTTCTCAGAGCAATTTGTTTAAAATAATGTGAACATTTGAGAGAGATTACTTTTATAAGCACAGAGCTTTTGTTTTGAAAATTAAAATAGTAGGTTGAGTGCCAAGCAGTATTATTGATTCTCTGCAAAGCAAATACAATGTTTTTTTCCTAAGGAAATTTCTTCCGGATTTTTGTAACTAAAGAGGAACATTACATGGGATCACATGTAAATAGAAAACAAACTTTGGAAAACAGAATTCCGCCTCTCTTGTGGAATGGATTTTTGGTAACCATGAACACAAATTGGTTAGGCTCAACTATTAACTGTTGAAAGAATTTGACAGGACATACAAGAGCTGAGGTTAAAATAACACAAATGCCTTTATTTGGGGAGTAATACAGAAATACTTCTGTCCAGCTGCCATACCAATAGCTAAACTGAGCTGCAGACGAGAAAGGCAAGGTCACGATGGCCTTTACACAAATCTGAAGATATAGTAGCTGGATGCATATTGCTTTCTAATAAAGACCGACTAAATGAAGAAAAGCAATATCTTCACATAGGACACATTACATATATTCACAAACCACCAATCGCTTCCATATGTAAATATAAATCTGGCATACATGTTTGGGTCTATTTTAGTTCAGTAAATTTGTATACAAACGTATGCACCTCAAAGCTTGCTGTTACAGTAAAAATTGGCTGGAAAAAACAAAGGAGGAAATTAACCATGAAAAACAGATTACACTTCAGTAAAATGTTTGCATCATAATTATCCACAAGGACTACTTTTTAAGGCAATACCTTCATACTGTAAATGTCAAACGAAGGGTGGAAAAAACAGCAAAACAACTTGTGCAATGTTTCATTTGCTTAGGACAAAATGCATGTCTGTTTCAAAACAAATTGTTACATGCTATTACTAATTGTCTGAAATTGGACAGGAAAATGGCAAATACATGCCTTTCACACTGTTAATTGTTTAAACATCCCAAAATATCCATAGAACAAAGAACATTTCAGCACAGTACAGGCCCTCAATGTTGTGCCAACCTGTGAAGCCCATCTAACCTACACTATTCCATTATCATCCATATGTTTAACCAATGGCCATTTAAATGCCCTTAAAGATGGCAAGTCCATTACTGTTGCAGGCAGGGCATTTAACACCCTTACTATTCTGAGTAAAGATCCTACCTCTGACATCTGTCCTGTATCTATCACTCCTCAATTTAAAGTTATGTTCCCTTGTGCTAGCCATCACCATCTGAAGAAAAAGGCTCTCACTGTCCACCCCATCTAATTCTCTGATCACCTTGAATGTGTCAATTAGGTCACCTCTCAACCTTCTTCTCTCTAATGAAAACAGCCTCAAGTACTTCAGCTTTTCCTCATAAGACCTTCCCTCCATGCCAGGCAACATCCTGGTAAATCTCCTCTGCACCCTTTACAATGTTTCCACATCCTTCCTATAATGTGGCAACCAGAACCATATGCAATAAGTGCAACCACGCCACTTTTGTGCAGCTGCAACATGACCTCATAGGTCCGAAATGCAATCCCTCTACCAAAAAAAGCTAACACAACGTACGCCTTCTTAACAACCCTATCAGCCTAGGTGGCAACTTTCAGGAATCTATGCACATGAGGGAAACAAATTCTGAGACACCCTCCCGGCTGAAAAAGAAACATAGATAATGTTTATACTATGTAGGAATCCATCTTAATGTTAGTCTCAAAAGACAGAATTAGAGTCATATCTTTTCAAGATGTTGAATTCTGACTGATGTCAGTAGTAACAGTAGTGTCAAAGGGATATACTCTCATGGATGGTCACAGTAGTGTTTGAGGTACAAGGGAATATGGAGAACAAAGCAGGCACACAACATTTGCCACTGTGAGGAAAGTGCAAAATCTGGAATCAAACAATCTTGCTTGATCTTTTTGTGAAAGATACCAAGCTGAATGAAATGTTAACCCTAGTTCTCTCCATTCATGCTGCCTAATCCAATTATTTTCTGTATTTATTTCAGATTTCCATCATCTTCAATATTTTTTCAGATATTTCTGATGTCCATGTTGATGCTTGTCAAGGAAGGCAGAGTGGAAAGATAAATGCAGATTTACGGATAAAGATGGACAAAGATAAAAATAAAAATATGGATAAAGAAGATTGAGGGAAAAACAAATTTCATTTCAAGAATATTTTGAGTGACTTTGCATCAGGTCACTCCTGATATCAGTCATGCTTACAGTGCTGCAAACTCGGAACCATTCAAATGCAATTGTGTGGGGGTGCTCGAAGGACAAAGCAAGACCACATTATGAGCAATAAATGAAAGATGTAAGAAAGAAGTTGCAGACACTCAAGTAGAAAAAAGTTAACAAGTTTTTGAAGGACAAAAAAACTTTGATAATCTCCCTCTTCAAGAAAAATACTTGGAGCAAGAATAAATTTTGTACATTCAAGGTCATCTACATATTCTGTTAATTCCTTCCAGTTGTTTTGCTCCACCTCCAATGAAAGGTATTGCAATTCCCGAATCAGCTTGAAACATATATACATTTATGTATCCGTAATGTAAAGTCAAAACCTAACTTCACTTAGTGACAATTTGAGCAGTGCAATCTTTTACATAAAGAACATACTGCTCCAGTTACAAATTTTAATGGAATGATGCAGGGATGCAATTTAACACCACAAATAAGGCTTTAATTGCTCCATAGTTCTTCTGACACAACAAATGGTTTAGTGTCGAGTGTGTGGTGCTGGAAAAGCACAGCAGATCAGGCAGTATCCGAGGAGCAAGAAAATCAACGTTTCCAGCATAAGCCCTTCATCAGAAAAGACTGATGAAACGTAGATTCTCCTGCTCCTCGGATGATGTCTGACCTGCTGTGCTTTTCCAGCACCACACTCTCAACTCTGATCTCCAGCATCTGCAGTTCTCACTTTCTACAAAAAATGGTTTAGCTGATAACCTAAAGGTCAGACACCAACAGCCCCACACAATTGCAGTTGAAAGATTCCAAGTTTGCAGCAGTGTAAGCATGAATGACATCAGGAGTGACCTGATGCAAGCCACTCAAAATATACTTGAAATGAAATTTATTTTTCCCTTGATCTTCTTTATTCATATTTATTCCTTTTCGGAGGACAGAGTTTATTTCCCAGGGTAAAAATTCAAGGGCGTTTTACCAAGATAGCACCAAATCTTGGGACATTTTGCAAGCTGTCTATAGCAGATCTTATTCTGATCTATGATTGTTCTGTTCTTTAAAAGCTCAATTTTGTCTGTCTTTCAGAATTATTGACAATGTTCTCCCAAGTCTACTTTCAGGTTTGAGGATCCTCCAACTGACGAGACTCAATTACCAAAGCTAGAGGCAACTCAGAGGAATGATAGGCCTTTCGACTTCTGTCAGGCCTGACCCTGAAACCGGGAGCAGTGCAGGAACGACAACCTGAACTCACTGTGACCCGACATAGGGGAGGCCCAACCAGAACAACTGCAAGGTCTCCCAGAGTGCTCGTGAACATAACTAGTGTCCAGGACCCCATTGGATCATAGAATCCCTACAGTGTGGAAACAGGCCATTTGACCCAACAAGTCCACATTGACCCTTTGAAGAGTAACCCACCCAGACCCATCCCAGGTCCTATTACTCGACATTTCCCCTGGCTAATGCACCTAGCCTACATATCCCTGAACACTATGGTCAATTTAGCTTGACCTAACCTGTACATCTTTGGACTGTGGGAGGAACTTGGAGGAAACCCACTCAGACATGAAGCACCATGTACTCACAGTCACTGCCACAGACATTAAATCAGTCTTCAAGAGTGAACTCTCAGAAAGTGGCTGGCCTGGATCGAGTCCCTATCCATGCTCTCAAATAATGTGTGGATTTCTGGTAAGAGTATTCATTGATATCTTTTACCTCTCCTTACTACCACCACTTCATGAAGACCACCATCTTCCTGATGCCAAAGAAAAATCATGCAGCGTGACTCAGTGACGACCGCCTGGTGGCTATGACCTCCATAATTATGGGCAGCTTCAAGAGGTTAGTCATGGCTCACATCAACTCTAGCCTATCAAGTTGCCTTGATCCTTTGCAATTCAGCTATCAGTGTAATAAGTCCACAGCAGACGCCATCTCCCTGCCCTTACACTCATCCTTCATACTCTTCAAATTGAACTTTGTCCAACACAAAAGGATATGCTTTTGTAAATTAAAACGGACAGAAAAAAAAAATTGGTTTATAGAAAGCAGATGTCTTCAGTTTATACTGATGGTATAACGTATCAATCATGTTCAGAGTAAAGACAGAGGTGATTATAAGCCTGTTCACGACTATGGAAAATGCAGATAATGTCTCTGAAAATGCTGGCTTACATACAAAGTATCTTTATTCATAATTTAATGATTCTTAATAAATCTGTGGATGGTCTGACATTTAAAACAAACTCTTACCACATTTATTAGAAAATAAGACACAATTTAAACTGGTCAATGCAAATACAATTCAACCATCTAGGAGTCCAATACAACTCTACATGAATCCACAGGAGTCAAATACAGTACGATACACATAATGTAGACTTTAAACTATGGTAGGGCATATTAAAGAACCACTGATAAACCATTTGGAAAAACTCAGCAAGTCTGACAGCATCTGTGAAGAGGAATCAGTGTTAACATTTCAGATCCAGTGACTTTCTTCAGAACTGATGGTAGTGAAGAAAAGGTTGGTCTTGTACAACAGGTAGGACTTTGGGAGGGATTAGGAAGTAAATGATAGGTGGAGATAGAGCCCAAAATGAGGGAAGAACAGTTAGAAAGGCAAAGGAGTGGATAACAGTCAGCCTTGGAGAATAAATAACTGCTGATAACCCGTGCAGCATGACCGCCTCTAGCTCGAATGCAGCGGATGAGGAATCAGAAGCGACAGGCTGGTGGCAGCAGGAAAGAAGCATGTTACTAGGACTCCGGGGACAATGTCCGACAGCAGTGATTGGAGGAGTAGAGGCTGATGTCTATGGAGCAGGGAAGGTGAACTTTTGAAGCTGTTTCAGTTTTTGTTATCTCAATTTAACATTAATTTATTCAGTATTTATATAAGAATATAAGTCCCGCTTTTGGTAGCAGAGGATATAATTGGTATATTTCTTTCAGTCTCTGAACCAGATGAACTTGATGTGTCAAGGATCATGGAACAAAGTGGAAGCTTTTGATACAAAACAACATTTAGCAAGAAAACATAGATCAAATGTGTTTTGCTTTGAAGAAGTAGGATATATATGGTAATGACTATTTTGAAAGTAAAGGAAACCTTAAAACTTTCTTGATGACTCTTGGCACTGCTAATTATCAGCAGATCAAGCCATTTCTTATAGCCAGCTTTACTCTGCCTCAGATATGGGAAATGTGTTGAATGTATCATGTTGTGTTTTCTTATTACATGTTTCTTCCTGGTGCTAAAGTATATAAAGAGGTGGTGAAGACTCCTCAACCACACATTCTGTTCAAGTCCTGCCAGGAAATGCTGACAGCCTCAAGGTGAAGGAATTTCAGATCTAACTAATCAAACCCCAAATTGATTGCAAAAGTTCTTCTGGAAATGTTCTTTCAGCAGATTGTAAATCAATACTTGTAAAGTTTCTTTCCTGGAATGGAATGAAGAAACCATTTTGCAAATGGATGTGGCTTGATGAAATTGTTCAAAGCTTGATATTTTAAGCAGATCTACAGTTCATTACCTGACTCTATTCGTTTAAAATCCTAAACATCCCTTGGGAAGCAAATACATTTGAAATATGTTGCAACAATTCTTACCGATTTTATAACTCCCTAGGAAAGGTTTTTCTAATAAAACTGAACATGGAATAAAGTCTTGGCAGGATATTTGAAGACTTATTTCTTTGCGACATCAAAAATAAATTGAAAATTATGAGTCAGATATTCCAAGTAATCTAAGTGGTTTAATGTAAAAATGTTGGGTGTGGGGGGGTCAGGTACTCTGAATGTAGCATAAACCTTTGACCATTAAATACTTGTATTTGGTATAAACAGTGGCTGTCTGCGCATAAGTTTTCCTATCCTGGACACCTTATTCCTTGGTGCAAAGGTTTAGAATAAAGCTGTCCACTCATTGTGTCTTCTTATTTTCTGCTCTCTTTTTATATTTAGCAAAACAAATGGGTCCAGTACAGTACTTTACACAAAGGGCAAACTTTGAACCATAGTGGGGCATATCTAAGAACCATTGATTAAATGAGCTTGAAAAACTCAAACAGGTCTTGCAGCATCTGTGTAGAGAAATCAGAATTAACACTTTGGGTCCAGTGACCCTTCAGAATTGATGCTAACTAGGAAAGAGTTGATTGTTATGCAAAAGATAGAGTGGTGGAAGACGGTCTCCCACCACCAAACTGTCATTCCCCTTAGCTCCTTCGTCAGCCTTCTGCAATGACTGCTCCCTCCAGGAGATCCTGGTCCACTCCTCCTTCACTCCAGTGCCTCCCACCCACCCACCACCACCACCATGGCACCTTCCCTTGAGGATGTCAGCATTTCCTGGCAGGACTTGAACAGAATGTGTGGTTGAGGAGTCTTCACCACCTCTTTATACACTTTAGCACCAGGAAGAAACATGTAATAAGAAAACACAACATGATACATTCAACACATTTCCCATATCTGAGGTAGAGTAAAGCTGGCTATAAGAAATGGCTTGATCTGCTGATAATTAGCAGTGCCAAGAGTCATCAAGAAAGTTTTAAGGTTTCCTTTACTTTCAAAATAGTCATTACCATATATATCCTACTTCTTCAAAGCAAAACACATTTGATCTATGTTTTCTTGCTAAATGTGGTTTTGTGTCAAAAGCTTCCACTTTGTTCCATGATCCATGACACATCAAGGGTTCATCTGGTTCAGAGACTGAAAGAAATATACCAATTATATCCTCTGCTACCGAAAGCAGGACTTATATTCTTTCCCAAGGATATTCAATATGGTTCGCCCACCCCCAGACCATTCCCTTCCACTCCCCTCCCCTCTCACCTACTACTTGCCGTCTCTTTGTCTACCTCCAATCTTAGGACTGATTTTATCTCATTAGGAAGGCTAAAGGTAACAAATTTGATAGGGAGTTAAAAAAATCTGCAATCAGAGGAGCTGGCAGTCATTTGGAAAGTCGGTACTGCTATCGAGGGAATCATTGGGACAGTCTATTCCTGGGAGCCAAAGAGCTAGCAGTGACCAGTTTGAGAGCCTTTTTCCAGATTTGGGTTGACAGCATCAACTGGGGAGAATGGAGGGTGAAAACAGAAGTTACAAGGAGGGTGTGAATGGGGATGGTGGCTGCAAGAAGGTTAGGATGGAAGAAATGCTGTAAGAGGAATGAGGTAAAAGAAGGAATCCCCAAAAGATATAAGGAGGGAGAAGGAAGTGCAAGAGAGATGTGGAGGGAGGAAGCTACAAGAAAGATTTGAGGGATGGAGGTGGCTATGAGGTGGTGGGAGCAGGGCTATGAAGGCTGCAAAGTAGAGAAACACAATGTCTCTGTCAACAAAAACATATGTTGAAATCCAAGAAATGTTCAGATGATTATACGAATGAAATCCTCGTAAATGAATGCAAAACCTCTAGTTTAAAGTTACATAAATTCAGCAGCTACTACACTTGTGAAAAGATGATTAGTGGATCCTGCTGTAAATTGCTAAAAGTAAATCTGAGATCCAAGGTGAAGTAAACAGGATTGTAACTGCTGATTAAAATGTTGTCGTGATTGTGGATATGTTTGCCAAGCTGGGAAGTTGATTTGTAGACGTTTCGTCCCCTGTCTAGACCACATCTTCATTGCTTTGGACCCTCTTATGAAGCACTGCTGTACTGTCTCTTCTGGAATTTATTTGGTTCAGTTTCTGCCATAATTCACTTCAATTAACACAACTCTAGCCAGAGAGACAATAAGACGGGGAACCTATCAACAAGGACTGCATACTCAAACTATTAGACCTGTGCTTGACGACACACTTAGCACTCAACAACAGAATAAATGAACAGATCAGTGGAAAACCTATGGGCTCACAACATAAGCAGTGATGCAAAGATTGGAACAAACAGTCCCACCACAAATCCAACCCAAACTCTGAATCAGATACACAGACAACACTTTTGTTACCATTAAGAGAACAGAAAGTGAGAACACACACCGGATCATCAACACCATACTCACAGGGATCATATTTACGAGGAGGAGGAGGAAACCAACAATCAACTTCCATTCCTGGATGTGATGTACAAAGAACACACAACGGTGAACGCACCACAACCAACCAGGTCCTGAGTTACAACAGCAACCACCCAAAAACACACAACAGAAGTTGCATTGAGACACTGTTCAAAAGAGATAATAACACTGCAGTATTCCCAACTTAGGAAGGGAAGAAGGACAACACCTCTATGGAATCTTCGCCAAGAACAGATATCCCTGCAACTTTATCTGCAGATGCCTAACAGACACATAAGGTGACGAGGACATGCCATAACATAACTCACTAGCCATTCTACCTAGTATAAAAAACATCTTGGAACTGACAGCCAGACTTCTCCAACCACTCAGATACATGACAGCCCTTTAACCAACAGCCACACTCAGACAACTTACCAGGACAAAAGACCAGATACCCATCATGTGCAAGACTAATGTAAATTACAAGATTCCAAGCAAAGACTGCATGAAAGACTATATAGGGTAAACAGGCAGACAACTAAATTCAGATCCACAAACACCTACAAGACGTCATGACCAGCTGACCCTAGTAGCCAAACACATAGGTGATTGCATTACCAGTTAGGGAGCATAACATCGCTGTGTTGAGAGCGCGTACCCTGGGGCAGGAATTGTGTAGCTAGGCATTATGGGTAAAGTTCAGGAATAGGAAGGATGCAATCACAAATTTGACTGGGACAATATAACGATCATAGGACAAACTAAACAGAAGGCATCCAGAGAATTCCTCGAAGCATGGCACTCATCCACGGACTCTATCAACAGGCACGTTGACCTGGACCCAATATACTGGCCACTACGAAGAACAACGGAACCGGCAACTGGAAGCAGCAGAAATGGAATCAAATGAATTCCAGAAGAGACAGTACAGCTTCACAGGAGGCTCCAAAGCACTGAAGATGTACGAGACATGGGACGAAACATCTGCAAATCAATTTTCCAGCTCAGTGAACATACCCACAACCACGACAACCAGCATCCCAGCTATAAGTCTTTACACAAACCATGATTAAAATGTTCTAGCTTTTAGGATGTCCAATGGAAAAAACATTAGCTGTAACCTCATCAGTTTGCAGAAAGTTCACTCAGGATGATGGTAGGCATAGAAGTGTGCATCAGTCATTTTGAATAAAAAAAAAACTTTGTTGACTTATGCTTGTTGTCTTTAAATTTAAATACTGTGATATCGAAGAAAATAACACATTCCTTGTGATGTTGTTGCTATCAGAGAGAGACAGTTGAAAGAGGGACTTGGAAGAGGATTGGCAGCTTAATGTTTTGGGATATTGATGTCTTAAACGAGACAGAAGAGGAAACAAAAGAGGTGGGGGAATTGCATTACCAGTTAGGGAGCATACCATCATTGTGCTGAGGTAGCACACCTTGGGGGGATTGTGGTGAGGCATTTTGGGTAAAGCTCAGGATTAGGAAGGATGCAATCACAATGCTGGAGTAATACTACAGACTTCCCAGTTGCCAGCAGGAGATTTAGGAAGAGATATATAATCAGATTCTGGAAAGATGTGAAAACAACAGGGTTGTCATGGTGGGTGATTTTAAGTTCCCCCATATTGACTGGCACTCCCTTCATGCCAGGGGTTTAGATAGGGAGCAATTTGTTATCGATACCAAGGAGGGGTTTTTTTTGAAACAGTATGTGAATAGTCCAATGAGGGAAGGGGTGACACTGGACCTGGTATTGGGAAAACGACCCAGCCAGGTGATCAAAGTTTCAATGGGGGAGGATTTAGGGAATAGTGACCCGAATGACATAAGCTTTCAGATATTCATGGATAAAGACAAGAGTGAACCTCGAATAAAGGTGTTAAAATTGGGGTAAAGCCAAATAAGTTAAGAATTGGACAATGCCGATTGGGAGCAGCTATTCGAGTGTAAATCCACATCTGACGTGTGAGAGTCTTTTAAAGATCAGCTGATTGGGTGTAGGACAGGCATGTTCCTTTGAAAATGAAGGATAGGAATGGTAGGATTACAGGGGAAATTATGAGCTTAGTCAAAAAAGAGGAAGCATACCTAAGGTCTAGGCAACTAAAAACAAAGTCCTTGAACAATACAGACAAAGTAGGAAGGTTCAAACAGATAGTCAGGAGGGCTAAAAGAGGCTGCAAAATATCCTGGGCCATTAGGATTAATGAGGATCCCAAGGCATTTTATACATATATTAGGAGCAATAGGGTAGCTAAGGAAAGAGTAGGCCCACTCAAGAATAAAAGAAGCAGGTTATGTGTGGAGCCAGAGGAAATGTGTGAGGACTCTATATTGGTATTCTTCACAGAGGAATGTGAGGCATGCTGAGATTAAGGAAGCTTGTGTGAATACTCTCAGGCAGGTCAACATAATGAAGGAGGACGTATTGAGTGTCTTGAAATACAAGTCCCCACACCCAGATGGGATCCATCTCAGAATAACGTGGGAGGCAAAGGAAGAAATAGCGGGGCCTTAACTGATATTTTTGCATCCTCTTTGGCCGTGGCCAAGGTCACAGAAGACTGGAGGATGGCCAATATTATTCCTTTGTTTAAGAAGGGAAACAAAGATAATCCACGATTTGGAGATGCCGGTGTTGGACTGGGGTGTACCAAGTTAAAAGTCATACAACACCAGGTGATATTTCAACAGGTTTAATTGGAAGCACACTAGCTTTCAGAAATAATCCAGGTAGTTATAGGCAGTAAACCTACTGCAAGTGGTGGGGAAGCTGTTGGAGAAGATAATGAGGGACAGGATGTATTCACATTTAGAAGCAAATGGACATGTTAGTGATAGACAGCATGGGTTTGTGTAGGGAAGGTCATGTCTCACCAGTTTGATAGAGTTTTTTTGAAGTGGTGACAGAGTGATTGGTGAGGCAAGGGTAGTGGATGTTGTCTACTTGGACTTTAGTAAAGCATTTGATAAGGTACCTCATGACAGGATGGTATAGTAATTAGAATCATAGAATCCCTACAGTGTGGAAACAGGACATTTGGCCCAAAAAGTCCACACCCACCCTCTAAAGAGTAACCAACCAAACTTATTCCGCTACCCCATTACTCTACCTCATTTACCACTGACTAATGTACCAAAACTACACATCCCTGAACAGTAGGTATTTTTAGCATGGCCAATTCACCTACTTGCACATCTTTCGACCATGGGAGGAAACTGGAGCACTCAGAGGAAACTCATGCAGACATAGAAAGAACGTGCAAACTCAACACAGACAATCACCTGAGGCTGGAATCAAACCAGGGTTCCTGGCGCTGTGAGGCAGCAGTGCTAACCACTGAGCCACCGTGCTGCCCACACAGTCTCAAAGGATCCAGTGAGTTGGATGGATACAAAACTGGCTTGGTCATTGAAGACAGAGTAGCAGTGGAAGGGTGTTTTTTGGAATGGGGATCAGTAACTAGTGCTATTCCACAGGGATCAATGCTGAGACCTTTGGAAGAAATGGTGGGTGGTATTATTATTATATTTGCAGATGACACCAAAATTGGAGTTGCAGATAGTGAGGATTGTCTGGAACATCTGGACAATAAGCTCATCGATGTCAGACTCCTGCTGATTAACTACAGCTCCGCCTTCAACACCATTATCCCATCCAGACTGATCTCAAAACTCAGAGACTTTGCTCACAGTTCACAACTAGATCTGCAGTTTTCGGAACCACAGACCGCAATCAGAAGATGGACAACTGCACCTCCTCCACGATAACACTTGATACTGGTGCCTCTGCAAGGATGCGTCCTCAGCCCCTTGCTGTACTCCCTATACACCCACAATTGAGTTGCCAAATTCTAATAGAATGTCAACTACAAATTTACTGATAACACTACTGTGGGAGGATGGATATCTAACGAATCAGAAAACAGAAAGGAGATGGAACGCTTGGTGACGTGGCACAATGAGAAGAACCTCTCTGCCAATGTCAGCAAAATGAAAAAAACTGATCATTGACTTGACAAAGAAAGGAGGAGAACATGGTCCCAGCTACAACAACGGAACTGAGGTTAAGAGGGTGGAGAGCGTCATGTTCCTTGGAGTGACGATCACTGACAACTTGCTCTGGACTTCCCAAGTAATTGCGATGGTCAAGAAAGCCTCTTCTTTCTCAGGCAGCTCAGGAAATTTGGCATGTCCATAACAACGCTCACCAAATTTTTCAGATACATCACTGAAAGTACACTATCCAAGTACATAACGGCCTAGTATGGCAACTGCTCTGCCCAGGACTAGAAGAGACGACAGAAGGTTGTATGCATAGCCCAGACCATCATAGAAGTTAGCCTTCTATCCATGGATTCCATTTATACAATGAGTTGCCACAGTAAGGCTGCCAACATCATCAAAGACCCATTGCACCCTGGTACAGTTCTCAGAGAACCTCTATCAGGTAGAGGATAAAGATGCCTGAAAAAAAAACAAACACACACACACACCTTCTTACTGGCTCTTATTAGACTGATGAATGAACTCTCTAACTTGAAATAATGCTGATCTTGCTAATGTTGATCATGCCTAGCGCATGCCCTGTGTGATGTAACCTGTCTACCTCTTCCTAAGGTTTTATTCCACCCTATGATCTGTATGTCCTTGCTTACTATGATCTGCCTGTACTGCTCATAAACAAAGCTTAGGTACACGCGACAATACATAAGTCAAATCAAAGGATATAGACAGATTTCAGTAGAGAAATGGCAGACGGAGCTTAATCTGGACAAATATAAGGTGATGCATTTTGGAAGATCAAATTCAGATGCGAATTATACGATAAATCGTGGACACAGAGGGACCTGGGTGTACATGCCCATGAATCCCTGAAAGTGGCAACTCAGGCGAATAAGTTGGTCAATGAAGATATACAGCATGCTCACCTTCACCAACAGGGGCATCAAATATAAAAGTTGGCAAGTTATGTTACAGCTGTACCAAACTTTAGTTAGGCTCCATTTGGAAGATTGCATGCAGTTCTAGTTGTCACACCACCAGAAGAACATGGATACTTTGGAGATGATGCAGAGATGGTTTACCAAGATGTTGCCTGGTCTGGAAGGCTTTAGTTATGAAGCGAGTTTGGATAAACTTGGATTGTTTTCACTGGTAGATGTCACAAAGTTATGTGAGGCATATATAGGGTAGACAGTCAAGGGCTTTTTCCCATTGTGGAAAAATCAACTACAAAAGGGTGAGAGGGGCAGGTTTAGGGAGAAATGCAGGGCAAGTTTTTCACCCACAAAACGGTGAGTGCCTGTACAAAGAGACTGTTCCTGCGCTGTACTGACTTGTGTCATATTGTATACTGGATTGAACAAAAACAAAGTAGTCTGAAAAATTCCTAAGAGGAGCCCTCAGAAAAAGCAAAGTTATTCTGAGCATGCTGCAAGACAAAGACTTTTGATATTTTTAAATCAACCTGTCCAGGCATTTTATGACAAACTTCTGGTGCAGGTGGGACATGACTAAGAGGTATGGATACTACAAATGCACCCAACAGCGCCCCCACTCCCAAAGATTACATGCTCAGCAAAGCCCACAGTTCTTTGTTCAACTGCAAATTGTCCTTCAAAGGCTTTACTTGAAGGCACAGTGTCAGTTTCTATGCTTGTGCCAACCAAACCAACCTTTATCATGAGATGTCTCAATTCCATAATCAAGCCTACGTTGTCAGAAGATGTGACACAGGATGATGCCAGGCATGAGGATTGTTAGTTATGGGGACAGCCAAGAGAAGGCGAACAATTTTGATGAATGGGTTCAAAAACATGATTCTCTCGATACAGCATATGGGGGAAACATATCAGTGGCCGAAGTATTGGTAAAAGACGACACATGATGAGCTATCAAGAGGGGAAAGATATAAAAAGAGACCTAAGGGGCAACTTTTTCACAGAGGGTGGTACGTGTATGGAATGAGCTGCCAGAGGTGGTGGTGGAGGCTGGTACAATTGCAACATTTAAGAGGCATTTGGATGAGTATATGAATAGGAAGGGTTTGGAGGGATGTGGGCCGGTTGCTGGCAAGTGGGACTAGATTGGGTTGGGATATCTGGTCGGCATGGACGAGTTGGACCGAAGGGACTGTTTCCATGCTGTACATCTCTATGACTCTATGGATCTAAGTGAAAGAAGCAGAGAAAACAAGGAAGCTTGCTTGCAAAATACACAGGAATGTGTTGAGATCTGTAATGCACTACCTGAAAGTATATTGGAAACAGGTTTGACAGCAGCTTGCAAAAAGTAATTGAGTAAATACCTAAAGAGAAATTAAAAAATGCCATGCAATAGGATAAAGCAGGGATTGGGAATAGTTGCATTGCTCCTTCAATTGTTTGGCATCGATACAATGGCCAAATGGCCTCCCTTGCATGCTGTATCATTCTGATTAAATGCCAGGGTATTCTCCAATGAATTATTGAACCATTAACCAGCGAAAATTTACAACACAGAAAGAGGCCAGTTAAGACATTGTGCCTGCTCCAGCAAATAAATGAACAGCTCATGCTAATCCCACTTACTAGCACCTTGTTTGCAGTAGCACAGATTACAACATTTCATCCAAGTTTCTTTGAAATCATTCGAAGATTTCTGCCTCAAGCAGCAAACTGGACAGCAAATGCCAGGCACACCACCATTCACTGTGCGAAAAAGATTTCCCTCACATCTAATCAAACCATTCTATTCTTCCCCTTAAATTTGCGCTCCATTGTAATGAAACTCTCTGCTAGGGAAAACAGGGCTCCACTGTTCGCGCTATCAAACCCTCATTATTTTGTACTCCATGAAGATGTCACCCCTCAACCTCCTCTAAGAAAAACAACATTAGTCAATGTTATCCAAGCTTTACTCACAGCTGGCATTTTCAAATCTTGGTAACATTGCAAGTCTCTCCTGAAGTGTCTCTAGAACAATTCTATTCTTTCTCTAATGTGATAACCAAAACTGTGGACAAACCCCCAGTGTCTTGTACAGTTCCAGAGATATGTCTCTTTCTTGTTTTCAATATTTTGCCTAATTAACCCCAAAGAGGCTGGTCTCCATCACTAAGTCACCCTTTATTAACGTGTGCATAGTCCTTGACACTTATCTAGATTTGTCAGAGCCCACTCTCAGTGTGAACAGAACCTCAGATTCCTGTTCATATCTGTCAGCCAGGGCTTCCTGATTGGGGCTGTTAGAATGAGTTTCCAAAATTGGAAACCAGGCTATGAGCTTGTTACAATCACAACACATCTGACTTCCTTCCCAATTTATCAAACTGTACTGCCACCTTCGGGAACCTATGAACTCCAAGGTTTCTCATTTCCTCTATGCCTCTCAATATCCTCCCATGTATGGTATACTTTTTTGCTCGCCAAATGCATAACCTTATACGTCTCTGGATTGAATTCTCTTTTCCACGATTCCTCCCACTCAACCAAACAGTTGCTGTCTTCTTGCAGTCAACATCATCCTCTTCACAATAAGCTTTCCGGCTAATTTTTGTGTTGCTTGCATGCCTAAGTCTAAATCATTCACAAACATCATAAATAGCAAGTGATCAAAATCTTAGCCTCGTCAAAACACCACTGGAAACCACTTCTCATTTGCAAAAATATCCATCGTCCATACACTTTGTTTCTTATCACAGCCAATTTTGGATCCAGCCGAGCACATGCCACTGTATCCCGCGCAGCTTAATTTTAAACAGAATGGGACCTTGTTAAATGCCTTATTAAAATCCATGTAGACAACATCCACTGCACTATCCTCATTAATCCTCTTCATTACTTTCTTAAAAACATCGATTAAGTTAATGAGAGAAAACCTTCCCTGGACAAAACAATGCTGACTATCTCTGAATAATCGATACCTTGCTAAATAGCTGTTAATCTCTGTCTCAACACTGATTTCAGTAAACTGCTACCCACCAAGGTCAGTCTCACCAGCCTGTAATGTCGATTAATCTTTGCACACTTTTATGAATAATGGTACAATGTTTGCAGACGTAAATCTGCATTTGGGGAGGACTACAAAATGATCCTTAATCTTGGACTATTACACGCTTGGCTTCCTTTAACAGCCCAGGACACAATTCTTGTGGCCCTGGTTATATGTCTAGCCTGAATGAGATCAGTTCCTCCAGTATTTATAGTCATTGAGCTGCACAGCATGGAAACAGGCCCTTTGGTCCAAATCGTCTATACCGCCCATATATACGAAATGAATCTAGTCCCATTTACCACCATTTGACCCATATCCCTCTAAACCCTTCCCATTCATGTACCCAACCATATGCCTTTTAAATGTTACAATTGTACCAGCCTCCACTGCTTCCTCTAGAGACAAAAAAAAACTACAGGTGCTGGAATCCAAAGTAGACAGGCAGGAGGCTGGAAAAACACAACAAGCCAGGCAGCATACGGAGGTGAGAAGTTTTGGGTGTCCGTTGACCTCTCCACCTCCAGATGCTGCCTGGGTTGCTGTGTTTCCAAACTCCTGCCTGTCTACTCCACCACTTCCTTCGGCAGCTCATTTCACACACGCACCACCCTCTGCATGAAAAAGTTGACCCTTCGGTCCCTTTTCCTTCTCACCTTAAACCACTCCTCCACCCGAGGAAAAGGGCCTTGGTTATTCACCCTACCAATACCCCTCATGATTTTATAAACTTGTATTCGGACCCCTCTCAACCTCTGACGCTCTTGGCAAAATAGCCCCAGCCTACTCAGCGTCTCCCTATAGCTCAAATCCTTAAATCCTGCCAAAATCTCTTGTTACGACACAAGGTAAACACTCCTGCTTAATTTAAAACAGCAACACTGGGAAGATTTATCCAGTGCCATAATCTGACAAAATTCGAGAGGCCAATAAAAATTAACAACTTTATTTCTGAAAGTATAACAGAGAATAATTAACAAACTATTTACAAGTCCTTCCTCTAATCTATCATTTACCTTCCCCTTCAACAAGAGTCCGATAAAACTCCCAATTAAGATTTATAAAACAAAACTTCTGTATTCCCGACTTTCTTCTTCGTGGGGATTCTACTTCACAGGTTACTGATCGATAAAGGTACCTTTTAAGAGCGCTATTTTTCGTTCAGTCTTTTTACATGCTGGTGGCTTGGCAGTTCTCCTCTCAGCTGTTCAGTTTTCCCCAGTCTTATACCCCCAAAGCATCAGATTGTGTCATTGGCTTTTAAGGTTGTCAATATACTAAATTCAAACTGGATGGAAGTTTGATACTTTTCAAACTAATTGGCCTAATTTGAATCTGTTTTGTCGTTTTCAGGCAAACCAGCTGCCCAGCTACCCCAGCTACAGCATGTTAGATTGTATCTTTTTGAGAACACTTGGTCCTGTCACTGCTAGCTTTTAATTCTCTTAAAGGTACAGTACACCCACATCTTCATAACTTTCTTATAAATTTTTTCTGAACCCTTTCAAGTTTCACAATATCCTTCCTATAGGAGTGAGACCAGAAGTGCATGAGTATTCCAAAAGTGGCCTAACCAACTCCTGTACTCAATGCACTGACCATTCTATTTTTATGGTGCCAATTCTGCCTAATATTTTACACTCCTTTTTTTTAGCTTGAATGTCTGCATCATCCCTCAGGCCGAAACAAAATGCTCATTTCAAACCTATCCCACGTCTTCTACAGATATGCACAAGTTACCCTGACCATCTGATAGGCTCAACCAAAACATTTTTGGATTTTCCTTAATTCTATAAGTCAATACTTCTGGAATTCTCTTTTTCCTCTTCAAACCTGTACTTCCAATATACTTCTAAGCTTTCAAAATATTCCTTCTGAGAGATTGTCAGAGCCTCTATTTTTCTGATCGATCCTGCCCCGTACACTTTTGGATATTGACAGAGCTCTAGAATCGGCAGTACAACTTTTTTCTTTTCTTTACATCATCATGTCTACACTGTGCCCAGAGAATCCCACTTCTGGATGCCTCCTACTACTTTGTCACTGATTTTCCTTCAAGTACCTATAAACAGTCCCCTCTCTCAGGTAAGAAAAATCCAAAAAACACTTTTGTAAGATTTTCCTTATTCTCCAAACAAGCCCCCATCCTATATGAATGGATGAAAAATAAAGGCTTCCTGTTGAATTTTAGCTTGTGTACTGAGATGCCATAGCTCAAAGAGTGAGCAGTGAAGATAATATTGGAGATACACTCCTCCTTTGAGAATCCTTGACAGCATGGTTGAGGAGCCAGTTGAAGAACAGGTTAAACAGGACTTGTGCTAGAAATCTAGTCCTCCTTCATTTCATTCAAGATCTCAAAAGGAGCTACAATTCACCACGTCATTGCATGGTGGGATTGTTATAAAATCATGACAAACTTTTTTTGGTCAACCGGGCTATTCTAGGATTATCGTGGTGGTCATAACATTGACCGTCAAAGGTCTTTGCAAGGCTAAACTTAAACAAAGAGCTTTGTCCTGTATGAGCCATTTTTTCTGTATTGTTTCACTGTGAACATCACGTTCAAAATGCTGCAACTAGTGCAAAAACTACACTCGGCCTCAGGTAGATTTGCTTTTACCACAATGATTAGACTGTTCAGAGTGATCTGAACAAAGTTCTTTCCTGCTACGGACAGAACGAGATCCCTCTTTTTCTTAAAGATAAAGAGGTCCTTATCTTCGCAATGCTATATATTTCCTTGTTTTTAAGTGCCTCCTGGAAGCTTACCTTTCTGACCATGCTTTTGATCAACACTCCTTCCTGTTAATTCTAATCAGTGACTGTGTTCCTCTATGTGAGACATGGTGTTACATTTTGTAATATTCTAACTGCTTTACAAAAAGGAAAATTGCTGTAATTCAAGGTTTTTAATTTTACGTTATAAGTTAATGTGGCAAGTATTAAGGAAGAAAAATAAGCGGTTCAAAAGCTTCGCATTTGTATTTAAATGTAAAAGGCTCACTATGTTTAAAGACCAGTTCTGTGCTGGGAATATTGAACAAATAAACAAATGCGTCTATCATGAAAAAACTGTAGCAGTGAATTTTAATAATAGTGCGTATTTCATTATTTTCTTTTGGAAATGTTGACCTGTTGGGTGTCTCCCATCCAAGAGATACAAATCAGTGATCCCATCAAAAGATACAAAAACTTTTTTATCCCAGGGTAACTTTAGAACATAGAACAATACAGCGCAGAACAGGCCCTAGCCAGGAAGGAACTGAAGAATTGATTTAGAAGAGCTAAAAGGGGACATGAGAAAGCTTTGGCAGGGAGGATTAAGGTAAACCCCAAGGCACTCCATTATGTGAGGAACAAGAGAATGGTCAGAGTGAGGGTAGGGCTGATCAGGAAGAGTGGAGGAACTTGTGCCTGGAGTCAGAGGAAGTAAGGGAGTTCCTTAATGAATACTTTGCTTCAGTATTCACTCGTGAGAGGGACCTTGTCAATGGTGAGTGACAGCGTGAAACAGGGCGATATGCTCGAACAGGTTAATGATGAGGAGGAGAATGTGTTGGAAATTTTCAAAAACATGAGGATAGAAAAGTCCCCTAGACCAGATGTGATATAGCCAAGGTTATTACAGAAAATGAGGGAAGAGATTGCTGAGCCTTTGATAATGATCTTTGAGTCCTCACCATCCACTGGAGCACTACCAGATGATTAGAGGGTGGCAAATGTTATTCCCTTGTTCAAGAAATGGAATAGGGACAACTCTGGGAATTACAGATCGGTCAGTCATACATCAGTGGTGGGCAAATTATTGGAGCGGATTCTGAGAGACAGCACTTAAGATTATTTGTAAAAGCAAAACTTGATTATAAATTGTCAGCATGGCTTTGAGGAGCAGGTCATGCCTCACAAGCTTATCGAATTCTTTGAGGATATGACAAAACAGATTTTTGAAGGTGCCCATGGATTTTAGCAAGACATTTGATAAGTTCCCTATGGTAGACTCATTCAACAAGTAAGACGACATGGGATATAGGCAAATTTGGCTATCTGGATAAAAACTTGACTGGCATAAAGAACACAGGGTGGTAGTAGATGGAAAATACTCAGCTTGGAGCTCGGTGACCAGTGATCCACAGGGATCTATTCTGAGATCTCTGCTTCTTGTGATTTTTATCAATGACTTGGATGAAGAAGTGAAAGATTGAGTTCGTAAGTTTGCCAATGATACGAAGCTTGGTGGAGTCGTAGATAGTGTGGAGGGCTGTAGTAGGTTACAATGGGACATGACAGGGTGGAGAGCTGGGCTGATAAGTGGCAGATGGAGTTCAGCTTGGAAGTGTGAAGTGATTCACTTTGGAAGGTCGCATTTGAATGCGGATCCAGGGTTAAAGGCAGGATTCTTGGCAGTGTAGAGAAACAGTGTAGATCTTGGAGACCACATCCACAAATCCCTCAAAGGTGCCACCCAAGTTGATAGAGTTGTTAAGAAGGCAAATGATGTGTTGACTTTCGTTTGCAGAGGATTGAGTTTAAGAGCCGCTAAGTTGTGCTGCAGCTCTATGAAGCCCTGGTTGGACCACACTTGGAACATGTGCTCAGTTCTGGCCATCTCATTATAGGAAGGATGTGGAAGCTTTAGTGAGGGTGCAGAGGAGATTTACGAGGATGCTGTCTGGACTGGACAGCATGCCTTACGACAAAAGGTTAAGTGAATTCGGCTTTTCTCATTGGAGCGGAGGAGGATGAGAGTTGTGTGATATATTGTATTACAGGCTATCTTTATTAACTCACTCACCAGCTCACTAGATTCATTAATACAGGTTTCCATTCATTCATCTATTATTTAGTATAACACGGATTCATTCATTAATAAAACTGCAGTTCTGTAGTATACAAATTTAAAAACAACCCTTTCAAACATATCACTACATTTCCATGCCTTATCAGCCCCTGCTACAAGCAGTATTTACCTCAACATACAGAACAATAACATCCCATTCAAGTCTCCACAAAACATTATAATATTAATCAGCCCTCACCAACCATCTCATACAGAACAATATCATCTCCATCAATTCTTAGTAACCATCTCCTGGAACTGAATATATTAATTACAGTACCTGAAAATATCTTTGAACTGGCCATTATCCCTTGAAGAAACCTTCTGAAAAAAAACGCACTTGCATGAAATTGCCCAAATGAATGAAACTCAGACCGGCAAACAGAAAATAAATCTTACAACACAGCTGCAGTAATCAGTTTAACAGTCTTTATTCTTTTATTATGATTCCTAACTTATTTAGAGTATACAGTATTTTTACTAACATTTACTAATTTAAAAGACACAAGAACAAACACCTCTAATTATGCTAGCAGATTGGACAGAAATCCCATCAGAAGCAGCAGACATCATTACAGTCATTGAGTCATAGAGATGTACAGCATGGAAACAGAGCCTTCTGTCCAACCCGTCCATGCCGACCAGATATCCCAACCCAATCTCGTCCCACCTGCCAGCACCCAGCCCATATCCCTCCAAACCCTTCCTATTCATACACCCATCCAAATGCCTCTTAAATGTTGCAATTGTTCCAGCTTCCACCACATCCTCTGGCAGTTCATTCCATACAGGTATCACCCTCTGCGTGGGAGCCCATCACCCCCTAAAGTATTCAAAACAGCATACTTGTTTGAAATGGGGTTCTGCACTACTTGCCTATCCCTCCTACCTTCCTTGGAGTTAACCCATCTACCAGATTGTATCTGCGGCTTTTCTCCCTTCCGATAACTGCCATCTATCACACCATGGTGCTCTTTTTTAAAGTTCCTCATTGCCTCTAACTGCCACTCCAACCAATCCATGTGATCTGATAAGATTCGCAACCAAAGACACTTCTGCAGACATAATCATGAACCCCCACATCCAACAGAAGAGCATATCACTCTACTAAAAACCATCTTTGCTCCTTCACATTCTACAGACCCTGAAAATAGCAGTCTTATTGTTCTAAAAAGCAGTGCTCCAGGTTAACTTAATACTTACGGTTTATATTTTTCAAATTTAATCAAGAGACAGATCTCAATAAAACATATAATCAAGAACAAACCTACTCTACTCACTACTGTAGACTTCCAGCAAGGTTACACGTTAAAAGCTATGAACTTATCTGTTCCTGTGCTGTGAGCTCGCCCACACCGTTCCTCCCAAGGTCAGTTGTGAATTTCGCTGTTTGTAAATTCTTCCTTGACGCACTCTGGTCAGGAGAAAGTGAGGACTGCAGATGCTGGAGATCAGAGCAGAAAATGTGTTGCTGGAAAAACGCAGGTCAGGCAGCATCCAAGGAACAGGAGATTATGCCCGAAACGTCAAATCTCCTGTTCCTTGGATGCTGCCTGACCTGCTGCGCTTTTCCAGCAACACATTTTCAGCACTCTGGTCAGCACAACACCGATAGTTGAAGAGCCTGTACTGTGCTGTACTGTTCTATGTTCTAAAGTTAGATCATGTGGGATTCAGGTTGAGCTTGGAGACTGGATTAAAAAAAAATGGCTTAACAACCAAGAGACGGGGTGTAGTGGGGAAGGGTGTTTTTTTTTGGACTGGAGGTCAGTTACCAGCAGTGTTCCACAGGGACTGGCTTTGAGTCCACTTTTGTTTGTCACTTATTTAAATAATTTAGATAAGTACATGGAGTTACGGTTAGTAAGTTTGCGATGACACCTAAATTAGTGGTATAGTAGTCAGTGAATACAGTTGTCTAAGACTACAAAGAGATCTTAATCAATTGGCTGAGGAGTGACAGATAAAAGTTTAATTTGCATAAATGAGACGCACTGCATTTTGGTAAAATCAAACAAGGGGACGACTTATACAATTAATGGTAGGGCCCTTGGTTGTTTTGTAGGGGTTCACAACATAATTCTTTGAAGTTAAAATCACATATGGACAGGGTGGTTAAGAAGGCAATTAGCACATTCACCTTCATTGATCAGACTTTGAGTGTAGGAGTTGGAACATAATGTTGAGGTCATATGTGACATTGGTGAGGCCTCCTCTGGAATACTGTGTCAATCTGGTCGCCATGTTATAGAAAGGATATTAAGCTGAAACAGTTTCAGGAAACACTTCCCAGGATGTTGCCAGAAATAGAAGGTTTGAGTTATAAGAGGATGCTGAGACTTTTTTCAGCTTTATAAAATCCCAAAGGGTACAGAGAAGGTCAATGGCAGGTGCCTTTTCCCTAGGTTGGGGATTTCAAGACTAGGGAGCATTTTTCAGATGAGAGCAGAAAGATTTAAAAAAGACACAAGAGCAACATTTTTTTTTAAAAATACAGGTTCATGCGTGGAATCAATTTCCAGTGGAAGTGGTGGATGCAGTACAGCTACATTGTTTAAAATACAGTTGGAGAAGTATACAAATAAGAAATGTCAGGCGGGATATGGGCCAGTTTCTTTTGATATTATGGTCAGCATGTACTGGTTGAACCGAAGGGTCTGTTTCCATTCTGTATGCCTCTATGACTCTTACTAATGAAGAACCTCTGTATTAATGAGATTCAAAAGAACTTTGCTTCCACGAGTTCCATCGTTTCACTACTTCTGGCTGAAGAAATTCCTTCTCATCACTGTTCTCATGGGTCATCCCTTCACTCTGAGATTGTGCCCTTGGGTCCTTATCTCTCCTACTAGCAGAACCATCTTCTCCTCATCCACTCAACCCAGACCTCTCAGAATTCTAAGTTTCAATAGGAGTCTCTTTTATCCCTTTAACCTCCATCGAGTACATATCCAGATTCCTTAACTGCTGCTCATATGAGAAGCCCTTCATCCTTGGCTTGATCATTCTTGTGAATCTCCTCTGGATTCTCCCTCTAAGATCAACACATTCTTCCTTCCATACGAGGCCTAAATCTGCTGACAATATTCTAAATGTGGTCTGACCAAAGCCTGATACAGCCTCAGCTGTGCATCCCTGCTCTTGTATTCTAACCTTCTCAAAATGAATGCTCACATTGATCTGCCTTCCTAACCATCAAGTGAACGCTCCTGTTCACTTGAAGAGAGACTCCTAAATTCAGATTACTAAATCCCTTTGTGCTTGAAATTTCCAAAGCCTTTGCCCTTTTACAAAAGAGTCAACACCTCTATAATTCCTATCCGAATGCAATACCTCACACTTTTCCACATTGTATTCTATCTGCCACTTTTCTGCCCACTCTCCTGGCTTGTCCAAGTCCTACTGTGGCTTCCTCACCTCCTTGACACAATCTGTCCCTCCACGTTTCTGTCAACT
This sequence comes from Hemiscyllium ocellatum, assembly GCF_020745735.1. Taxonomy (NCBI): domain Eukaryota; kingdom Metazoa; phylum Chordata; class Chondrichthyes; order Orectolobiformes; family Hemiscylliidae; genus Hemiscyllium; species Hemiscyllium ocellatum. Next base: position 46,414,075 of record NC_083421.1, read on the forward strand.
ACAAAGTTAACAACAATTCCCTCAGTTCCTTTGTCCAGATCATTAATGCATACTGTTAACTATTGTGGTCCCAATAATGGCCCCTACAGAACTCCACCGTCACCAGCTGCCATCTTGAAAAAGACCTCTTTATCTCCACTCTCTTCTATCCTCTATCCATGCCCCAAACACCATTAGCTCTTACCTTATTTAGCAACCTCCTATATAACACCTTGTCAAAGACCTTCCAAAAAATCCAAATAGATCATGCCTGCTGGCTCTCCTTTGTCTAAATTCCTCATTCCCTCCCCAAAGAATCCCAACAGATTTGTCAGGCAAGACTTCCCCTTGACAAAGCCATGCTGACTCAGCCCTTTTTTACCATGCACTTCCAAGTACTCCATAATCCCATTGGGTCCATCTCTTAATAATGAACACCAAATTTGACAAAGATCCAGCAAACTAGCTTATAGCTTCCAGTCTTCTACCTCCCCTCCCTTCTTCAACAGGGGTGTTACATTAGCTGCTTTCCAGTTCTCTGGGACCCTCCCTGACTCCAGTGATTCCTAAAAGATCACCACAACCTCAACTATCCCTTTCATAACCCTGAGCTGTAGTCTACCTACCTTCAGACCTTCCAGCTTCCCTAATACCTTCTCCTTAGTGATGGTCACTACACTCACCTCTGTCCCTGACTAGTGTGTTGCTGGTATCTTCCACAATGAAAACTGACGTAAAGTACCCATTCAGTTCCTCTGCAATTTCTTTGTTCCCCGTTACTACTTCTCCAACCTCATTTCCAAGTGGTCCAATGCCTTCTCTTGCATCACAGTCTTAACTTAAATATATAAAATAATTCTTAGTCTTCTTTCATGTTACTAGCTAGCTTACCCTCACATTTCGTCTTCTGCCCCATACTGCCTTTTCATTTGTCCTCTGCTGGCTTTTAAAGGCTTCCTAGTCCTCTGGCTTCTCGTTGATCTTCAACTATATGTTTTTTCTTTTAAAAAAAAATCTTCTAATCAACTTGTTCAGAGATGCTATTACACACTTCTGGAACAGGTGGGATTTGAAAATGGGCCTCCTGCTCAAAGGTAGGGATGCTACTAGTGCATCTCAATTTCCCTTGTCATCATGGTTGCTTCAATCTCCCCTTACTATGCTTCTTCTTCCTGTGCCTCCCAAATTACCCTCAGAAAGTCCTGCCATTGTTGCTCACTGTCTTCCTTGCTCAGCCCCCCTTCTAATCAACTCTGAGCAGCTCCTCTGTCATGTTTGTGTAGTTATCTTTATGTGAAATTCTATTTCACTCTCTAAAGATACTGTATCACTTACTGAATATTTTCTGCCTTTACCCTTTTAAACTAAACTAAAATCAAGAAACATTATTGTGGAACACACTGATGATATTCCCTGGAACTCCTTTCCTAACTCCCCTCCTTCATGTCTGAACATATGGTTCAAGAAGGCAGTTCATCACCACTTTCTTTACAGCAATCAGGGATAGGCAAAAGAAATGCTGGCCCAGCCAGCAAAAGCTACAAGTGATGTACCAATTTAAAAATATTCATACTATGCAAAAGTGTCAGCATGGCAATGTTTTTAAGAATGCTGGGGAGTTGCGGAAAATAGAACTGGTTTTAAAAAAAAAATCACTGGCTCAAAGGAAGATAAGAAATCGGAGGAGGAACAGGAGATTCATCCACTCCAACTGGCTCCTCATAGACTCCTTGATATTTCAAAACTCTATCTACCTCTTCCTTAAATACTTTGAGGGATCTGGCATGCACAACACTCTCGGGTAGAGACATTCATTACCCTCTGTGAGAAGAAACTTCTTTCTATCTCAGTTTAAAAAAATGTCCCCAAGCTCAAGCTTCACCCATTAGGAGAAACATCTTTGCAGCATCGAAACCATAAAAGGACCAACTCAAAATCTTTAATGGTTCAATAAGATCACCCCTCATTCTTCTAAACTCTAAAGGAACTTAAGGACAACAGAAATCTTTGAAAGCAAGCAGATTTTCTCTCTGGGGTGGATGCAATCCCATAAATTCCCAAGTCATGCTCAACTGATGTCTCTCCAGCCATTTGAGTGTACCTCATCTCTCCGATCAACTTTTGAAAAAGGTTAAAGTAATTAGAAGACATCGGTTATTGCTCCAAATTATGTTTTACTTACTTGGCATTACGCCAGTATTTCCCTGCATACTGTTGAATTCATTTCTATAATGATATGTCAATGATGTGTCATTATTAATTTTTATCCCTTACATTATATTTGTGGAAGGCAGGTCGCAAGTTTCTTAAGGCAGGAAAGAGCTTTAGTTTGTCGAGATAATACTTGCACATTTTCTGTACAGCTAGCTGTGAAGGTACCCCGGGAGAGAGGTGCAACGGTTGTCATTTACCGCTCTCTTCCAAAATGGAGTGCGGAGCAAGAATCAGAGAAAGTCATGAACACCATTTCAAATAGAAAGCTAAAGATTTCAGTGTGCATCACCACACATTAGCCATTGCCAACTACTGTATGTTCCACTTAAACATTTCATTCACCCAAAATTTGAAACAAGCACTTGAAATACATTTTTAGATCTTTTACTGCACTTGTTTTAAAATGCATTCGATTAGATTAGATTACTTACAGTGTGGAAACAGGCCCTTCGGCCCAACAAGTCCACACCGACCCGCCGAAGCGCAACCCACCCATACCCCTACATTTACCCCTTACCTAACACTACGGGCAATTTAGCATGGCCAATTCACCTGACCCGCACATCTTTGGATTGTGGGAGGAAACCAGAGCACCCGGAGGAAACCCACGCAGACACGGGGAGAACGTGCAAACTCCACACAGTCAGTCGCCTGAGTCGGGAATTGAACCCGGGTCTCCAGGCGCTGTGAGGCAGCAGTGCTAACCACTGTGCCACCGTGCCGCCCCAAATGCTTTTGTAAATACTAGGAATTAGTCTTATTTTGCTTAGGTATAGAAATATTTCTAAACATAAAAAACAGAAAACAATTCATCAACCTTCACATCCTTCTCTTCTGAGTCTGGATCACATCTGTATTTTTCCATCACGTACTAGTCTCCTTATCACTATGTAAGTAAGGAAAGCACTTCTGTTTAAGTAGTAAACCATTTTCTACCCGTGACTGCCAGGAAAGCTATCAACCAAAAATCTGAACATGTCCATTGAGACAAGCCTCTTTGGACTTATCCAACGTGACTGTTTCTAATTAAATATCTGCCGTAACAGCTTCCTTTGCACATTCATCTTATGCTGTAGAAAAGAGATCACTGGAATCAGGTAGCAGTGTTCACTTCTTACTTAAACTTACAAAATTCTGGCACTAGACACATCACCTAAAATGATACAGTACTTCCATTAACCCCCCACTGCTTCACTGTTGATGATGTTGTTGTTTATAAAATAGCTGTTTATGCTTTTGGTAGTTCCCAGATTATTTCTTTGTCTTTTTCTTCAGAATGAAGGAATATTAAAAAATATGCAGGGGCAAGAAATCTCAGAATTGTAACTAAACACCATAAACATAATTTAAGCTTGAGTTTTAAAATAATCTGATTCAATACAATGTGTTAACACTTACAAGTGTAAAGAAGCTTTCCAGCTTATAACAAATTAAGACTGAGAAGAAAAACATCTTCTACAATGATGATTCTGCACAATCCACGTACAAAGTACACCCCTCAAAGCAAAGAATATATGACCCACGGCTGGTCATTGGAACTCTCACTGATCATGCTTTTTGCACTGTTTCTAAGGAGTCATGGTAGATAGGATTCCACAAGGTTTACTCTAGCTTGAATGTTTATTCATTATATAGATAAACTCATTTTAATTGAAAGTTAAACAAAAGAACAAATTTTCAGAAATTGAGTTTTGCCACAATAAGTATTTTCAATATAAACTTTTGACTTAGTACCTTTTGAACGCTACCTCAAAGCACAATCTTTTCACGTAAGGGAGGCAGTATTGTTATGAATAGATATTTTGAGATGTTGGTTGCATTGGTAATGAACTTTCAAAATTGACAGAGTTTTCTGGACTCCAACAGCCTAAATTTTAACGAATTGACATTTTACCAATTGCATTGTGGGACCCGAACCAATATCCCCCTGAGAGATTAACTTGGATTCTAGATTACTAGTTTAGTGATATTGCCACCTCGCCTTGGCAGAAAGGATCATAAAATTGCACAGTGAGCAACTATGTTAAATGCTGGTTTCAGAGGTATTATGATGTACACAAAACCATGAAATTAAAATACAGGTACAGCAAGTAATCAGGAAGGTTAATGATATTGAAATGAGATATGGAGCACAAGAAAAAGGAAGTCGTCAATTTTGTACAGTATATCTGGTGGACAAGGTCCAAAGACCAAAACCATAGATAAGTAAAATTATAGTTACCGTAGCAATGGTGCAAAGGTTCACTGGATTGAAAGGGTCGTCCTGTGAGAGGAGATTGAGCAGAATGGGCTGATAAATCTTTGAAGTTTAGAAGAATGAGAGGTGATCTCACTGAAACACAACTCCTTGGGATTTTTGAGATGCTGAGAGGCCTTTTCCCCATCGATGGAGAGTCAAGAACTCATTGGTACTCTCAGATAAGCAGCTGGCCATTTAAAACAGAGGAAGAGAAGAACTTTCTTCAGTCAGAGGGTTGGGAATCACTAAAAATCTTTACCTCAGAGGGCTGTGAATTCTGAGTTGTTGAACATATGTAAGATCAAACCAGCAAACCTTGTCTCAAGCAGAAACAAAGGAAATGCGAGTTGAAGTCAAAGATCAGCTGGTGGGAGCGGGTGGGGCTGGGGAAGGTAGCTGGGAATGCAATAGGGAGTACATCACAACTAGCTTTAATGGCTACAGAAAATATGTGAAGCCATTTTTCCAATAAGTTCTGCATTCTGCTATACCTATTAAATTAAATACTACTACTACATCCCATATAGAAATTATTCCTTATTTTGAAAAAAATTTAGATATTGACTAATACTAATTCTAATATGCGATGAAAGCGCTGATAACATTTTTCAAGTGCAAAGTCAGATGGATTAATGAAAATATTTCATTTTTGTTTTTAAAAGTATAATTTGTATCTAGTGACAGTAATTGTCTCAATATATTGCCATATAAGCAGATGAATGACTCCCGTTGTTTATCAATACATTTGATCAATGCCTCGTGTACATCAAAAAACTGAAAAGCAAATGGTAGTTTCAAAAGATTTTGCATCCTTGCAAATGAAATGCATAAATTCCAGACTGGACTATGATGTCAATATGCTGTTAAATCAGGAGAGAAACAAACTTGATGAGGATAGCTTTGAAACTTCTGATCTCAAATGACTTATTGTTGACTTGTTAAGCAATGGACGTTTAAGATCTTTACAAAAGTCATTTAAGCACTAATAAAAAAACAAATCAGAGTGCAGTCATAGTGCCCCTACTCCTGGCTCAGAAAGGCCAGGATCAAATCCCACTTGCTCCAGAAATGTCATCACATCTTTGGGCAGACTAATTAGAAAAAAAACAGAAACATCAAATCCCCTCACTGCCCCTTGGGCCACCCCCTCATTCCTGATGAAGAGGGAACTCTCCTGCTCCTCGGACGTGCCTGACAGGCTGTGCTTTTCCAGCACCGTGCTCTTCATTATAGACAGTATGGCCTACTACACCCATTCTTATGAGGTGATGGCAAAATGTAATCCTTCAACAAAATACTGTAAATTTGTATGCATTGCCTTCAGTCCCAGCTACAAACTACACACTCCTGGTCATCAATACCAAGGCTGCCTACATCTATCCCATAATATTCAACTGCATTTCAGCTTTAGTTCATCTGCTCTGAAAATCATCACCCATGCCTTTGTTACCTCTAGATTTAACAATTGCAATACACTCCAACATTCTATCTTTCATAAACCTTGAGACCTTCCAAACATCAGCTGCCCATGGCCTAACTCACACGAAGTCTTGTTCACCTATTATCTCTATTCACTAGCCCATACATGCTCTCGGTCTGGCAATGATTCCATTTTAAAATCCATTGCTTTCCAAAACTTTGCATGAACCTGCCATCCCCAATTTCTCTAATCTCAGGGTCATGTAACAAATCCAAACTTCATTTCTAGATGTTGGATTCCTCAAACCACAAGTTATTCGGTGTTGGTAGCTACAGGTATCTGTATTTCTACAATTCTAGCCTGTGCAGCTACCCCAACTTTACTTGAACAAACAATGTGGCTCTGCCTTTGTCTATGAATGTTCTAAACTTAGAAATTCTCTCAATTTCTACTTCAAGATTCTCCGTAAAGCCAAACTTCTGGTCACCTGCCTCAATTTCTCCACATGGTGACACATCAAATTTTATTCCTGTGAACAACCTTCCTCCTCCCTTACCTCTCTCCAAGGCCCCAAGGGATCCTTCCATATCCGCCACAAATTCACCTGCACTTCCACACACATCATCTATTGCATCCGCTGCACCCGATGTGGCCTCCTCTACATTGGGGAGACAGGCCGCCTACTTGCGGAATGCTTCAGGGAACACCTCTGGGACGCCCGGACCAACCAACCCAACCATCCCGTGGCTCAACACTTTAACTCCCCCTCCCACTCCACCAAGGACATGCAGGTCCTTGGACTCCTCCAATCGCCAGACCATAACAACACGACGGTTGGAGGAAGAGCGCCTCATCTTCCGCCTGGGAACCCTCCAACCACAAGGGATGAACTCAGATTTCTCCAGTTTCCTCATTTCCCCTCCCCCCACCTTGTCTCAGTCGATTCCCTCGAACTCAGCACCGCCCTCTTAACCTGCAATTTTCTTCCTGACCTCTCCGCCCCCACCCCACTCCGGCCTATCACCCTCACCTTGACTTCCTTCCACCTATTACATCTCCATCGCCCCTCTCCCAAGTCCCTCCTCCCTACCTTTTATCTTAGCCTGCTGGACACACTTTCCTCATTCCTGATGAAGGGCTTATGCCTGAAACGTCGAATTTCCAGTTCCTTGGATGCTGCCTGACCTGCTGCGCTTTAACCAGCAATACATTTTCAGCACTATTTCACCACACTAAACATACTTCATAAATAAAGTTACTTTTGTTGACATCATGTCTGATAAGTTTTCAGACTGGATTTGATATGCAGAATGATTTCATTTCAAATTCAAATCAAAACATGCTCAGGGGCTCCTCTGAAAGTACACCATTGAATACCTGAAATAATGAACCTTAAGGGAGGCAACATGGAGATTCCAAAGGATAAAAAATGGGTCAAACACCTCAGCAGTAATACACATTTGAAAATTTTTGCAGGCATGTTCTGTTTTGCTTTCAGAGGAATCTTGCCTCACTCTTCCAGAAAGGAAGAGTTCTTCCTCAAAGGCTCCGCTGCTTGAAGGAAAGGCAGTGTAATGACTAATCCACTTTCCCCAACTCCATCAGTGAGCTGCTGATATCAAACTATGCCTCCAAGTGTTTTATTAATTGTAACTATAGCTTTAAAATTTAAAAACATAAACATGTGATTAATAAAGTAAATAAAGTCACCATAGTCCCAGAGGACCACATAGCTTCTCTCTAATGAGAGAGACATAACTGGTAGTGAGTTTAACCAGAGGGTCACTACTCTTTAGGTGAGGGGAAGAGGTTGGGAAGAGGAACCTTCATGGTAATTTCAGCCAGTACGAGAAATGCTGTTGGTATCACTCTGCATTGCAAATCAGCCAGCTGAACAAATCGATTCCCTACTTAACTAAATATGGTTAATAATACTGCAATTATATGTACAATTCTTCGCAAAACTGCTGTACTTGAAATCTCCAACAACAATTTATCACCTACAACTGGTTTACATCAATATTTGACTAGAAATAATTTTTAGGTTGTGTACGGGTTATCAGAAATCTACTTTTTAAACATTGGAATTTGGTATCATGACATGGAGGAGTTTAGTTGCATTCCTACAGTTTCAAAGTTTTGCTCTGCTTCACTGCTGAGTGCGGTCGCTGTGGGTATGTTTACGGAGCTGGGAGTTTGGTTTGCAGATGTTTCGTCCTCTTTCGAGGTGACATCCTCAGTGCTGTGGAGCCTCCTGTGAAGTGTTGCTATATTATGTCTGTTGGAATTTAGTTGGTATCAGTAAATAACCAAATAAATTCCACTGACAGTGCAGCAACGCTTCGCAGGAGGCTCCACATTATGCATTTTCTGGTAATGCACATACACAAGTAATAGAGTGCCTCTAATGCCAGCACATATGTATGACAGCTGTCAAAACCAACTCTGAAGACTAAGAAATGAAATTTCCTGGTCCTTCTTTTTCGCCTCCAGTTTTGTAGTTCCAAACCTGGGTACAATAATTGATAGTCAAGAAAAGGAAATAAAATCCATCATCTGGAAGTCAGCAATTAAAATATTTTTAAATAAGGCAGTCTGATACAGTCAATTACAATTTACAACAAATGCTATTATTACTTCTTAGAAAAAGTTAATTAGCAGAACCCCAAACTTATTAATATTTTTAATGAAACTTAGCTCCTATATACACAAACTCGGAGGCAGAAAGTTCTGAAAACAACAAATGCTGAAGATCAGAGAGTTAGGGAGATCCATGGAGCGACAGCAAGATAATGTTTCGAGTCTAGATGACTCTTCATCAGAGTTGACGTGATGCCCAAGTGCTGCCCCTTCCATACTTCACAGCAGCTCCGATGAAGAGTCATCTAGCTGAAAACATTAGCTTCCTCTATCTCCGTGGATGCTGCCCGACGTGCTGTGTTCTCCAGCATTTGTTGTGTTCAGTACAGATTCCAGCATCTGCAATAATTTGCTTCTGCAGAAAGTTCAGTGACCCAGAGTATTGACAGGTATTTAAAAGCTGGCAACGAGATGAAAATTTTACTGAGACAATCATAGGCTATTTAACCAATGAAATGTACACACAAAATTTATAAGTTATTTTACCCAAACAGATCTGCCATCTGTTACTTGGAATTGGATTGCAATTAAGTGCATTCAGACACATAAGTTAAGAAACAAGAAAGAAAATGTCCCCTTCATTACAGGTAAGACAAAGTGAACAAATTCATTTTGTTAACCAGAGATCAGTGCAGTAGTGTCGAGAAATGTTCCTGACAACGGGCTAAAGTATTCTAGATAACCAAGAACATAAAAGAAAACTTTGAAACCACAGAGAACATTCAACAGTTTAATTAAGCACAATGATTTTTCAGCCGATAACATATCTCACGCCAATAACATTTGGCATTTTTTTCATGCGTGTAATGTATGCAGGTGACTCAGCTCAGATGAAGCATTTTAGTAGATTTATAATACCAGTATGCATTTTGTTTTAAAAACTTGAACTAGTTTAAGCACTTAAACTGAAGAAACTCTTATTTTTAGATGACTCAGTAGGGATTTACAATATTTTCTACACTTGATATCACTTTTTGCATACTTCATTGTTTTCTTTCAGCTGAAGGGCATTGAAAACCCCATATTTCATTTCTATGACAGAAAACACACGTTATTGTTAAAAATTGCTGGTTTCACACTTCTTTTTGCCTGGACTGATGAAACTTAGCATGAATGTGACTGACTGATTTGATTTTTCTATTTTTTTTAAATTAGTCTGCACAAAGATGTGATGACATTTCTGGAGCAAGTGGGATTTGATCCTGGCCTTTCTGAGCCAGGAGTAGGGGCACTGTGGCTGCACTCTGATTTGTTTTTTTTTATTAGTGCTTAAATGACTTTTGTAAAGATCTTAAGCACCCATTGCTTAATAAGTCAACAAGTCATTTGAGATCAGAAATTTCAAAGCTATCCTCATCAAGTTTCTCTCCTGATTTAACAGCGTGTTGACATCATAGTCCAATCTGGAACTTATGCATTTTATTTGCAAGGATGCAAAATCTTTCAAAACTACTGTTTGCTTTTCAGTTCTGTGATGTACACGAGGCATTGATCAAACATATTGATAAACAAGAGGAGTCATTCATCCACTTATGTGGCAACATATTGAGACAATTATTGTCACTAGATACAAATTATACTTTTAAAATCAAAAATGAATTATTTTCATTAATCCATCTGACTTTGCACTTGAAAAATGTTACCAGTGCTTTCATCACATATCAGAATTAGCATTAATCAATATCATTTTTTTAGATAAGGAATAATTTCTATATGAGATGTAGCATTTTTATTTAATTTAATAGGTATATCAGAATGCAGAACTTACTGAAAAATGGCTTCAGGTGCTTTTATAGCTTCAGGTGCTTTCTGTAGCCACTAAAGCTATTTGTGATGTACTACAATTCCAGAAATAGTAGCCAGTAAATAAAAAAAACTGAAATTTTGATGTGGATTGAAATGCACAGGTTAAGTAATGTTTTTCTGGTCATAGCTGAGAGCTCTCTAATGTAGGCAAAAACTGTTTAAATATTACCCTGGCACGATGAACTAATCTCTCCCTTGCTAGTGAGATAATGTGACCCCCAGAATGCATAAAGTCACCCAAAAAGCGAACAAAAGCAGCTCTCAAAAATAGAGAACCATTCATCGAAGCTAACGACTTGTTCATTATGAGTGATGATGGATAAAGACTTCTCATGCTGAGATGAAATCAAGATTTATATGCATTGCTTCCTCCTGCAACTTTTGGGAAGATCATCATCATTTAATTCTATCTCTGCGGCCAGTGATGGGCATCCAGAGAGCTGGTTATCAAACGGTGCAGTCAGCTGGCAAAATCAGAACGTGCAGTTGGCACATCTGGACTATAATGCCACAGCTGAGGGTGAACATTGGCTCTTGGCAAGTGGCCAAATTGCTTGCAGACGCTAGCAGGTTTGATCCACAACCACCCCACCAGCTTTTTATGTGAATCAGATTTCAGTTGTTAAATGCTCCTCTGCCATTTTCTTTTTAAAACTCTTATCGGTCCCACGGAATATGGCCTTGAGACAGCTCATCCATGTCCTTTCCGACTTTATCTATTCAAAGTTTTAATAAAACTTCACATTTCATCCCCAGATAGTTAATTAAATGTTTGACAGATTGTATTTCAGGAAAGACTTTTAAAAATGCTGGAAATGTCTCTACATTCTGCTCATATTGTGTGGATGAGATATCAATGTTAACCCCTTTAGTACAAAAACCCTGCTTGTTTTTAAAACAGACAAATGTAAGTATATCAGGAATTATTAACTCAATCAAGAATGGATATGTAGGTTTTAGATATTCAACCGAAGGGGGAGAAGTGCTTCACTTGGAACTTCACCGATTTACAGAATTTAAAAAATGCAATTTATGACAAAAGCTTAAAAAACACATGCAGCAGGCTGTTTATAACTGGGCAGTTTTACATTTTGAGCAGCTGATGATGTTTACTACTTCATATTGAGATTAGGAATATTAATAGAGGTATATATTTTAGAACATTCACTAAATTCTGCATTACATACCAAAAAGGCTAAAGCAGTTCAAAGTGACATTTTAGATGCTGCACAAATCTTTATTTTTAATAAAGGTCTTAATTCAAAGTTCATGTTTTCAAGTGCTAACATACAACCCTGAAGGCTATCCATCTGCTGCATTAAAAAGTCAAGCCGACATGCTCCAATGACATTGACTAGGGGATCCCCATGGAATGCATCCACTAGCGAGCACTAATAACACTGCAGTTGGTATGTTTCCAGACCAATCAGGAGTGGTCTTTTAAACTCAGTCCCCACAGAGATTTTAATAAGTCTTTGCAAATTCTCTGCAGGGATTACACTTTTGTAGTGGCTTTTTTTTCAAAGAGGAAGATACCAATTAGTCTTGAAATGAACCAACTATGCCACCAACAATGCCAGCTTGTAGACATGGTCTATTGGAATCCCCTTGATGGATGTCAGAGCAAGCTGGTTTGCCTTTTTAAATACATACATAAATGATCTGCAGAACAGCTTGGAAGATCTTTCAAACAAAAAATGAATCGTTTTCCCCAATTTTACATTTGCTTTCAAATGTGAACTGAAGATCACAGCGCAATGAATGAGATTCTAATTTCACAGTATTACAGTCAATGTTTGGAATCTATTGGTGGGCCATTAGAAAACTGGTTCCATTTTAGCATTAATAATGAACCTATCTATTTCCAAATAGCTTCATTAGAGGCTTATTACATTCTTGCTCCCATTATCCCAACTTCAAGATTATTTTCCCATTTTGCAGCAATCATCATTGGTAATGGATCTGAATTACTAAGTACTAAACAGTAACTATACCTGCACCACCAGTACTGCCAGAAAAAACTTGTAAATGGCAGTGTTACAGTACCAGTCCAGTAGAGAGTTATACATCAATAGCACACTTTGTGGGCGGCATGGTGGCACAGTGGTTAGCACTGCTGCCTCACAGCGCCTGAGACCCGGGTTCAGTTCCCGACTCAGGCGACTGACCGTGTGGAGTTTGCACGTTCTCCCCGTGTCTGCGTGGGTTTCCTCCGGGTGCTCTGGTTTCCTCCCACAGTCCAAAGATGTGCGGGTCAGGTGAATTGGCTATGCTAAATTGCCCGTAGTGTTAGGTAAGGGGTAAATGTAGGGGCTTTGGGTGGGTTGTGCTTCGGTGGGTCGTGTAGACTGTAAGTAATCTAATCTAACCAAGATTGCCAAATCTAACCTAATTTCCCTCCTCCTTTTCTCATATATCTTTCCCTTCCAAATGTTTACCCAATTTCCTTTTAATGCTACAATCACTGCCTCAGCAATAGCCTGTGGTAAAGCATTTGATGACTTGGGGAAAAAAACCCTCAATTTTCCCCTTTGTTATTTGGCAATAATCTGTAACCATTAATCCATTACTAACAAGCAATCACAAACTCTTCTATTCTTTATTCTCCACGAAATATTCAGAAGTTGAAAGTCTTAAATCCCACATACATTTGTTGGTTATATATCAGAAGACATTAAGCTACTAGACAGAGAAGGTCTCAGGGTCAATTGTCACTGTTAGTTCAGTTTTTCCTGGTTTAGTAAGATAGGAACAGAGTGGCTCATTGAGACAGACTTGTCATTCAATATAACCTTGGCTAATTGAAAATTTACCTGCCTTTCACCTGCAATTATCCTATTATCCTGTACACCACTGGTCATCAGTCAACCTCTGCCTTATCATACTCAAAGACGGAGCTTCCAAGATGAATATGGTGGAGAATTCCAAACTCTCTAAGCAAAGAAAATTTTCCATATCTCAGACAAAGTAGCATCCCCCTTATTTTTAAATTGTGCCTCCGATTCTAGACTTCCCAAACAGGGAAAACATTTTATCTGCATCTACTCGGTCTATCTCTGGAATTATTTCGTAAGTTTCCATGAGATCACCTCTCATTCTTTGAAGCTCTGAGGAATACAGTTTGCCTAACCTCTCTTCAAAAGGACAGTCCAGCCATCCTGTGAACAACTCTGGTGAACCTTTGTTGCACTCTTGCTCTGGCAATAATATGAGACTAAAATTGTACACAGTACTCCAGGTGTGGGGTAATCAAGCTGCTTAAACAACTGAAACAAGACTTCACTACTTCTGTATTCAAATCCTCTTGCAAGAAAGGCTAACATTTCATTAGTCTTCCTAAAGGTTTAGTGTATCAATATGCCAGTGACTTGTTGACGAGGACACCTAGGTCTCCTTGTACTTTTGTACTTTCTAATCTTTTACCACTTAGAAATGTATGCACATCTATTTCTCATACAAAAGTGGACAACCTCATATTTTTCCACTTGATACTCGATCTATTGAGTTCTTGCCCATTCATTAACCTGTTCAAATTCTTATGAAGCTAGTTTACATCCTTCTCATTACACACATTCCCACTTAGCTTATATCATCTACAAATTTGGAAAAATTACATTTGGTCTCTACTTCCAAATCATTGTTGCATATAGTGAACAACTGGGGCCAAATACTCATCCTTGCAGTATTCCACAACATTCACCTTGACAACATGAGAATGATCCATTTATTCCTACTGTTTTGCATTTGTCAGCCAATTATTAATCCATGCCAATACATTACCACTTATTTCATGCATTTAATATTTTTTCAAACCAGTCTCCTGTGGGGAACTTTATCAAAGACCTTCTTAAAATCTAAGAATACAATTTCCATCAACTTTTCATTAATTTTGTTGAATCAAAAAAACTCCAACAAACTTATTAAATGTGATTTGCCACTCTCAAATCCATGCCATCTACAAGGGATCACCTGATACATCGAGAATGTCCCTATCTTTGAGCCAGGAGGCTTGGATTCAAGTCCCACCTACTCCAGAGATGTAATAACACCTCTGAACAAGTTGATGAGAAAATATCTCCATACTGACTATGCCCAATGACATCATCATTTATCGAGTGTCTATTTATCTAATCCTTTATAATAGATGATAGCATTTCCCCTATTACTGATATATGATCAACAGGTCTGTAGTTGTTTTCTCTTTTGCTCCCTTTTAAGTAGTGCATTGTATTCATTACCTTCAAATCCACTGGAATCATTACAGAATCTATGGAATTTTGGAAGTTAATTACCAGTGCATCATCTACCTCTATAGCCATCTCCTTCAACACAGAGATATAGATCATCAGGTCTTACAGACTGATCAACTTTTAGCCCCACTGACTTCTCTACTGCCACCTTCTTACTTGTTCTAATTTCCTTTAATTCCTCACCATCATTAACTACTTGAATCTTTAGTTTTGCAAGTTTTCTGGTATGCTCCTCAATGAAAACAGACAAAGTAATCATTTGGCTTCCCTACCATTTCTCTATTCCACATTATAAATTTTTCCTGACACTGGCTATTTTGGATCTACATTAATTTTTAATCAAACATTTGCTTTTTAAATACTAAGAACACATTTTGCAGTCCATTTTAAGTTTTTTTTTGCTCGATTGCATTCATATTTTATTCTCCCTTTCACTATCAATTTCTTAATCCTCTTTTGTTGTATTCCACAAACCTCCCAATCTTCAGAATTATTGCTATTTCTGGCAACATTTTATACCCTTTTTTAAAATATTACAAAATCCTGAATTTCCTTTGCAATCCACATGGTGATTGCCTTTATGTTGTTGCATCTTGAACGAGTATATAGCTGTTGCAAGTCATATAATAGCTCTTATATACATTACCTATGTACAAACAAGCCTTAATGTATTTTCCCAAACCACTAGCCAATCTGTGCCTTCATAATTACCTTTATTCAAATTTAACTCCTTGCTTCAAAATGAACTACCTCACTTCCAAATACTAAGTAAAATTCTGCTATTCTGTTGTCACTCATCCCTTTTGCAAGATTGTTAACTATTCTTTTATTATTACATAACACTAGATCCTCTAGCATGACTTCTAGTTGGCTCCTCTATAGCTCAATAAAACCATCCCTAACATACTCCAGAAACTCATCCTCTACAGCTTTAGTACTCAATTTGTTCGTCCAATCTTTAGGCTGACTGAATTTACCCATGATTACTGCCTATGCCACCAGCTTCTCTCAAGTCTTGATTTATACCATGTTCAGCGCTGCTACAATTATTACTTGTGGCCTTACAAATAACCAACCTCCCAATGTCTTCTGTTTCTTAGTTCCAGTGAAACAGATTTCACATTTTATTTCCAATCTGAGATCCTCCCTTACCAATGTATTGATCACATCCCTTTCGTATCCAGCTGATTTTCATTGTGTGTCCTTACTAAACGTCAAATATCTTAGAATATTCAGTTCCCAGTTCTGGCCTCCATGCAGCAACACTTCTGTAATGGCGATCAAACCATCAAGTTAGCTGACCTTAACTAAGATATTATTGCTGTAAACTTTGAGCTAGAAGTGGAGAGACAAAAGGAAGTAGTACTATTGATTGGTACTCAGCATCTATCCAGTGGAAAGCTCATGTAAAGATTGGCTAAGAACAGGTTTATACTTCGTGTTCTTTGGCATAACACGTGTCATATTCTCTAAACTCTGTTCCCACTAGTGTTGATTACCAAGCTTCCTTTCTTAGCAACCATTCTGATGTTGCATACAATTCTTTCCTCTAACTGAACAAAGTATTAATCATATAACCTCAGCAATTTATTCAACTCAAAGCTCAGCTTCTGGTCCCTTAACCACTTTATCTCAAAGTACACAAAATCCCCACTTTTCTAGCAGCATCCATCTTGAAGTCCACAGATCAATACCAATGCTTCTCTGACTGGCATCTCATCTTCCACCAATCTGAGCTCACCAAGCTCTGCTCCCCATATCCAAACCTACACCAAGTTCCATTCAACACATCTGTACTTGCTAACCTACATTGTCTCCTTCCTCGTCAACACTTAAACATCCTCATTCTTCTGTTAAACTTCCTCTGTGGTTTTACTGTATCCTCCTTCAGCTCCATAACCATCCAAGATTTCTGCAGTCCTTCAATCTTACGCCAGGTATTTATCTCTCCCTTTATCCCAATATCGATGGCCATGCCGACAGTTGGAACGGGCATCAAGCTCTGTAATTCCTCCACAAACATCACCATCTCTTTTAACGGAGACAAAGTGCTTCTTTGAAGCAATCTCCATAATTGAGCTTTTAGTTATCCACCTTAGTATCATCTTCTCAGGGTCAGTTTTTTGTCATTAGAAGTACCACAAGACAATTTACCACATCAAAGACATTGCATAAAGGCATTATACAGGTTGCTCCTGCTATAGTTGTGATTCTTTATGATTGACTAGCTTTCTGACATTCATCAAGAACTTTCATTTACATAATGATTTAATGTATTTAAACAATTGAAGTGGACATTCACAATAGGATTTAGAGTTTAAACTTGACACTGAACCAAATAAGGAAATAATAAAGTATTACGATATTATGAGGATATCAAGCTTAGTTAAATAAGTAGCTTTTAAGGAATGTAGTAATGGAGGAAGAGAGAGTTAAGAGGGGCAATGAGGTTATGAAGTTAAGAAAGGAACGCTCTCAGCTTTGGTTCGTGGCAAGTGAAGCCATGGTGATCTAATTAAAATTGGAGATGACCATGAGACCAAAAACAAAGTTGTATGAATACCTTGGATATTTGTAGGGCTAGATAAAATAATGCTGTGTTTTTATACGACAGGAAGGGGAATGACATGAAGATGACAGACTGGAGGGGAATAGTGTTGTACATATTGAGATTAAGTCTCAAGAATATAGATACATCCATTTTACTAAAACAAGTGCTTTGAAATTGCATCCAGCAACGGTATTCCCTTGCATCAAATCTACAGCAATGCTTCCTGACATATTTTTGTTACAGATATTTAAAACGGAAAGAACAAGTAAAAACAAAGCAAATCAAAGTTTATTCGTTGAAATACACTTTCCTTTCAAGGGTCAGCAATGACTAAAATCATCCCTTCGCTAACCTGTTTGACACAGATGTTAACCTTCAGGCTTTCACCAACTGAATAAGTAGTTTTTGGTTTTAGTAAATCACATGACAATCCCTTCATAAAAGATGCTCCCAACTTGAAAAGAAAAACCGACAGCAAAGAAAACAGAGGGGAACAGAAAACCTAAAAGTGTAAAAATAGGAGAAATGGAATGCAATGAAATTGAAATAATCTTCGATTGCAAGTAAGCGAAGGAGAAATTATGATGAAAACAGGCAACGCCTTTTTATAAACTTTTAAGCAAAATTGCATCAGCACTATTTGGTGTGAACTACTTTAGGTTTTGTGATTTTGCTTTGTAGATTTGAATTGATATTTCTGATAACTGGATCACAGATTTTCAGCATTGGTATATTAGGTGAAAATGTATAAATCTGGACAGCTCGGTGAACAGAAGATTCTCTGATCCTCTGAGCAAACAAAATGTTAAAAACTGGAATGGTAGTTTTAAGTTTGAAGTTTAAAGAACCCAAGTGCACTAAAATTTGTAAAAGCACATACATGAACATCACTAGTTGCATTACATCAACGTACACTAAATCACCACATGGACCACAACTCAAATTAACGACTTTAACATTCATAGTTTATCATTTTTACCTGCAGCCTTTTGTGAACCTTTTCTTCTTTTTAAAGCCTTCTGCAGAATCTCCTTCATGGTGACATTCATACTGTCAACTTGAATAAGGGAAAATCCACTCTGTGGTGCATTACTGCAATAAGAGAGGAATAATAAATCAACTCTAAGACAGCTGAACAAAATGTGGAACTTTAAGTTTATTAATTTCTACATTACATTGATTGGACTTAAACAGCTACATCTGGATTAAAACAATAGATCTGAACAGTTAGCAATATTTGTTTTTTATAGAGAATATACTTATTACAGAATCAAAGAACGGTCACAATATAAGAGGTCACCATTTGGCCCGTTGCGTGCATGTCCGCTCTCCAATTGTGCAATTGGCCTCATATCACTTTCCTCATAGGCGAGCACATTCTTCCTTTTCCTGAATATGCCTGCACCACAATTTTTGACAGTCCATTTCAGATCTTAACCACTCATGGAATCAAATGAGTTTCTTGCCATGCATCGAATGCTTTTCTTTCCTAATTACCTTAAATCTATGTCCTCTCCTCAATCCTTATACCAATGGGAACCGTTTCTCTCACCTACTCTGTCCAGATTCTCATGATTTAAAGTATTACCAATCCCCCTCTCAATGCTTTCTTCTGCAAGGAAATCAATTATAACATCACCAACACGTCTAGCTGAAGTCCCCAATCTCCGAAACAATTCTCATAAATCTAGAGTTCAGAGAAAGTTTTCAGTAACAGTACCAACAGCAAGTACTGGTTGAGTTATGAAGACACAAAGGTGGTATGTGACCAACACGTTTAAGATAGTAATTTTTTTTAATATTTCACTAAGAGAGGCTGAGCTGGATCTCATTCGAGCAGCGACAGAGGAAATTTGAAACCAGCACAGCTTCTTCAGCACTCTGATGATACACATACCGTCAGTGAGATCCAACAGGCCCTGGCTACAATTAGAATTCAATCATATTAAGTGTAAATTTCAGGTTCCAGGACACAGAGCCCAAGAAAAGGTCTTTAAAAAATGTTGTTCCTCACCTGTTCGGAAATATGATACATGCCACATAAGAGCTGAGTGTTAGAGACCTTGTACATATATTCATACCTTGCTACCAATACTTCTTGCATTTAAAAGTCTAGCTAACGCATCTAATGATCAAAATCAAGATCATAAACCAAATGTTTGTGGCCACTATTGCTGTAATGGACTATAGAAATAAGACAAGGAACAGGAGAAGATGAACTAGGAGAAAGTGAGGATTGCAGATGCTGGAGCACCAGAGTTGAAAAACGTGGTGCCAGAAAAACACAGCAGGCCAGGCAGCATCCAAGGAGCAGGAGAAGGAGAAGCCCTTCTTCAGGAAATAGGAGAAGATGGCCAATTGACCCTTCAAGCCTGCTTTGGTATGAACTAAGATCAGGGCTAATATTCTACATTGACTCCACCTTCCACACAGTCCCTACATCACTCAATGCCCATACTTCCCAAAGGCTCAATGACTGAAAATCCACGAATTCCAAGATCCACAACTCCACTTGAAAAATATCAAAGAAAACACAGAATCTCTACAGTGTGGAAGCACGCCATCAGGTCCACAAGGCATAGGAACAGAAATTAGGCCATTCAGCAGGTCTGCTCTGCCATTCAATCATGGCTGATAAGTTTCTCAACCCCATTCTCCTGCTTTCTCCTCTCAACCCATGATACTCAAGAACCTATCCATCTCAGTCTAAAATATATACAATGATCTGGCTTCCACCGTCTCTGTGGCAATGAATTCCATAGATTCACCACTCTTTAGCTGAAGAGGTTTCTCTTTATCTCCATTCTGAAAGATATTCCCTTTACTCCAAGGCTATGCCCTCAAGTCCTAGACTGTCCTACCAATGGAATTATCTTCCCAAAATCCACTCTGCCCAGGAGATTTACTTTTCTGTATGTTTCAAGTAGATGTCCCTCATCCTTCTAAACTCCATGAAGTATAAACCCAGAGTGCCCAAATAACCCTCATATGTTCAGCTTTTCATTCCTCGGACTATTCTCATGAACCTCCGCTGAACACACTCCAGAGCCAATACATCTTTCCTGAGATACAAGGTCCAAAACTGTGCACAATACTTCAAATGTGATCAGACCAGAGCCCTATAGAGCCTCAGAAGAATATCTCTGCTTTTATATTCAAGTCCTTGCAAAATAATTGCCATCGTTGCATTTGCCTTCTTAACTGCTGACTTAATCTGCAAGTTCACCTTGACAGAATCCTGGACTAGAACTCCCAAGTCTCTTTGCACTTCAGATTTCTGAAGTTTCTCCCCATTTAGAAAATAGTCCATACCTCTATTCTTCCTAAGTGCATTACCTCACACTTTCCCATGTTGTTCTCCATCTGCCACTTTTTTGACAACTCTCCTTACCCAAATGCTTCTGCAGCTTCCCTGCCTCCTCAATGCTACCTGTCCCTCTACCTATCTTTTTATCATCTGCAAATGTAGCCAGAATGCCCTCAGTTCCTTCATCTAGATCTTTAATGTATACAGTGAAAAGTTGTGGACCCAACACTTTTCTTGCAGAACACTATTTGTCACTAGTGGCCATCCTGAGAAGGACTCTTTTCTCCCCACTATCTGCTTTCTGCCAGACAGCCAAGCATCTACCCATGCCAGCACTTTGCCTCTAACATCATGGGTCCTTACCTTACTCAGTAGCCTCCTGTGCAGCATCTTGTCAAAGGTCTTCTTGAAGTCCAAGCAGATAACATCCAATGACTCTTCTTGGTCTAACCTGTTCATTATTTCTTCCAAAGAATGCTAGCAGAATTGTCAGGCATGACCTCCCCTTGAGAGTACACACTGACCCTCTGAAGAGGATCGCACACAGAACCACCCAACCCCAACCCTGCAGCCCTGAGTTTCTCATGGCTATCCAAATAGTCAGCACATTCCTGGACAATATGGGGCAATTAAGCACGGCCAATCCACCTAACCTGCACAACTTTGGACTGTGGGAGGAAACCAGAGCACCCAGAGGAAACCACAGAGACAGGGAGCGAATGCACAAACTCCAAAAGACAGTTGCCAGAGGGTGGAATCAAACCCAGGTCTCTGGCACAGTGAGGCAGTACTGTGGAATGGAAATTTGAAATACAGTAAATGATATTTCCACTTCAGGGTGGGCAGGAAGTGATACTGGTAGTTTTTGATTTACCAGAAAAAGTCATCAAGGAGGACCCTGTGTACGAGGAATAAGCAAACATCCAGATATCCGATAAAAAGGCAAGCATATCTTGGATCCATGTGAGTACCCAAAGCAATATCCATTATTTAGAGGAAATGAATGGAGTTGAAGGTGTTGTGTTGTTCAATGTGACAACAAATTTAGCCAGGCAGAGGAGAGAGACTAGTGAATACGAGGTTAGTTGGGCCTCCTATAAGACATAAGAATTGGAACAAGAATAGGCCATGAGGCCCCTCAAACCAGGTCGGCCATTTAATAGTATAATTGGGGGTGGCTCAATGGCTAGCATTGCTGCCTCACAGGGATCAAGGTTCGATTCCACCCTTGGGCAACCACTTGTGCGGAGTTTGCACATTTCTCCCGTGTATGCGTGGATTTCATCTGGGTGCTCTGGTTTCATCCCATAGTCCAAAGCTGTGCAGATTAGGTGGACTGGCCATGCTAAATTGTCTAGTGTCCCAGACTGTGCAGGCTATGTGGATTAGCTATGGGAATGCAGGGTTACAGGGATAGCATGGGGGGGGGAATTGGTCTGAGTGAGATGATCTTCAAAGGGATTGGTGTGGATTTGATGGGCTGAATAACCTTCTTCCACACTGTAGGGATTCTATGGTCAATCCAATCCTTTTCAGGTCCATTTTCCTGTTCTTTCCTCAAAACCCTTAACACCCCTACTGATCAAGAATCTATCTCAGCCTTAAATGTATACAATGCTCTGCTCCCACAGCTCTCTGTGGCAAAGATCTCCAAAAACACTTGGCAAAGATTCATCCTCATTTCAGTCTTAAATTGGCACCACTTTATTCTGAGACTATGTTCTTTGGTCCTGGACTCTCCCAATGGTAGAAACAGCATTTAGTTGAAAATGTGTTGCTGGTTAAAGCACAGCAGGTCAGGCAGCATCCAAGGAACAGGAAATTCGACGTTTCGGGCATAAGCTCCTGATGAAGGGCTTATGCCCGAAACGTCGAATTTCCTGTTCCTTGGATGCTGCCTGACCTGCTGTGCTTTAACCAGCAACACATTTTCAACACATTCCTGATGAAGGACTTATGCCCGAAACGTCAAATTTCCTGTTCCTTGGATGCTGCCTAACCTGCTGTGCTTTAACCAGCAACACATTTTCAACTGTGATCTCCAGCATCTGCAGACCTCACTTTTTACCAGAAACAGCATTTACTCCATTAAGCCACTTAAGAATCCTACATGCTTCATTTCTTTCAAATTCCAATGAGTAGAGTACCAACCTGTTTAACAGTTGCTCATTAAACAATCCATCTATACCAGAGATCATCCTAGTGAGCCTTCCTTGAACTGCTTCCAATGAAGAATATCTTTCCTTCAATAAGAGGTTCAAAACTATTCACAGTACTCCAAAAATGGTTTCATCAGCACCTTGTGCAGTTGAAGAAAGACTTTCTTAATCTTATACACCTTAAAGTAAGGGTCAAAATTCCATTAGCCTTCCTGATTACCTGTCATACCTGTATGTTAGCTTTCTGTGTATCATGTACAAGTACCCCCAAGTCCCTCGTCTTGGAGTTTTTCTGGGAAAGAAATTGAAAAAGCACTTATCATTCTTGTGGAAAGTGATGGTTTAGAGGAGGTGGACATCCATATTGAAAAGGAGGTACTTAGGAATCGGAATATGCAGGTGTTTGAAGTGAAATAGGCATTCGAAAAGCCCTGCACATAGGTAGGATCAGACAGGTCAAAAAAGGAAAGTGAGTCGAGATAGAAAGAAATAAGTTCAGTAGAGCAGGAACAGGCTGATCCGATTGATTGATCAGTTTATGGATTTTGCAAAGATGGAAGATATGTGTCACTCAACTTTGAAGGACCATCAGTCTGGAGACTATGGATGGAAGATTTCTCGATAACAAGCCAGTAGATACAAAAGCTTGAAGTATAATAGTGGGGGTAAAGTCTTGTTTGGGAGGATGCAGATGGGTCTGGAGGAAGTATCAGACAGATACCAACTGTAAAACTGTCAGAAATACAGAGACTCATTTGAATTTTACTTCTACATTGAACAGCAGATGAGTAGTCAAGTATAACAGGTATCAAGAGTTAAAAGTTGCCTCAAGTCATTTGAATAATACTAAGAAAGTCAGCAAGTCACTAGTGAATGATTAAATTATAAAATTCTATTTTAAATTGTAGTCAAAAAAGCTGCTTTGGATCTTGGATAGCTGAAACTACAATCATTTGTGGTGCAACAATCATGCAGTTGTCAGCTGCATGCCTTGATACTAATGAAACTGCATCCACCCACTCCAGAATTTAAAACAGAACAAAAAGTGAACAAGACTGGGAATTTGTCAGACCAGCTGTTCTTGACATCCATTTAAGATTGCAGCTTGGTTCTTCTTTATTCATTTGTGGAATATGGGCAGCACTTATTGCCTGTCCCTAGTTGCCCTTGAGAAGGTGGTAGTGAACTGCTGCAATTCATGTGCTGTCGGTTGACCCATAATGCCATGAGGGATAGAATTTCAGGATTTTGACTCAGTGACACTGAAGGAATGGAAATGTATTTCCAAGTCAGAATGGTAAGTGGCTTGGAGGAAAACTTGCAGGTGTTGATGTTCCCATGTATCTGATTCCCTTATTCTTCTAGATGGAAACGCTGTGGGCATGGAAGTTGCTGTCAAGGATCTTTGGTGAATTTCTGCAGTGGATCTTGTAGATCGTACACACTGTTGCTACTGATCTTCAGTGGAGGGGGGACTGGATGCTTGCGGATGTGGTGCCAATCAAGCATGCTGCTTTGTCCTGCATGGTGTCAACTTTCTTGCATGCTGTTGGAACTGCACCCATCCACTAAAGTCAGGAGTATTCCATCACACTTCTGACTTGTGCCTATAGTTGACGGACAGGCTTTGGGAAAGCCAGGCCATGCCTTACTTGCTGCAGTATTCCTAGCCTCCAACCTGCTCTTGTAACCATTGAGTTTTTGCAGTGATCTTTTTGGTCCATGGATACCCAAAAGCTGTTGACAGCAGTGGCATTCAGTTACGATAACACCATTGAATGTCAAGGGATGTTGGTTAGATTGTCTGTTATTGGTGATGGTCACAGTCTGGCATTTATGTGGCATGAATGTTACTTGCCACTTGTCAGTCCAAGGCTGGATGTTGTCCAGATCTTGTTACATTTGAACATGAACTGTTTTGGTATTGGAGGAATCTTGAATTGTGCTGAACATTGCACAATCATGAACAACATCCCTACTTCTGGCCTTATGATGGAATGAAAGTAATTGATGAAGTGTCCTGAGGAACTCCTGCAGAGATGTCCTGGAGCTGAGATAACTGATCTCCAACAACAATGATCATCTTCCTTTGTGCCAGGTATGGCTCCAAATAGCAGCGAGTTTGCCCACTGATACCCAGTTTTGCTAGGGATCCTTCATGCCATACTCAGTCAAATAAGGCTTTGATATCAAAGGCTGTCACTTACACCTCAGCTCTGAAATTCACCTCATGTTTAAACAAGACTGTGACAAGATCAATAACAGAGTGGTCCTAGTGGAACCCAAACTGGGCTTTGCTGAGCAGGTTATTGCTAAGCAGGTGCTGTTTGATTGCACTTTTGATGACATCTTCCATCACTTTACTGATAATCAAGAAGAGACTGATGGAGACATTAACTCGTTGGGTTGGATTTGTCTAGCTTTTTACACACAGAGCATACCTGGGCAATTTCCCACATTGCTGGCTAGATGCCAGTATTGTTACTGTACTGGAACAGCTTAGCTAGTGAGCTGCAAGATCAGGAGCACAAGTCTTCAGTACTATTGCCACAATGTTGAGAGGGCTCAGCCTTTGCAGGATCCACTGTGTCCAACCGTTTCTTGATATCATGTGGATTGAATCAAATTGGCTGAAGACTTGTATCTGTGATACTGGGAACCACTGAAAGAGGCCAGGATGAATCATCCATTCGGAACTTCTGGCTGAAGATTGCTACAATTGCTCATCTCTTGCACTGAGGTGTTTGGCTCATGAAGAGGGGGATATTGATGGAGCCTCCTTCTCCAGTGAATTGTTTAATTGTCCAACACCATTCACAAATGGATGTGGCAGGACTGCAGAGCTTAGATAAGAGGAGGCAATAGCGCGATTAATCCAGAGACCCAGGTAATATCCTGGGCACCTGGGTTCAAATCCTGCCATAGCAGATGGTGGAATTTGAATTCAAATTTAAAGAAATCTCAATTTGTCCATTGCCAATTGTCAGAAAAATCAATCTGGTTCACCAATGTCCTCTCAAGAAGGAAACTGACATCCTTACCTGCTACAGCCTACACTGAAACTATGAATCAGGTGCAGGGAAAGTGGAATAATGCAGACCTTGGTATAATTTTGGTGGCATCGACTTTGCAGGCCAAACAACCCATTCTGTACTCAACAATTTTATGATGGTGAAATTGAATTCAGCAAAGATCTGGAGTTAGAAGTAAGCCCATTGATGAATATTTAACCACCAATGATTGTTGTAAAAATCCATCTGGTTCACTGATCTACTCTAGGGAAAGAAATTTGTCATCCTTATCTACTCTGACCTAATGTTACTCCACACTGACAGCAATGTGGTTTACTTTCAATCATCGCCTGAACTTGCTTTGAAAGTCACTTAGTTGCATCAAACAGCTATGAAGTCTCCACAACAAACACTCAATATCAACTGAGACACTGGAAAGACGGCACTCATCACAGCCTTATCCACTCTACAAAGTCCTCCTCACCAAGATCTGGGGGCTTCTACCAAAGTTGGAAGAGCTGCCCCACAAACTAGTCAAGCAGCAGTCATACTCACAGAATCATATTTTACATACAATGCGTCAAGCACCATCACAATCCATGTATCATCAGAAGCACACTAAAAGTAACGGCACAGTGATATACAATCAGGAAGGTGTTGCCCTGGGAAATGTCAACATCAACTCCAGACAACATAAAGTATCATGGCATCCAGTCAAACACAAGAAAACATATTAGGGAATACCATCTATTGCGACTCTTTGACTGATAAATAGGTATTACTTCACATTGAACAGCACTTGGGAGGATACACTGGGGATGGCAATGTGAGGTCATCTTTTAATTTCATCACAGGTAGTGGCTAGGTAGTATCATTATTGATTGAGCTAGTTGAGTCCTAAAGGTTATAGCGACCAAGCTATGTCTACAGCAGGTGGTACAGGAATCAACAAGAGAGAAAAAAAAACGACTTGTCTTGTCCTCACTAATCTACCTGTTGCAGATGCATTTTCCTCACCAATCTTGTTGTCACAGATGCATTTGTCCAAGATAGTTCGAGTACAAATGACCATTCCACAGTTCTTGTGGAGACGAAGTCCTGTCTTCAAATCGAGAATACCCCACATCATGTTGTGTAGTGCCGTAACTGTGCTAAATGGGACAGACTTCGAACAGATATTGCAACTCAAAACTGGGCACCCATCGCATGAACCATAACCACAGCCTGCAATCTCATGGCCTGATATTTATCCTCACCATCTGGCCTGAAGATCAGTCCTGCAGTGCGGGAGGGCAGCTTGTAAAATACAGGGTTCAACAATATCACAACTGATGGATCGGATCTAAGCTGCTATATCTTTTCACGGCAGACAACTAAATCACAATCGGGAAGTGGGATTCCATAAATATTACCACCTTTAAAAATAGGGCAGGATAATACAAAAGTGCAAAAGACAAGTTTAAAGTATGTTGAGTGGATGATCCATTTTGGTTTTCTTCTGAGAACCCCAGTTGTCAGTCTTTAACCAATTGAATTAATTCCACATGGTATCAAGAAAATGGCTGAAGACACTATATATTGCAAAAGTTATAAGCCTGACAACATGGCAGCAATAATACGAAAGTGCTAGCTAAACTATTTCAGTAGGGTTGCAACACTGGGATCTTCCAGATAATTTGGAAAACTGCTAGGCATATCTTATACACAAAAAGCAGGATAACCGCAACCTGGCTAGCTATCATCACATCAATCAACTGTCAGTCATCAAAGTTTTCGAAGGGATCATCCACAGTGCCACTGTAGCACTTGTATACGAATTATCTTCTCACTGAGATGCTCAGCTTAGTTTCCTCCAAGGCCATTCAGTTCCTCAGCTCATTATAGCCTTTGTCCAAACATGACAAAAAAAAGGAGCTAATCTCGAGAGGTAAAGTGACTGTGACTACCCTTGACATCAAGGTACCATTTGACTAAATAAGGCTTCAAGGAACTCTTGCAAACTGAAATCAATGGGAATCAGGAGACAACTCTTCACTGGTTGGATTCATTTGTGGACAAAAGATGATGGCTGCAGTTGCTTTAGGTCAATTATCTTACTCCCAGAACATCCTCAGGATAGTGTCTGAGGCTGAACCATTCTAAATGGCTTAATTAATAATATTCAATCCATCACAATGTCAGAAGTAGGGATGGTCAATGAAGTCTGCACAACTTGCAACTTCTGAGATATTGAAGAAGCCTGTATACATATGCAACAAGATCTGGAGAACAACCAAGATGGAGCTAATAAGTGGCAACTAACAATCACATCACGTGAGTACCATCTCCGGTAAGAGAGAATCTAAGTATTGCCCTTTGACAAACAATGCCATTACCATAATTGAATCTGCACTAATAAAATATCCTGTTTCACTGGAAACAGAACTGAAGCAGCAAAAGACATACTGAAACTAGACTACAAGAACAAATCAAAGCTAGGAATTTTGCAGCAAGTAACTCACATCTATCATCTACAATGCACCAGTCAGAAGTGTGATGGAATGTTCTCCATTTGCCTTCAGCTCCAACACTGAAGAATCTTAACACCATTATCAAAGACAAAGCATTCCAATTGATTGCTATCCCATCCACCACCTTTAATACTCAATCTCTTCACAATCTACACCGAGGCAGCCATGCATATCATCTACAAGGTGCACTGGAGCACTTGTCGAAGCTTTATCGATAACACCTTCACAATCCGTGATATCTAGCACAGGGGCAAGGACTGGGGGCACAGATGCGTGGGAACATCATCACCTGCAAGCTTCCTCCAAGCTCTATACATACATACATACACACACACACACACACACACACCCTTGACTATATTGCCATTCCTTCACTATCATCCTTCACTGGGTCAAAATTGTAGAAATCCCTTACTAACAGCACTTTCATTGTATCTATACCCCAAGGACTACAACAGTTCAGGAATACTACTCACCATCACTTCCTCTAAGGTAATTCGAATTGGACAATATATGTTGGCCTACCCAGCGGTACCTTTCAACATTCCCTTGAATAATTTTTTTTAAAATAACCCATTTCTTAAGCTGCTAAATTCAGATTTTTGCATCTACTCAGTGCATGGGGCAAACCCCTCTGTCCTGTAGCACATGCTGACACTTTCTTATACTCATCATTTGTTATCCTCAAATTTTCAATCTGTTCCAATATGATCCACTTGTAACTAACCTTAAAATTAAGGCAATATAGGTTGCCTCGCAAAGACAAGCAAACATTTAAGACACACCACATAAAGCAAAACCTTTGCACAAACAATAAAGGTGACCACCCACACCAGCTATTCACTTTTACATTCAATGTGAAAGTCAATACCTGTTTTTGGAGGAACTTTTCAAGGTTTCAGACGTCACTTCGATGCCAAAATCCACAATACTTATGGTGTGGAGGGAGGGGAAGTTAACGCATTTAGGAAAATAATTTTGAAAACACTTCTTTAAAACTTAGCTTAAGAAATGATTAATTCATGTAACAATACACAATTATGATTTTTTTTAGTGTCAGTAGTTGTTCAAGTTATATTCCATCATACTGTCATTAAATAGTTTAAAACACCCAATTAGAACAACAATTAAATTTTTAAGGGTATTTCAAACATCATCAAAGGGACTACAAAATTGAAAATCATTGTCAATTTCAAAATTATCAATTTTGGGAGGAGTTACCGTGTTGCCGCTGTCAGAATCTGAATGTCAGGGCTTCCCATCAAATCTATATATGCCCAACATTCTTAAACACAGGTCCGTTTCAGAAGACTAATAATAGTTAATAGTCAACAACACTCCCTGTCCTT
The DNA here is from genome assembly GCF_020745735.1 of Hemiscyllium ocellatum. NCBI lineage: Eukaryota > Metazoa > Chordata > Chondrichthyes > Orectolobiformes > Hemiscylliidae > Hemiscyllium > Hemiscyllium ocellatum. The sequence goes on from NC_083421.1 coordinate 46,443,510, forward strand.
CACAAGCCACCTCACACCCAAAAGATCCCTCTAGCAATCTTTACTTTGGATCAAATACGATGAAAATTAAACAGATTATACAAACAAAACGTCAATTTTTTTCACTTAGCCAGAAGCTGTAACTTAATACAAGATTCTCGTTAACGTGGGAATAAATCCATTCTGAACCACTAAAATTAACTAGATTCAAAATAGGTTTCCGACTTTATTGCAGGGTATCAAGGCTCCCTTATTTTTAAACCCTGTTTTGATCAGTTGCAACAATTCTTTTTTAAATTTTCCTTTTCTTAGCATCAAATTTCACATTCACTTAACCTTTATTCACCAGATCAAAAATGAAGGAGAACCAATCATAAACTTTTCGTCAATAAGACAGACAGGCTTCAATGCCAAAAAAATGTAAAACCTGGAGTCCAACTCTGCAAAAACAAAGTGTTGGAGTGCTCTTTTTATTTCAGTTTTCCTGATCTGCAACTCTTTGTTTTACTTCAGTGTTTTAGTAATGGTGAAGTTTGCAGATCTTAAGTTCTCAGTGAATGCTGATGTTACCAATTGGTTTTATACCAGCCAGGGTTTCTGTAATTAACTACTGAGAAGAGAGCAAGTTATCAGTCCACATTGCCTTCTCTGTTTTTTGCACAAAAGCTACTGTGATATATTTAGCGTTATCAATTTTTGAGAAGATTTGTAGCTTTTCCAGTTTTTTTTTCTCATTTCTGGTTCTTTTTTTCCAAGGGAAGGTAAATAGGATCTAAATCAATGTGTTTATTGATAGAGTTCTGGTGAGAATGCTATGCCTCTAAGAATTCTCACATGTGTCTTTGTTTCGCCTGTGTTACTTTGCAGATTCTAGCATCTGTGTCATTGTTTTATTCCAAGCTGGATAGTTGGAGGCAACCTTTCATCCCTAAACGTGCTGTCATCATGCGAGTCTGAGCAAATTAAGAATGCAAAATTTCTTGATACCTCAGTCTCACAGCTAATTGATTAAAATCTTAATTCAAAGGTAGCAGATTTTCAATATTCCATGTAAGTTACCTGGACTTGTCAGGTCTTCACAGCATCTATTTCTGGTCAACAGTGCCTTTTTAAAAGTCAGCTTTTGTCCATCAAAATCTCAAATGTTAAAGTCAAATGATGGAAGTTGAATATTGATAACCCATTTTCAATACAATTATTCCACTAAACACAATGAGCATTTTGAATGTCTTCTTGCTCTTCATGTGGCTGACTAGTCATAGAGTCACACAGCTTGGAAGCAGGCTCTTCACTCCAACCAGGACATGCTGACCCTAATTCCAAATTAAACTCTTCCCACCTGCTTGTGCTTGGCCCATATCCCTCCATACATTGCATATTCATGGACTTATCACACGAGCCACTCTTTTCTAAAGAAAATTGCCCCTTGTCTTTTTTTAAAAATCTTTCTCTTCTCACCTTGCAGTTTTCAAGTACAGTTTTAACTTCAAAAGAAATTGTAAACTATTTCCTTGCTGCTTGCAGGTATTGTGAATCCTCACTTTTGCGTGACATGCTATTTTTAATAATGCAAAAGAAAATAGAAAACTTCGAAAATATTGTAATGTAATAACTGGACGAAAATTGTCCATTTCCCACTTAGTAAGCCTTATCCCAATTGAGAACATATTAAAAATGAGTATGACATATTAATATTGGGAAACATTTATGATAAGCTGTGAATTACTTTCAGCCAACAGTCTTTATTTGGATTTTAAACTTCCTTTTCCTTCTATTCTTCATTCTTGCTCCAATTCTAAATGGGTTTTTCAATTCAAGCATTCTCAAACACACTCAAGATGGAAATGTAATCAATGAGCTGCAAACTTCCCAACAGAACAATGTACCATCACCAGATTAAGCCAACAGGAGAAAGTCTCGGTGAACAGCATATTCACAACCAGCTTGGTGAGCCTAAACATAAAAGAGCATCTCATTTTGCCAATCTGTTGGGCGAGTTTACCATGGTCAAATCCTTCTCACCTAGCAGCCGACTGAGAACTGTCAAACTAATCATACATTATACTCTGTCACTGAATGTATGCTGCACCACTGCCATCATTTACATCAAGATCTGGAACTGATCCCAGACTGCTCATTGAAGGCAGGTTTACAAGCCAAACCACCATCAGAGTTCTCCTTGCCAGAGTTACAGAGACATTTGGAAACATTTATTTTTAAACTTCACTCTACATTAGTGCCCAAGTAAAAAATGCAGTAAGTGCATATGTTGCTATTTTATAAACCTTTCTGTACAAATGACGAAAAGGAATCTTCAAACAGACGATGGAAACAAAATAGGTGGAAGCCCTAAATTATTTTAACCACATTACACTACCTCCTATACGCAAACTGCTCAGACAAATCCAAGTCATTTGAATAGCGAAGTTTGAGCTTTCTAGTGTATCAGTTAAATGCAGTAAACATACTATCCAAAAAAACACAAGAATACTGTAAACTAAATATTCAGATTGCACGTGAAGTCTTACAATCCATTTTATGAGGAGTCACACAACTGTGACGATGCAAGTTTCATACTAATAATTGGGCGCTTTTATGTAGCCTCTTCCAGAACAATTCACAATCACCATTATAAAATGGGCGGCACGGTGGCACAGTGGTTAGCACTGCTGCCTCACAGCGCCTGAGACCCGGGTTCAGTTCCCGACTCAGGCGACTGACTGTGTGGAGTTTGCACGTTCTCCCCGTGTCTGCGTGGGTTTCCTCCGGGTGCTCCGGTTTCCTCCCACAGTCCAAAGATGTGCGGGTCAGGTGAGTTGGCCATGCTAAATTGCCCGTAGTGTTAGGTAAAAAGGGGTAAATGTAGGGGTATGGGTGGGTTACGCTTCGGCGGGTCAGTGTGGACTTGTTGGGCCGAAGGGCCTGTTTCCACACTGTAAATAATCTAATCAAAAAAACTGGTGGATTCAAGTGTCCATAATTTTAGAATATAGCTAATAGCTGAAAATGTGTTGCTGGAAAAGCGCAGCAGGTCAGGCAGCATCCAAGGAGCAGGAGAATCGACGTTTCGGGCATGAGCCCTTCTTCAGGAATGAGGAGAGTGTGCCAAGCAGGCCAAGATAAAAGGTAGGGAGGAGGGACTTGGGGGAAGGCCATTGGAAATGCGATAGGTGGAAGGAGGTTAAGGTGAGGGTGATAGGCCGGAGTGGGGGTGGGGGCAGAGAGGTCAGGAAGTAGATTGCAGGTTAGGAAGGTGGTGCTGAGTTCGAAGGTTGGGACTGAGACAAGGTGGGGGGAGGGGAAATGAGGAAACTGGAGAAATCTGAGTTCATCCCTTGTGGGTGGAGGGTTCCTAAGCGGAACCAACATACGGAACCGACTAATCCTGCACGGACTCCGGACTACATTCAGACCAACAAAAATTGGAACCAACCAGGACCAGTACCTACAACAAGTCCGAAGCCTCCAGCAACAGACCTCCCTCCAGATCCTCCGCTCCACGCTTGCAGCCATGCGCCGCCTCCCCCAAGTCCCTCCTCCCTACCTTTTATCTTAGTCTGATTGGCACACTCTCCTCATTCCTGAAGAAGGGCTCATGCCCGAAACGTCAATTCTCCTGCTCCTTGGATGCTGCCTGACCTGCTGCGCTTTTCCAGCAACACATTTTCAGCTCTGATCTCCAGCATCTGCAGTCCTCACTTTCTCCTAGAATATAGCTAATAGCCTAGTTTTCCTCAGTCAATCAAAAAAATTGTGCTGCACACATCAGCCTGGCATACAAAATGAAACTCATGCACTATCATGCTTAATTCAACCTGCAAGTAGTGGGTCAGATGTCCAACTAGGTTTTGGTGAGAATGCACTTGGAGTATTATGCAGAGTTTTGGTCCCCTTCTTCGGGGAAAGATGTATTGGCATTAAAGGCAGTTCAGAGGAGGGTCACTAGATTGATCCCAGGGATGACTAGTTTGTCGTATGACGACAGACTGAACAGTTAGGCCTATACTCACTGTAATTTAGAACAATGAGAGGCGATTGAATTGAGGTATTCCAGATGATACAAAGTATGGATAAAATAGACATGTAGCGATGCGCCCTCTTGTGGGGCATGATAGGACAAGCGGTCATAGTCTTTGGACAAGGGGTAGCAAATGTAAAACACAGTAGAGGATAAACTACTGTGAATTTGCTACCCCAATGCATGCTCAGTGAGTAAATTTAAGGAGGAGTTAGATAGATTTTTAATTGGTAATGGGTTGAAGGAATATGGAGAGAAGGCAGGAAAATGGGGGTGAAGGGCATATAAGCCATGATTGACTGGCAGAGCAGACTTGATGGGTTAAATGGTCCAATTCTGCTTCTAACTCTTATGAATTTATGAACTTAAGAATTTGTGCAATGCCTTTTGCTTCAAGTTATATTTCAGATTTACACAGGTAATTTCTGGAAGTAATAATGCTGTTGCAATGAGGCAGATTTGTTCTTAGTCAGCTGCCACATGTTACTTTATAACTTTTTCATTATGTATATCTAATATCTGCAGGTGAATATGAGGCACTAATCCAAACATAGGGTTCAGATAAGTAACACTTGACAAAAGCATTGTTCTGAGATTATGAGAGCATCTGAACCTCTTAATCAGATTACTTATGGGTTTTCATCATCATTATATGGATTATAACATCCCTAATTACAAATACTTCCTGCCAAGTGACTAGCAACATTGGATGACAGGAATATTTTCAGCATCAAGGCTTTTGCACTGAATATTTGTCATGATCCTATTATTCAAGGTTACTTGCATTAATACTTATAATACATGCACAGATGATCACAGGTTGAGTTGCAATTGATTACAGATGATTACATAAGTTATTGCAGATTGATTGAAGGCCCATGTGGTTACTCACACAGTAGAATTAATATTTGTGTTGTACTGCCTTCCAAATGTATGTTTCTTAAAGCATAATATCTAGGAACACAATTACAGTGCATTGAAATCCTAACATCCTCAACCCAAATTCAAATTCAGAGGACAACAAATATTTACAGGCATTTGTCTTTAACTAATATCAAACCTCTCAGACACAATTACTTTGAAGTGCAGTAACTAATGGGTACATGTGCTAGATTTTCTTGGCACAGAAACAATCTGCATAGAGTAATGACAATAAATAATCTATTTTTTGGTCAGAGTTGAGGAAAGGATGCTAATGAAGACACCAAAACAACTTACTGCTTTTCTTTTAATACGTCTTTAAACCTTTTACTACTCCGCATTGAAACAGACAAATATGCTTGGCTGATACAGACACAATCATGCACAGTAGCACAAGCCTAGGTTATGCGTTCATATGTAAATAGGCAGATTTCACCTTCAGAATGGAATTCTACTTCAATACCTAATTGAGGTTTCAGTGATAGAATGTTGAAGGGATCTCCATCAGTGGATGATTACAACTGACCTCCGGAGAAGAGATAATCCTTGCTGGTAACAGTTCTCAGTAAATATCACATTTGATGGTTAACTGAACATTTAAATAATGATTTATCTTCACATGCTTACATTATATTGCCCACAAATTAAAATAAAGAAAGACTCAAGTAGTCAAGACTGTAAAAAATACTATTCGCGTTGCTTTGGATGTGGATGTGGGCTCTTATCTGGAAGATAGCACCATGTGTGCATTCTGTCAATATTAATTCTGCACACCCATTCATTTTTCTTTTGATTCTTGACAATTGTTTTCAGATTCTTTAGATACGTATATTTCCTGGTATTTGAAGAACAGTGTGGACACATGCTTGTAAATCCAACACCAAAAGATGCAATCCCAGTTACAATATTTTAGGAGCCCAGGCTAAAATAGGCAAAAGAAGTGTTTATCTGCTTATCTTCTAAGGACATTACTGACAACTGTATGCTGCAGGAATAAAAATTACCTCCTGTATATTTTTCATTAGACTTTTCTTTTGTAACTGAATGCATAAATCCATTGTGGCACAATGTTACATGTATCATCTTGCTACACCTGCAGACATTTCATAAAGGCTGCCATGTCTCTGCAGTCAGAAATGATAAGTGAACCACCCGTGAATGTTAATGATAGTGATCATTCTGAGGTAACTGTGCTCTCCATCTTCTTCTCCAGCATCAGCAGCAGATCCAGGGTGGCAGAGTTTATTGGAGTAAAATGAAAATAACGTTCAAGGAAATTGCCACAAAATACAACAGCAAAGTTATTATGAAAGCAAACATGAAAGGTTCAATGTTATCATTAAAAAATAAAAGGTCTGCTTCCATCTGTCCAAATTAACTGTAAATTGTGTAAATTAAATGTACAATGTTAAGTGATAACCATTCAAATAATTTCAAATGTGTCCTTCATTTATTTTCTTAAAATTACTGCAAAACCGGATGCATTTGAAGTTAATCTCATGTTTGATTTACTGCAAATATACTGAGGCTTGTTTAGCAGCTTGGAACGTAATACTTGAACCACACCTACTATTCCGATGCATTTACTATTTGGAAATGAAGTCAAAATTGAAGCAGAAGTGCACCAAAGTGGAAATCGGACAAACAACATAATGAGGTTTTGAAACTTATAGCCAAATACTTATTTACTTTTCATTTATCTTATCTTCTTTAAGGAATCTTGCTGGCACACTTGCATATACTATTATGACTTCTGTGTACCATTGGCTGTAAAATCTTTCAGAATATTGGAAATATGATACAAATGCTTTTAAGAGCTCTTGTGGTGCAGCTGTGACGTCTCTGCCTCTGGGCCAGAAGGCTTGCATTTAAGTCCTACCTGTTCCAGAGATGTATCATAAAATGTCTGAATTGGCTGATTAAAAATATCTATGAATGCTATTATTTTAACTAATCTGCCTTCTCATGTAAATATAATTTGAGTGCAGAGCTAAGATAAAGGGCATAGCTGTAAATATAGATAGGAGAATTAGAGAGAGAGTAAGAGGGGGAGTGAGGGAGGGAGAGAAAGGAAGGTGAGAGGGCAGTGAACTCAAAAAAGAGGCCATGGTAAGTTCAGTTGGAGGTTAAAACCATGAAGAATGAGCAGTTGTTCAGAGCAGAGGCTGAGATAGAGGATAGCCAACAAGATTGAAAAGCTGAGAGATAAACAGAGAAAGGAATGACGAGGATGAATTTAAGACTATGAATTTAACACTAAATATGAGACAGAAAGAAAAAGAGAGGGAATGAAAGAGTGGATTGAGGCAAGACGACTATCACTGCTCCATAAGAGACCTGTACCCATTTGTAATACTTAATCTTCAGTTAAAGAACTTTTAATCAATTTGTTCAGATATGTTCTGAGCACCTGTGGGGCAGAAGGGGCTAGAACCCATACCTTTTGACCCAAAGGTAAGGACATAGAAGTCCTAATTATATGTTGTTGAAAAGATTCTTCCACTTCTCATAACAGGAAGAATCTTTCCCTGGCAAGTTCAGCAAGCAATTATTTGGAAATTCCTAAAATAAAAGTCAGGAGGTCAAGGGCGAGATGACCAATTTTGAGAAGCTAAGCAACTGACACAGTTATTTTGGATATTTACATTGAACAACATTCGCTGAAACTGCTGTATCTTTTGCCCTTAAGTAACAGAAAATTTTGGTTTAAAAAGAATCCAAGCAGGTACATTTTTTATATGATCCACATGGATTGTACACACTATTTTCCACAGGGACAGGCAACATAACCAAATTGAAGTTGGCAAGAATCATGGCTTAAGAATCCACCCTGCTCCAAACTGTTTGCAATAATCATCAGCTAAAGCCCCACATATATTGGAAAGTGGATAAATAGTTTCTGGAGTAGAAAACGCCTTTGCTTTTTGCAACTGTAAAGAACCCCCAAGAAGTATCAAAAGTTCAGTATTTTGTTTGTTTTCTTTCTCTGCAAAGGCTCTACTGAACTGATTTAGAACCTTGGTATGTACTTATCGATGATTTTTTATGAATAAAGTATATTTTAGAAGTAAAAAGTTAAAAATTGGTAAGCTTCAGGTAATTTTCCAAGCTGGAGCATGTTACTCATCATTAGTGCAATAGTAATCTGGAAATATATGGGAAAAAAATCTGTCCCAGTAAACACACCTACCATCTAGGTCACCTTCATAACTTAAACTTGCTGATCAATACAAACTTAGAGTAATGAGGTTTTGCCTGGCAAAGGTATCAGACTGAACTTCTGAGTTTGCCAGAGTTAATTCGTTTACAGTTCTTCTTGTAACCATCACCATCCAAACTTCCATCCATTCCCACACGAATTAAAGCATTTGCAATATGATCAATCATTGGTGAACAATTCCAGAAATTACCTATCTGTGATAACGGCATAAGTTTTCATTTAAGTCAATTATGGAAAATCTCGTTCTTAACACCAGCCATCAAGTTATTTGTAAAGCAGAAAAAACACACCGAGGCCAAACAAATATGATGTTTAGCATCATAGTGTTACTATTTGCAATCACGAAGAAGATGGATTCTAAAAAAATGCTGGAAATACAGAGGTTGAATAGCATCTGGAAGAGAAACCAAATTAATACTTTGGATAGGACTTTCCATTGAAACATTTAACTTATATTTGTCTTCAAATGCTTACTAATCTGCTGTGAATGCCAGCCTTTACACTTCAGTTGTGACACTGGATCTACAGACTTGTTGGATTTTATTCAAGAAAATGCACACATTTACAGCCATACTGTACCACTAATTAGGTTCACAGGATTACTATCATTAAAGAAGATTTTTTTTCCCCATAAGGCACAGGTGGAGGATAATGAGGGTTCTCGCCCTACTCAAACTCAATTATTTATCAATCGTGATAACCAACATCTTGTACAGCCAACCACATTAAGCTAGACATCAAACACATACAAAGAACTACCTCTGCTGACAACTACTGAGCTTTGCTTATAAACTGGTGTGTAACAGTTTCAACTGACACAAATTTGGCCAACATTTGCTCAAATAGTTTCTTACTGAAATATTTTCTATTGAAATAATATCCAAGAAACATTTTGCTTAAACATTTATGCTGTTCCTTTTAATACTTCTTTCCCACCTGCATTCACAAAGTAGCCAAATTCTGCAATTCCATTTCTATTCCACACCTCATCAATTTGAAGTAAAACTACCCATATAACTCAAGAGTTTGGAATATGGTTAAGAACATCAGCAAACTAATTTATATATTGCTATTTCTCTTCAAAAGTTGCTGGGTTTATTTTTCTAATAACTTATTTACTGAAGCAAACATGAACTATACATACTAGTTCTGTTTCAGACCAATAATATTTTCAATATTCCTGACATGTGTATCAAAAGATAAATACTTTCTTATTGTTCAAAAGTATAATTGTGTGCTCTATTTCTATTTAAAAAGTGACCCAATTAAGTTTTTAAGTTATCAGAAATATGACCTAATTATTGAGCTTGCTGATTTGAAGATATTTTAAAACTAACACTACAAATATACTAAAGAATCAATGCCACTTCCAGTTAGCATTCCAAATATGATGTTTTTAATAAGCTGCACAAAGAGATGAAAGGTAAACTAAAAACACATTTTACCAGGAAAATCTACACTTTATTCAAACAATTTCTCTCTGCAAAATGACTAGTTTTAAACAGAGCATTCAAACACTAATGATGGCATACAGGAGCCAAAGTAACTGTCCTCAGACTGTTCCTTAAATACACTGCTGCTTTACTTTGCCAAAGTCCACAGAAGTTGCCAAATTTGGTCATGCCTGCTTAGCTTGCTCAACTGATTGTGCCAGAAAAGAAAATAAGACACAGATGTATTTGAATTCTTTGTGATGCCAGTAAAGGACAGTTAATGGCTTTATCTCAACCCTCCCCTCCAGCTGGGCACAGGTGGAGGATAATGAGGGTTCTCTCCCTATTCAAACTCAATTATTTACCAGTCATGATAACCACCATCTTGCACAGCTAACCACATTAAACTAGGCATCAAACACACACCAAGAACTACCTTTGCTGACAACTGCTGAGCTTTGCTTACAAACTGAAGTGTTGTAATAGTTTTAATTGGCACAAATTTGCCTAACATTTTCCACAACAATTTCTTATTAAAATACTTCCTATTGAAGCAATATCCAAGAAACAATCTGATTTAAACATTTATGTGTTCATTTTAGTACTCTTTACCCACTTGTATTTACAAAGTAGCCAAATTCTGCAATTCTATTACTATTCCACATTCCTTCAATTTGAAGCAAAATTCCCTATACAACTCTAGCAGTTTAGAGAGAAGAGAATATAGATTCTATTGTGAGTAACAACTAAAATTGAGTTAGATTTATTTGGAATCAATTGCTAATGTAACCCTCAGAAGGAAAATGAAAATGATGCAAAAAAGCACTGAAATCACTAAGAACAACTGAACATTAAAAAAAAGGGAACTGCATCCTTCAGCTTAACACAATATAATTTTTGCTTGACAAAGATCAAAATCTTTTTGCTTCACATTTAAATTTCTAAATTTTTGAAATGTTAATCTATAATAATTGCACAATAATGATTTGAATTTTATTTCATTCTGTATATGGATAATCACACAACCCAACATCAGTTGAAAGCTGTACCTTTTAAGACCAAATTATTTAAATAAGTGATTGGCTCCAGAACGACTGTTACAAGTTTCAAGACAGCTAAGTCGCACAACTTTCTTAACACACCACTGAGCACTAATCAAAAAGATTGAGCAGAGTTGATTTTAACAGTTTTAATGTTTTGTAGTCACAATTAAGGTCTGGAAGGATGCAGTGGAAAATTAATATTGCAGCATTTCAGGATTTGGATAAAAAGGATAAAACTTATCCAAGATGAGCAAGTCTTCTTGATCATCCACTTCAAAATAAAACCACCAACAAGAACTCATGATTTGGAGATGCCGGTGTTGGACTAGGGTGTACAAAGTTAAAAATCAAACAACACCAGGTTATCATCCAACAGGTTTCTTTGGAAGGACTAGCTTTCGGAACACTGCTCCTTCATCAGGTGGTTGTGGAATATTTATAGTGCTCTAACAGTTCAGGTAGGTAATTGCCCAAATTAGTAGCTGCATTGCTCCTCTCTTGGCTCCCAAAAGGAGGAGAAACCTCCAACTGTGTACATACAAATGGATTCACTGAATATTTTATTAAAAAGCAAAGATCCATCAACTCCTGGAGTGCACAGTAAGCAACTCTGTCTTGTTCCTGATCACAGTGCTTTCCCAGAAATCAGATTTTCGTTAATATCACTTACCCCAAAAACTTCCACACACAAACGTAGATATAGTTAGAACATTTATAAGACAGTTGGACATGAATATGAAAGATTTAGAGAGATATGGGACAAATACAGTCAAGTCTAGTCTGGGAAACTTGGTCAGCATGGACAAGTTGAACCGAAGGGTCTGTTTCTGTGCTGTACAACTCTATGACATAGAGTTATTAGATCTACAGCACTGAAAAAGGCCCTTTGGTCAATTGCGTCTGCACGAGTCAAAAACAACTACCTGATGTTCCCGTCCCATTTTCCAGCACCTAGCCCACAGCCTTGTATGCCTTGACATCATGAGTTCTCATCCAAATACTTCTTAAATGTTCTTGCTTCTACCATCACTACAGGCAGTGAGCTCAGATTCCCACCACCCGATGGATGAAAATGCTTCTCCTCTCATCTCAAAAATTTCTGCCTTTACTTTAAATTTTTTTCCAGTGACCACCAATCTCTCAAGGGGAAAAATTTCTTCTTGTCTACACGATCTTTGCCTCTCAATTTTATACATCTCAAAACCATTTCTAAGGAAAACAATCCCAGTCTGTCCAATCTCTCTTCATAACTGAAACTCTACAGTCCAGGCAACATCCTCGTAAAATACCTCTTCACTTACTCCAGCACTATCACATCTCTCCTATAACATGGATTCCCGAACTGCACATAATACTCTAGCTATGGCCTAACCAACATTTTATATGATCCAGCAAAACCTCCCTGCTCTATGGTTTTGCTAATAAAGCAGAGTACCCCACGTGCCTTCCATACCACTTTATCTACATGTCCGGGACTAGTTTACATGCACACCAAGGTCCCTCCGAGCTTCCCATAGACCCACCACTCCCCATGTATTCCCTTGTGTCCTTTGTCCTGTCCAAGTGCATCAACCCACATAGCTATCCAGATATCTATCTTCAAAAATCAGTCCTTAATTTTAGTTCCACTGGCAACTACTTTCCTCTTGCCTCTTTTCCTCAGTTAGCATTAAAGTGCAAATGAGGATGATTCCCTGTCAGCTTTCCTGGAACTACAAACTGAAATTCATCAACTGCTACACCAAATTAATTTAATCCTTAGAATTTGCTTTTACAGAAGACCAGAGTGAAATAAAAATGAATTGAATAAATTTAGTATGTATGCAGCTTTTGAACCTCATTATGGTCATACATAAATCTGATTCAGCTTTTAAAGTTATGTAATATATGTAAATAACTACAGTGCAACTAAAGAACATGCAGATATGAATAGAAAATTAGTGAGGGAGGAAGTGAGCTCAATTTCAACATACAAAATTCAAGCTTAGAAATTTCATGTTTCTTTCAAGTTCGGAGATCGATATGAACACAAGCTGTGTCAGTAGAACCCAGATACCATTTTTAGATATTTCATTTGCAGAACAGCAATCGAACTATGCCAGCAAAGTGTGAAAGAGATTGTTACTTTCCCTATTTTTCACAGAAGCATTATTTAGTTCACAGTAGGCTAAGCAATGTTCTTCTCAAGTTTTAATCCTGACACTTCACGATTAAAAGCATTCTTTTAAGATTTGCAGGCACATTGAATTTGAAATGACTACAAAAACAAAATGACAAGACTAGCCTTATTTCTCACTTCAGAAGTACAACATAGACACAACAGCATGTTATCCTTCAAATGTTGCAATCTAAAAAAACAGTTCCTTTCCCAGACAGGATCTCCTGCCAAAAAGGAAACCATGTCAGTTTTGCTCCCACTAAATCTATGTTAAGTCCATATGTAAAATTTCTGAACTGGAACAACAATCCGGACTTAGAATAACAAACTATTGTAATGCTCCAAAAATGTAAGAGGGCAGGATCTGCAGCTGGCATGCAGCCAGATCAAATACTAATACACAGTAAAAGGCAATAACAAAGCACTTTGGCTCATAAAAAAAATTACAGTTGTATTATCTAATTTCTCAAAATAAAGCAAAGCTCAACAACACATATAAAGTAAAAAGATACTGCAGCAAAACATATTTAGTTAATTGAAAGAGTATTAAGTAAATAAATGATTGAATAAATTTGCTCACTTGAAAACACAAGTTGTATTTGTTCACAATTTAGTGGCAGACAAACTAACAAGTATCTTCAACATATTAATGTTGTAATAGGTTATATCTAGTCTTCTAGGCTTATCAGTAAAAATCAGTTTCAAGTTTGTTGAAACTTCAAAAAATAAGTTTCAAAATCTATATTTTTAAACTATATTTTCAAACTTTTCTACTTGGTTAACAATGTTAATTTATGTAACTTTATCCTCAAAGGTGAAAGTTAAAGCTATCTTTATTGATTACAATCAATTGTATAAACAAGTAAATATTTGTATTGGGTTATGCTTATTTCAGATTTGTCTTTCACAGAACATTCCATAGGTAATAGCAAAAGAATAGCAGGACTAAAAATACTGAGCTAATACCATCTACCATTATTTTTCAATTTTAAATATAATATATAACCGGAAATTGTTAATTTAACAAGAGTGTTGTTATTTGGTGAGTGCCTTGGTGGTCTTTCTTCATCAATTTATTTAACTTGCCAGTGGCACTGCAATTTTATTTCACGTGTAATATCAACACTGTAGTTCTAATCAACACTTTCCAAAGACCTATGCAGAATTAAAACTGGCATGAATACATGGGTGATGGTTTTATATAATTACCAATAATATGGACAATTAAAATCAAATACAACAAATGTTTATCTCAGTTTTGCAATTGTAATTGAGAATAAAATCAAAAGGATGATTTTAAAATCGTTAAGAAAAGAATTGTGCAGCTGTTTACCGACCAGTAAATATCAACTGCAGAGACCCTCATGAGAATCTTCCAGTACTTTGGGAGACAAGAACGGTTAAAATAAATACTGCAAAGGGAAGCTAAGTAAGTATGAATTCGTAGTAAAATGACACACAAATTATTCTTGCATGGAATGTCAACTCCAGATTATATGATTTTAAAAACTAAGGCAATTTGCGTTGCAGTTTTTACATTGGTTTATTTTGATCAAGTTCAGAAATTGCATAGCTGAGAAAAAGGGTATGCAATGAATTAGTTCTATTTTAAGAAATAACAGTTTCCACATAGAACTGATTAAACTTATCAAACCTATTAAAATAGACTTGTGTTTTGCAATAACAAAATGAAGGGTGGGTTCAAAGTGAAAAGGTTAATTTTTTTTAAAACTTACATCCGAACAAAGAGAGACTGTTTCGTTGCCAGCCCAGGCGGTGAATACTTCTCAACTAGTGCCAATGTGCTGAAGCCGAACTTGTGAATAGGCTCATTGGAATCTAATGGTGGAAAATCTCCATCGACTTCCCCATCGTCCTCCGCAATATGAAGGCAGTAGACATCCACATTTTCACTGCAGTAAAGAAATAGCAAGCACTTAAGAAAAAGTGAAACCGACAAATGGTCAAGTAACTGCAGTGGTGAAGGTCTGGCTGCAGTAACCTCCTGCTGACGAAGAAAAGCCTGATTGGGCAATGAGTGCTCTGTGCAGCAAAACAAATAGCAGAAAAAGTGGTATGTTTTAAAGTAATAAAAGACTAATTTGTTTTTAAAAGGAAAACTCTTAAAATAAATAAATATTGCATTCAATAGCTTACATTTTAACACATTAACCTCACATTAATGTTTGTAAGCAGAGCATAGACCTTGGCAGAAAACAAGTGAAAACCCACTATGCAACTGGTATTTTTGCCAACATTATCGTTTGGCGCTATTCCCATTCTTGTCTAAACAAACTGCATCATGGCTCTCCCAGAATGCAAAAATAAGAAAACACAACGTTCAGCAGAGGCAGAGTATTTTTAACTATTAAAATGTTTAACATGAAGAAAATACATCTAAAATAAATTTATTTAAGCAGTTCTATGGCAGCTTGTTTTCAAGACTAATAAACATTTACTTTCTCTCAGCAGACAACAAAAACTCATGAGCTTTATAGAAACATGCTGACAGATGAACCACATTTTAGCCAGAAGGCAGAGTGGTGGTATAAAGAAGCAGTAGATGCTGGAACAATGGGGAATTTGCAGTTGAGAGAGATATATAACAATTGTTTTAATAATAAACTTCTACATTTCTTTACTAAAAACACATTCAGAATTGCACAATATTGATATAAAATATCCCACAAGCTATTGTAATCCAATTAGGAATACAGAGATCACTTTAAACATTACAGAAAAAAAAAACTAGACTTGTTTTGAGTGCAACTTATCAAAATCACTATTAATTGTGTATATTTAATAATCTCAATAACTTTGGAATAGCTTGAAACTCATTTGGTCTTCTAGTAAGTATTAACAACATTTCAGACAGATTACTTCTTTCAACTTCTTCCTAAATTTCCATTTGTCTCAGGCTTCTTTCTGCTACGACTGCAGTGCCTATCAGTTGGTATACTGAACATTCAACAGATGTTTGAATAATACCTATGAGTAGCGTCTTTGGATTCAAATTGAGCAACCAGATGAGAGTAGTGTAGTATCTGGCCAACAGACACAGCTGGCCAATTAGCAAATATTTTCTTTCCATGTTCTCAATACTCATGCTCTTACTTGTTTTATTTCATACATTTAACATTTATCTCCAGTTAGTTGAAATTGTGATGAAGGTGCTTCCATTGTTAATATTTTTTGAGGACCTGTGTCTAAATAAAGTGAAAATTTTTCATTTGCAAGTATGAGCATGATACCTGGACCTATTTTCTTTTGGAAGTGATCACTGACAGGACACTGCGGGAGACTTTTTTTTTAAACAAAGATGCTGAGTGAAGTCAAGACACATGAATAAAGCTAACTTTATTCCAGTACTTGTTTACTGGAAGTCACACATCTGAGTTTATGATTGTCAGAGGTGAGGCTTTTTGAAATTATTTGGTGATTTGTGTTCACTTGATTGATGATTGCCAAGAGAGAAGCCTTTTGAATATTCTGAGCAGGTCATTTGGACAGTTAACTGTGACAGCTGAAAACTCATGCAGCCATTCTCCTGAGAAACTTCCAGAAGATTTCCTTGCAACCTTTCCTAAATGAACAGCATTTAAAAAGTTACCAAGGACAACCACATGCGCCTAGTGACATTTGAATGCACGTACCAGGATACCAGATCAAAAGCCACGTGGAATATGTCATATCTTATCCTTTTATCTTCAAGTAGTAAAGCACTGAGAAAGTTTCTTTATTTTTTTCTGTAATTGGTGGATGCCCATGTTTGGTTACTTAAAAGGATATATATTTATATTGTCATATTTTGAAACACATTAAATAAAGACAAAGGTTGTTGTGATATGTTTTGTTTAATAATATAACAATAACTTTGCTGTTTGTAAAGTAAATCTGGCTGATGGATGAATATTTTAAATGGCCAGCTCTGTAATCTTTAAACATTATAAATCTAAGACATTTTTGCAAATAAAACTTAAGCTGTTTATAACTTTAAGGACATGCAGGGCACAAATTACAATTATCCTTCGGATGACCAAACTTCAAAATTGGTCATGAGATAATAAATTTATTGAATTACTATACCATAAGGATAAATAGTAAATTCAAGAAAAGGGACCCCCAGTGAACTATCACTGTGTTACTTTCATGACAAAGTTGTCTGGGCCAGCAGGTCAGGAAGTGGAAATACTCTGTTGATATAGCATTTTAAAGTAACCATGTTCTCAATTTCAGCAGTGGAAAGTTTTTATCAGGTGATGAAGCCAAAAAAATTAAAAAGATTCAGAAAAGAAAAAGTCTTATAAATGACTCTCATTTGCATCTGATGACTCAAATGTCGAGGAGATCAATGCATGAAATGGTTGTGACAGCACACCTCATTAGTATCAATTTTTTCAGTTGACAGTTTTCAATAAAATGGAATGCAAACCAATTTCCACTTAGATTACATAGAAGATCCACGGTTTTTCAAAAGAGGGAACATACTGCCGATCAGGTTGAAACAAAACTTGCAAATGCTAAATAACAACTCCAACAACATTTTCTCTTTCATGCTCTAAATGTCATGGTCAATATCTTAATTCCTGTAATGGAGGCGTGATTATCGCATTAAGTACACTTCAAGAGGGCACAAGATCATGAGGAAAGTCATATTTATTCGGACTCACCCCATTCCGTAGACCTGAAGAAATAATCTAGCCCAATACGATTAACGCAGTACTGAAGCAGTACAGATTTGTGAGAGATACTCCTATTCAAATTAAACAGAGTCATAGAGATGTACAGCATGGAAACAGACCCTTTAGTCCAACTCGTCCATGCCAACCAGATATCCTAAATTAATCTAGTGCTATTTGACAGCATTTGGCCCATATCCTCTAAATCCTTCGTATTCATATACCTGTCCAGGTACTCTCTAAATGTTACAATTGTACCAGCCTCCACCACTTCCTCTGGCAGCTCATTCCATACACGCACCACCCTCTGCATGAAAAGATTGTCCCTTAAGCTTTCCCCCCTCACCCTAAATCTATGCCCTCTAGTTCTGGACTTCCCCCACTCCAGGGAAAAGACCTTGGCTATTAACCCTGTCCATGTCCCTCATGATTTTATAAACCTCAATAAGGTCACCCCTCAGCCTCAGACGCTCCAGGGAAAACAGCCCCAGCCGATTCAGCCACTCCCTGTAGCTCAAATCCTCCAATCCTGGCAACATCCTTGTACATCTTCTCTGAGCCCTTTCAAGTTTCACAACCTCATTCAGTCAATAGGGAGACCAGAATGGCACATAATATTCCAAAAGTAGCTTAACCAATGTCCTGTACATCCTCAACAGGACCTCATAACTCCTTTACTTAATGCTCTGACTAATAAAGCGTACAAAATGCCATCTTCACTATCCTACCTGCGACTCCACTTTCAAGGAACTATGAACCTGCACTCCAAGATCTTTTTGATCAGCAACACTCCCTAGGACCCTACCATTAAGTGTATAAAGTACTGTCCTGATATACCTTTCCAAAATGCAGTACCTCACATTTAGCTAAGTTTGACTTCATCTGCACTCCTCAGCCTGTCTGATCAAGGTCCTGTTTGCACTTGGAGATAACTTTCTTTGCTGTCCACTCCACCTCCAATTTTAGTGTCATCTGCAAACTTACTAGCCACACCTCCAATGTTCATATCCAGAAATATAAATGACAAACAAAGTGGGCCCAGCAATGATCCTTGTGGCACAGCTCTGGTCACAGGCCTCCAGTCTAAAACGCAACCCTATGCCATCACCCTCTGTCTTCTACCTTCAAGCCAGCTCTGTATTTAAATGGCTAGTTCTCCCTGTATTCCATTTGACCTAACCTTTCCAGTTAAAGGAAAACCTCATTCTCTATAAATGTACAAAAAACTAATAGCATTATTTGAAGATAACCGGGGAGTTGTTCGGAGCATCCTAGTCAATAATTATTCTTTAATCATACTTATTTGGTTATTTATCTTACAACTATTAGTGGACTATTGTTATGCAAACCATCTGCCTAGTGGGCAGCACGGTGGCACAGTGGTTAGCACTGCTGCCTCACAGCGCGAGAGACCTGGGTTCAATTCCTGACTCAGGCGACTGACTGTGTGGAGTTTGCACGTTCTCCCCGTGTCTGTGTCAGTTTCCTCCGGGTGCTCCGGTTTCCTCCCACAGTCCAAAGATGTGCGGGTCAGGTGAATTGGCCGTGTTAAATTGCCCGTAGCGTTAGGTAAGGGTTAAATGTAGGGGTATGGGTAGGTGGTGGGTCGGTGTGGGCTTGTTGGGCCGAAGGGCCTGTTTCCATACTGTAAGTAATCTAATCTAATCTAATTTACCTACATTGGCTCTGGAGTACACATGTCCTTAAGTGTAAGGAATCTTCGAACTGCAAGTTACTTCTTTACTAATTAATAAATGGGATACAAAGAAACAATACATTAGGATTCCAGTCAACATTACAAAGGTCATGTACCGAACATATAAAATTGTAGGGCATGCCAAATTTTAAGAAAGTCAGCATTTTTACTACACAGAGAATTTTCCAAGATTAAAAGTTAGAAGCTTGCTGAACTGCAATGCTGCCCAGTACTAAAAGAACTCTTGTGCTGTTTCCCTCGTATGGCAAAATTGTATTTGAGTACAGCAAAGCACACATGCAACTGATTAATCTATAAGATGCACTGAGGAATCATGAGGCAATTCCTTTGTTGGACTGTGATAATGCCTAACTGGTACAGAAGCACAAAATTCTGTCAGAAAAATGCATAATATTTTGTACTCCGAAGTTAAGTTTCAAATCATGATCTTTGCCTTTCTGTTAATAGGTTGATGGTTGTTATTATGAATAATGAAGATCAGTTGTATAGAAAATCTACAAAATAATATACAAAAATTACAAGACCAGAAAATTACTTGCATTTCTTATTTTAATATAATAACTTGCTTGCAAAAATTTGTACTGAGCAGCTATATCTTTGATTTCGATTTGCACTTGGAGTTCTAATAACTAGAACTACCTGTGCATAATTTGCACACTCAGTTACATCTTTAGAACTATGGAAATACATTGCACACACAGTGATACCTTTATTGTATCATGTACTTCAGCATATATTTACAAACATACTTGTAAAGCTTTTCCTCCCAATTCCCTTCTACTCACTATTCATGCCTTGCTCTTTCACGTTGTTTCCTCCTTTTGCCCATCTCCATTGTTCACACTTTGTTATCCAATAACAGAGGCGATTTATTTTAAAATAGCTTTCAAGCTTTTTTTGATAGAAAACATCTTTTTAAATGAATCAGAAAAAATAGAAGTGGCCATCTGTGCTATAATTCTATATACTATTCATTGATACCTGGACAAATTAATATCTTGGTATCTTTTGTGTTTTAACAATATTTGAAACATTTATAAACTCTCCTCTCCTGAACAAGACTCATCTGACATCCATCAACAGCCTTGGTAACCATGCTCATTCTTAGCAATTCCCATTTGCTCTCATCCCTCCTCCAGAGTCGAGGCAGCCAGTCCACGCAAGGCACATGGCTGAACTCTGCTTGCATCTCACAGTTGTACAACATCTATGGCCTATTTGCATACTGTTCAACTATTTCATTACAAAAGGTCATGGGCCTCCTGGAGAGTTGCTACCAACCCATAAGGAACTTCAATTTTAGAAACTTGCCAAAACAGTTAATCCAACATTGTTGGTACTCTTCTTTGTATTCTGATCTCATGGCTCCAATTGGTATGTGGAGATATCCAGTTGATGGGAGTACTGGACAAATTTGGTTCCTTAGGAAGAGCATGGCAGGAATTATTCTAAGTGTTTTAAATTTTTTTAACCAAAGTGATCTTTTACTAAAGTACAGACAATCAATATTGCCGTCTTTGTTTTAACAATAAAGCAAATCAAAAGTTATGAACAACAGAAATGAAGATAAACAGGAGGAAAAAATCTATTCCTTTAAAGATTTTTAAACATATAGTAGAAATCAATGTGGAATCAGTACATCCTGTCACAGCTTCCAAATATTATTGCAATTCCAAGAACAAAGTATTACACTTCGCACAAAAGTGCTCATTTCAAAGAAGTTCTGCTTGTTGTAATATTTTTATTGGTTCAAAGTGATTAAAATTTCACCTCATCTGCTGGAACAGATGACTGTTTAATTATTATTACGTTCCTGACTTAATTTTTCTTCCTATATGATCTTTGCGGAAGCTCCAATTTCCTTTTCCTCTCTTCTTTTAAACTTCAAAAAATTAACTTCATTTCCCCTTCACCACCTGTATCGCCACACTTTGGTCTAGGACTTAGACAAACTTATTCTGAAATAATTTAATTAAACTCTTATTTTTAAAAGGATATCTACTTGGCATGTTACTTTATGCAAATACTTCTCCATTCTAATACATATTCTCTCTCAACCAAATCCTCGCACAAACAAAATCCAAAATATTCTCTCTTTGAGCCTTCTAGGTTATTCCCTGGGAACTCTGGGTAACTGCTTCTCACTTGAAAGTATGGGTATTGCAGGTTTTCCCTCAAAAACCAACTGTCGACTCCGAATACACACGACAAACCAATACATCCAACCCAGAACTCAACAACAAATGACAGCAAAATACACATATATCAGTCTCAGTTTCATTACATTTTATCAACTAATCAAAGTTCTCCAAGAATAGGGGGTTATTAAAAATATTCAACTTTATTACAAGGACAATAGTTTGAGGAGGAACCAGATATATATGGGAAATATTACAAAAACCACAGAAACATATGGAGAAATTATAAGGAGCAAATATGTATAGATGTTGATAACATTTGTCTGAATTAAAAGTTCAAATGCTGTGCATTGGAAGGAAAAAACGTGCAAAGATGCATGTCATGAGGGGTCTTGAAGTAGCTATGGATAAACTTGAAAGAAATGCAGGAATCTAAACTGATTTAATGCTCAGCATAGCAAGCCAACGCAGAACACTTACCAAACAAAACAATAAACTGTATAGTCAAAGCAGTAGAGTCCAGTTGGAGAAAATAATAATTAAACTAACCTGTATAGATCACACATTCTGAATCCAATTCTTATTGATAAAAATAGGGAAGACAACTCAAGTTGCCAAATGCAGTACACAAAAGATCCATGAGGTGGCTTTTCAAGAGAAGTATCACAGAAAAACAAGTGAAGATGGCACTCGGCAAAGTGCATAATGCTGCTAGACATTTTACCAACCCTGTTCAGAAATGGCATTACATACCTTCGTAGCAGGCGGGATTTCAACCCAGGTGTTCCAAGCTGCAGTAAATCTAATTACACATTAGGTCGTTCTTCCCTCCTGGTTAATGCACTGCAACTACAAAACTGAAAAAAACTAAACTTTCTATTAAAACTTCCATCTCACTGAGGTGACTTCAGGCCAATCCATATCACCAATAGGCTCTGAAACCTTGCTCACATTTTGGCATCTATGACAAACTCCACCACAGCAACAGAGACAATTCACATTATGATTCTGAAAAAAAAAAATTATTTTCCACATTTCCCAAATCTAACAGATGGTTTAGAAAATTCCAGGATGAGGATCTGCATCTCTAACAGACCCTAATCAATTGTACCTTGGGTCAAACCCTATTTAACTACATTTCACTATGACCCATACATTAGCTTTTCAGAAATATGGCTCATAAACAAACAGACAAATGAAGCCATTGCCTTCATTCACTTTTTACTGGTTAGGAGATCAAAGCTGGGAACTAAATATTCGGGGGTGTGATTTTCACGCGGATAGGCAAGAAGGGAAGGGTGGTAGATAACTCTGTTAGTATGGGATAGAAAAAGTATATTAGCAAGAAATTACTTTAGATCAGATGATGTAGAATCTAATTGGGTGGAGATCAGAAATAACAATGGGAAGATGACACTGGTGAGAGTAATGTATAAGCCCGCTAACAGTAGCTGTTCCATACGGTAAATTAAGACAGGAAGACATACAAAAAAAGGTAGTACATTACTCATCAATAACTTAAATCTTTACACCAATTGGAAAAATCAAAGTGGCCAAGAGAAAGAATTCCAAATGTACTTAGGCAGTTTTCTCGAACAAGATAATGTAGATCCAATCCAGGATCAGGGTAGTTTGGTAATGTGTACCTACGCAAATTTAATAATCTCAAAAGGAAGAGATCCCCTAGTAAACAATTACCATAAAATGGGAGCATTTAGTGCATTGAGCTAGAGAGGGAAAATTTGGGTCAGAAACAGTTGTTAAAATTAAATAAGGGTAGCTACATGGACATGACAGCAGAGATGGTCAGGGTGGACAGAAAAGGAATCCTTAGCAGAAAATACAGATGAGAGACAATGGCAGACATTTAAGCAAATAGTTCACAGCTAACATCCAAAATATACTCTCGTAAGGAAGAAAGATTCAAGGAAAGGGTAAACCAACCATGGTTAACCAAATATGTTAAGGATAGTGTCAAACTGAAAGAAAATAAACATACAACGTAGCAAAGATTAGTGGCAAACCAGCGAATTAGGAAAGTTTTAAAAGTCAACAAAAGATGCTTTTGCGCTATGATCAAAACAAGAATTAAGAGTGAGAAAATAAACTGTGACGGTAAACCTTGCAAGTAATACAAAAACAAATGTTAAGAAATTCTTTAATCATTTAAGGAAGAGAAGGGCTAAAGTGAACATAAGCCAATAAATCCCTGGACCTGATCGGCTGCATCGAGGATATTGAAGGAAGTAGCCACAAAGATAGTTGATATGTAATAGTAAAGCACTCATAAGTACATAATATAATCAAGCAGAATCAGCATGGCTTAATGAAGGTGAAACCATGCCTCTCATATTTGTCGAGCTCTCTGAAGTGGAGAGAGAATGGCAGAATAAAACACATAGGTGGGCTAAGGGAGACATTGTCAGGATGGCAACCTGTAACTTGTGGAGTGTCAGAAATTAGTGCTGGGGTCACAATTATTTACAATATATAGTAAAACTTGGATGTGACACTATCACCAAGCTTGTGAATGATATAAAAACAGGTGGGAAGGCAAGTGGTGAGGATGACACAGTCCAAGGAGTGATAGAGACTGATTAAGTGGACAAAAACCTGGCAGACCAAATATAATGAGAGAAGATATGAAGTTATATACTTTGGCAGAAAGAATAGAAGAGCTGAATGTTATACAAGTAGAAAAAGACTGCAGAAAGCTGAAGCACAGATGGATTTGCAGGTCCTCATGTGTTAATCACAAAAAGCTAGAATCCAACTTCAGCAGGTAGTAAGGAAGATGTCTGTCGGCATTTCTTTCAAAGGGAATGGAGTATAAAATGAGGGATGTCTTGCTAAAACTATACAAGGCACTAATCACACCATACCCGGAATACTATGCAAATGAAGATATACTGGCATTGGAGGTAGTCCGCAAGAAGGTTCACTAGGTTAATTTCTACATCAGAGAGACTTGATTAAGAGGGGGAAAACAGAATTCAGCTTGCGGGGAACATGCAACCTGATTGTAAAAGCTTCTGTAGGTATTGGAAGAGAAGAAGATTAATGAAGATAAATGTAGGTCCTGCACAGTCAGAAACATGAAGATGTAATGGAAGGAAAAAAGAAATGGCAGACCAAATTCTGGTTCTGTCTTCACCAAGAAGCTTCTGTCATAAATAACATCCCAAAAAAGATGTTGAGGAACACAGGGTCTTGTAAGAGTGAAAAAGTGAAGGAAATCAGTATCAGGGAAATGATGTTGGAGGAATTAAGCACCAATAAATACCAAGAGTCCGATAATCTACATCCCAGAAACAGTGGATGCATTGGTGATTATCTTTCCAGATAATGTGCTCTGAAACAATTCAAATTGATTGGAGAGCAGTTAATGTAACACCACTATTTAAAACAGGAGTTTCAGGTCATTCTGCTACATTGCGCAATTCATTAATGCAAATTCATTCTAACACAATCGACAAAGTGGGAACACTGCTCCAAAAGTGCGAATTTTTAAATACATGTGTTGGCTGTAACACTATTACCTTGGCAACACTTTAAGCCCTGCTTCTAAAGCATGATTTTTCTATAATGTGAGGTTGCACAAGAATGTATGGAGAGAAAAC
Organism: Hemiscyllium ocellatum; assembly: GCF_020745735.1. Taxonomy (NCBI): domain Eukaryota; kingdom Metazoa; phylum Chordata; class Chondrichthyes; order Orectolobiformes; family Hemiscylliidae; genus Hemiscyllium; species Hemiscyllium ocellatum. Next base: position 46,468,436 of record NC_083421.1, read on the forward strand.
GGGGTAATAGACCAGTTAGTCTGACATCAGCGGCTGGTAAATGCTCAAGTCCATTATAAAGGATTTAATAGTCGGACACTTTCCAAACAGTGACAAAATCAGATAGTAAGCACTGATTTATGAAAGGGAAATCATTCTTGACCAAACTGCTGAAATATTTCAAGAAGATAATCAACAGAGTTGATAAGGAGGAGCCAGTGGATGTGGTTTACTTGGACTTACAGATGACTTTCGAAAAGATCTCACATCAGATATTCGCACATAAAATTAAAGTGCATAGATTGGGGCAAGTGTACTGAAAGATGAAGCAAAGAATATGAATAAACAGATCTTTTTTCCCAAGTGGTAGGAAGTGATTAGTGAGATACCACAGGAATCAGTACTTGGTCCCAAGCTGTTCACATATATATCAATGATTTAGATGAGATAACTAAATGCAATACTGACAAGTCTGCTGATAACACAAAACTGGGAGGGACAAATGACGTGGAAGATAGAGAGATGCATTCGTTAGAGTTCAGAAGGTTGAGGGGAGATCTGATAGAAAACTACAACATAATGCATGGCTAAGAAAAAGGGTGGACGCTGGGAAATTGTTTCCCTCAGTTGTGGATACTAGGACTCGTGGGCACAGCCTTAGAATTAGAGGGGGTCAATTTAGAACAGAAATGAGGAGACATTTCTTCAGCCAGAGAGTGGTGGGCCTGTGGAATTCACTGCCACGGAAAGCAGTGGAGGCTATGACGTTGAATGTCTTCAAGGCAGAGATTGATAAATTCTTAATCTCGCAAGCAATTAAGGGATATGGGGAGAGTACAAGCAAGTGGCGTTGAAATACCCATCAGCCATGGCGAAGTGGACTCAATGGACCGAATGGCCTTACTTACACTCCCATTTCTTACGGTCTTATACCCTCTTCACAACTGGCCTATGCAAGCTCCTATTTTTGATGATTCTTATTAGGAGAGCTCAAGTTAAGCGTGTACTCATTAGAGTTTAGTAGAATGACAGGAGATCTTATTCAAACATGTAAAATGATTTACGGTGCTTGAAGGATTGTTACAGAGTAATTGTTTCCACTTGTGGCTGAGTATAGGTTCAGAGAACATTATCTTAATATAAGAAGTCACCCATTTCAGACAGAAATTAGGAGGTTTCTTTTCTCCTCAGAGGATAGTGAATCTGTGGAATTCATTACAGCGGAGGGCTGCTAAGGCTGGATCATCAAGACTCAGCTCGATAGATCAGTAAAGAAAGTCAAGAGTTATGGAGAAAAGGTCGAAAAGTGAAGTAAAGGATTACCATATTTGCAACGACTTCATTGAATGGTGGAGCAAACTCAATGGGATGACATAAATAAATAACATTAAGGGGATGCAAACAGATTCAAAGCGACAAAAGGCAATTTTGTGGCCAATATCAGAAAATTCTCCATTAATGAGTTATCAACTGATGGAAGGGACTTTGGGAAAGTGTAAAGACTTACAAATGCATATATTATGAGATCATATATTACAGAATCACGACAGTGCAGTGGTGGCCATTTGGTTCATTGTCTCTGCATTGGCTGTATTTGTCGGGCCTATCCTTACTTTGCTTGAATATTAGTCTTAAGTTGGAACAATAATTTTTAAAACGGAGGTTAACTGAAAGAATGCCTTGTCTAAGATAGGCCTGGGATAATTACTGATCAAAGAGATGCCCATGATATATTAGTGAACATCAGGTATTCAAAATTAAACATTAGAAACCTCACAGAGTTAAAATTATTCATTTAATTCCCTAATCAGAGATGGCTTGAGCCACCTGATAAACCAGGGAAGAATTTGAAGTATCTACATATATTTCAGATAAATGGAGAAGTTTAGAATTTAGGATATTTGATTTTCATTCTGTCTGAAAATAAACGGTATGTCATATTGCTGTGAAAATGGGATGAGTGAGTAAGCTACAAATGTGTTGCTGGTCAAAGCACAGCAGGCCAGGCAGCATCTCAGGAATAGAGAATTCGACGTTTCGAGCATAAGCCCTTCATCAGGAATGAGAGAGAGTAGCCAAGCAGGCTAAGATAAAAGGTAGGGAGGAGGGACTTGGGGGAGGGGCGATGGAGGTGGGATAGGTGGAAGGAGGTCAAGGTGAGGGTGATAGGCCGGAGTGGGGTGGGGGCAGAGAGGTCAGGAAGAGGATTGCAGATTAGGAGGGCGGTGCTGAGTTAGAGGAAACCGACTGAGACAAGGTGGGGGGAGGGGAGATGAGGAAACTGGAGAAATCTGAATTCATACCTTGTGGTTGGAGGGTTCCCAGGCGGAAGATGAGGCGCTCCTCCTCCAGCCGTCGTGTAGTTGTGTTCTGCCGGTGGAGGAGTCCAAGGGCCTGCATGTCCTCGGTGGAGTGGGAGGGGGAGTTAAAGTGTTGAGCCACGGGGTGATTGGGTTGGTTGGTTCGGGCGGCCCAGAGGTGTTCTCTGAAGCGTTCAGCAAGTAAGCGGCCCGTCTCCCCAATATAGAGGAGGCCACATCGGGTGCAGCGGATGCAATAGATGATGTGTGTGGAGGTACAGGTGAACTTGTGGCGGATATGGAAGGATCCCTTGGGGCCTTGGAGGGAAGTGAGTGTGGAGGTGTGGGCGCAAGTTTTACATTTCCTGCGGTCGCAGGGGAAGGTGCCGGGGGTGGAGGTTGGGTTGGTGGGGGGTGTGGATCTGACGAGGGAGTCACGAAGGGAGTGGTCCTTGCGGAATGCTGATAGGGGAGGGGAGGGAAATATATCCTTGGTGGTGGGGTCCGTTTGGAGGTGGCGGAAATGGCGGCGGATGATACGTTGTATGCGGAGGTTGGTGGGGTGGTAGGTGAGAACCAGTGGGGTTCTGTCTTGGTGGCGGTTGGAGGAGCGGGGCTCAAGGGCGGAGGAGCGGGAAGTGGAGGAGACTTATTGGGGAGACGGGCCGCTTACTTGCTGAACGCTTCAGAGAACACCTCTGGGCCGCCCGAACCAACCAACCCAATCACCCCGTGGTTCAACACTTTAACTCTCCCTCCCACTCCACCGAGGACATGCAGGTCCTTGGACTCCTCCACCGGCAGAACACAACTTCACGACGGCTGGAGGAGGAGCGCCTCATCTTCCGCCTGGGAACCCTCCAACCACAAGGTATGAATTCAGATTTCTCCAGTTTCATCTCCCCTCCCCCCACCTTGTCTCAGTCGGTTTCCTCTAACTCAGCACCGCCCTCCTAATCTGCAATCCTCTTCCTGACCTCTCCGCCCCCACCCCACTCCGGCCTATCACCCTCACCTTGACCTCCTTCCACCTATCCCACCTCCATCGCCCCTCCCCCTAGTCCCTCCTCCCTACCTTTTATCTTAGCCTGCTTGGCTCTCTCTCTCTTATTCCTGATGAAGGGCTTATGCTCGAAACGTCGAATTCTCTATTCCTGAGATGCTGCCTGGCCTGCTGTGCTTTGACCAGCAACACATTTGCAGCTGTGATCTCCAGCATCTGCAGACCTCATTTTTTACACTGAGTGAGTAAGGTTCTTTTCTTTTACTATATCGGTACTGTTAGAATCCATGCTGATTTTTCAGTATTGCATATTTATTCTAGTATCAATTTTGATTTGGAGCTGCGAACTGGGAATTATGAGCTGGAGATAGCCTTTGAATTTTGGGCAACAGCTCGTGGTTAAATGGAAAGAATAGACTAAACACATTTTCGTTTGTTCGTGAGGCCAGGCCTGGAAATTAACTGCAGGCTGAGTCTTGATGAAAAGGGTTTTTTCAGATACAACAATCCCAGGAACAGCATTTTGTTTAAACAGACTGGATATACCTGGGAACAAATCTCGGAGAGAACTTATATTGAAGTGGATGGCAAAAGTTGAATAGTAATTGAGGCCTGAGACAAAGATGGTCAGTCTATCAAGTCAGGACTAGAGTTGAAGTTGTTTTTTTTTTAAAACTATGTTTTCTGGGAAGGAGTGCTTTGGCTCCTGATGACACAGCATGAAGATTGTGAAAGCTCCTTACCTAACCTCCCTTAACAGCTTTTGGAAGCTCAAGAGTAGAAAACTTAGCTAGAAGTATTAGTACCTGTACCTGAGTGAAATGAAAAGATGACTCTGATAGACATCTGCAGAAATGGAGTCCATATCTATGCCCGTGAAACAATACACCTTGAAAACCATTCAAATAATCTGGCCTGTTTTGTTGTTTTCTTTTATTTATCTAAATTGTGTTTCCTTGTCTCTGTCTTGTGAGAGAACAGAGGCTGAAAACAGATGTTTTGGGTTTAAAGCTTAGACATTACTAGATTCATTTGTTGTTTAATTTTTCCTCTGCTAAAGTTCTAGTAGATTTAATAAATTGTTGAGTCTCTAGTTTAAGCTGCAAAACTAAAATTAATTATTTGCAAAGTCTGGGATTAGTCATTCAAAAGTCCGTTTAGGCATCATTGGAGTAAGTATTGAGGGTCGTCTAAAGCTGCAACTGCACTGTGTTGGGAATACAGAAAAATGGTTGATATGGTTTAGTTGTTTGCCTCCGTATCATTACACTATGTTTGTTTTCACAGCCTGTGAAGCAGTCAACATGGGAGGAGTCTTGAGCTGCACCAGTGATGCTTGGAGAGGGAGGGCATAGGTGCTGTGGGAGGGGGAGCAACAGGGCACTTGAAATGGAGAAGGACAGAGACAGCCTGTGCAAAGATGGAATGGAAAGGGCAAGTAACAGCAATGGGAAGAGAGAGCGAGTGTGAGAGAAGGGTCGAGGCAGAAGGCGGGAGAAGATTCGAACGGGAGAAAGGGCGCGAGGGAGAGCAAAAAGACATGAGGGAAAAAAGAGAGAGGGAGAGAAAAAGAGGACAATACAGAGAAAAAATAAAGAGAAAGAAAAAAGAGAGAAAGAGAAAAAAGAGAAAGAAGAAAGAAAAGAGAAAAAAGAGAAAGAGAAAAATAGAGAACAAAGGGAGAGATACAGCGCGCGAGAAAGAGAGCACACAAAAAAAAGAGAGCAAGAGCGAAGGAGGGAGACTAAAGGGGAAAGGGGGAGGAGGAGGAGGGTGGGGGGGGGGGGGGGAAGAAGAGATGGGGGAGGGGAGATTCCCTTTATTGACATAAAGATGAAAATTTTACTGACATGTGAAATGTAATCAACCTGAGGAATAATTATCCAAAGCCTTCTGAACACACCACCAAACACTACGTTGGGCAAAGAGGCAGAAAACTAGCTACCAGGATACATGAACATCAACTAGCCAAAAAACGCTCTCTCACCAATATCCATGCATACAGATGAGGAAGGACATCACTTGGACTGGGTCAACACATCTATCCTAGGACAAGCCAAACAGACACATGCACAAGAATTCCTCGAAGCGTGAATTTCAACTAGAACTCTATCAATAAACACATCGAGCGAGACCACATCTACCATCGTCTAAGAGAAAGAACAGGAAATGACATCACCACCCCAAAGAAACCCAAATATATAAATAAAAAGCAGATATCATCAGCAGTGCTTTGCCCGGAGGCCCAGTAGTAGGGTGTACTACACCTAGTAGGGTGACAAAATGTATGGAAATGAACCTTCCAGCTGCAAGCAAACCTAAATCCTAAATACAAGTTGTTGTCATTAATGGAGATTCCCTCTATTGACATAAAGATGAAAATTTTACTGACTTGTGAAGTGTAATCAACCTGAGGAATGATAATCCAAAGCCTTCCTAACACACTAGCATCTCAAGCTGCATAATCAAAATATCCCAAATGTCTTGGTCTTGTAAAAACAAAGATCAGGAAATAGTCATACCTTTCCAATTATGCCTGCAAAAATGAACACAGGAGTCTGCAAATAAACTTAACTAAATCAAAGAAACCTCTGTAGTTTGGGCCACTGACCTGCCAGCACCAACAAACTTTGCAACTGTAATCTATTTACAGGTACATACCATAAATTACCATTAAAAGTCATTGCTTATTCAACATGATGAACATTAGTATTCTGTTTAGTTTAAAATAATTCAGTTTTAAAAATGCACTTCTTGAAAATTATATTTGCTATTTATTTTACACAGCCTAGACCTGAAAATTTAACTTGAGGTTGGTCAAGTACCCTTCCACTGACACCCTCGTTCGACTGACTGAACTGGTCCTCACCCTGAATAACTTCTCTTTCCAATCCTCCCACTTCCTCCAAACTAAAGGAGTTGCCATGGGCACCCGCATGGGCCCCAGCTATGCCTGTCTCTTCGTAGGATATGTGGAACAGTCCATCTTCCGCAACTACACTGGCACCACCCCCCACCTTTTCCTCCGCTACATCGATGACTGTATCGGCGCTGCCTCGTGCTCCCACGAGGAGGTTGAACAGTTCATTAACTTTACCAACACCTTCCATCCCGACCTCAAATTCACCTGGACTGTCTCAGACTCCTCCCTCCCCTTCCTAGACCTTTCCATTTCTATCTTGGGCGACCGACTCAACACAGACATCTACTATAAACCGACTGACTCCCACAGCTACCTGGACTACACCTCCTCCCACCCAGCCCCCTGTAAAAACGCCATCTCATATTCCCAATTCCTTCGTCTCCGCGCATCTGCTCCCAGGAGGACCAGTTCCAATACCATACAGCCCAGATGGCCTCCTTCTTCAAGGACCGCAGACTCCCCCCAGACGTGATCGACGATGCCCTCCACTGCATCTCCTCCACTTCCCGCTCCTCCGCCCTTGAGCCCCGCCCCTACAACCGCCACCAAGACAGAACCCCACTGGTTCTCATCCACCACCCCACCAACCTCCGTATACAGCGTATCATCCGCCGTCATTTCCGCCACCTCCAAACGGACCCCACCACCAGGGATATATTTCCCTCCCCTCCCCTATCAGTGTTCCGCAAAGACCACTCCCTTCGTGACTCCCTCGTCAGGTCCACACCCCCCGCCAACCCAACCTCCACTCCCGGCACCCTCCCCTGCAACCGCAGGAAATGTAAAACTTGCGCCCACACCTCCCCCCCCCCCTTACTTCTCTCCAAGGCCCCAGTGGATCCTTCCATATCCGCCACAAATTCACCTGCACCTCCACACACATCATCTATTGCATCCGCTGCACCCGATGTGGCCTCCTCTATATTGGGGAGACGGGCCGCCTACTTGCGGAACGCTTCAGGGAACACCTCTGGGACGCCCGGACCAACCAACCCAACCAACCACCCCGTGGCTCAACACTTTAACTCTCCCTCCCACTCCACCGAGGACATGCAGGTCCCTGGACTCATCCATCGGCAGAACATAACACGACGGTTGGAGGAAGAGCGCCTCATCTTCCGCCTGGGAACCCTCCAACCACAAGGGATGAACTCAGATTTCTCCAGTTTCCTCATTTCCCCTCCCCCCCACCTTGTCTCAGTCGATTCCCTTGAACTCAGCACCACCCTCCTAACCTGCAATCTTCTTCCTGACCTCTCCGCCCCCACCACACTCCAGCCTATCACCCTGACCTTGACCTCCTTCCACCTATCACATCTCCATCGCCCCTCCCCCAAGTCCCTCCTTCCTACCTTTTATCTTAGCCTGCCTGGCACACTCTCCTCATTCCTGATGAAGGGCTTATGCTCGAAACGTCGAATTTCCTGTTCCTTGGATGCTGCCTGACCTGCTGTGCTCTAACCAGCAACACATTTTCAGCGTTGGTCAAGTTTAGATTCATAGCATCTAACCTTGGACCTTGGAAAATATGGTTACAAATATAGGATCTCAAAATGCAAAGTTTAATTTATCATAATGTTGCACATGTCATGTTATGACAATATAGGTGGAATTATTAAAACTAATATTCACAACTGTACATCTTTTCTATTCTTCCAAAGAACCTTGCACAATACAACAGCAGCATGACTGGCTTGCTAGTGAAAATGTTATGAAGGCGTAAAATATTAGATAGCTATTTGTTTCTGGATGTTTCAACTATGTGCAATTTTGAATTATGAATTTTAATTAAATGATTGATTTCTCAATTAACTAATAACAAAGTACATGCTAATTGTTTAAATGGTCATTTGATCTATACATCACTTATGAATAAATTGTGCCGATTTACAAAGTCTATTGATTTAGCCTGACAACGAATTATTCAACTCATGAACTGATTTGTAGTTTCACCAATTAAATTTTCACATAAAATTGTTCAAATAGGACATTTTAATACAGAAAATAAACTGATAAGATCACTTGTCATGACTCAGTTCTCTATTCAATAAAACAGGTAATGACACATTAATAATAATGCAATGTGCATTTTTTTCTATGAGATGACTAATAAGCTGAAATGTAAATGGTAACACGAACTAGAAAAAAATACCATTGACAATTTAACAGTAACCAAGGAAACTATGCATCTCTCTTGCTTAACAAGGTTTGTGTATGTAAAAGGGATTATTCTTTCTCACAAGTCTGACTAAAGTTCATGGACCTGAAATGTTAACTCAGTCTCTCTCCACAGACATTTCCAGACCTGCTGTGCTGCATTCCCAGCATTGTACTTGTGTTTTTATTTCAAATTTACAGTATCTATAGGACTTTGTTTTTGCTTTGTCAAAACTCCTAAGACTGGTAGCAAATTTCTTGTAAAGTCTCTTACTTCAACAGTTTTACTTCACTGAACAGGAGGCCCACTTCACAAAGATACAGAGGGAGAGACGAAACAGAAACAAGCAAATTCAGAGCTTAAATCTTCTCTTTTGGCACAATGCCTCTGAAAAGATACAAACATACCAAAATATTCTTATTCAATTCTTTTACATAACTGAAATAACAATTTATATCTTTCACTCTAACATTTTGGATTAATTTCTAAATCTCTAAGTTAAGTTCTATTTAATAAAAAGATGGGACAGTTCCTCCTTAATGGTGACAAAAAAATAATGTTCAGTGGCTGGGAAATCAAATTATTCCTTTGGTGATGATGTATAAGTTGAACTATTGCTACCAGCAAAAAGCTAGAATACAATATCCCAATTTATTACTTAGGCAAAAAGAAAAGTGAAAACATTTTTTAAAATAAAATGAATTTCAGTTTTTACAAATTGGGATTCTTCAAGTTCTGACAAGAGAATGTACCACAGTGCATCCATCACTGTAAATTAACATGAAAGCCCACTGAATTATGCCTTAGAAGTTTATATCTTAAAGACCATAAGACATAGGAGCAGTAATTAGGCCATTCAGTCCATCGAGTCTGCTCTGCCATTCAATCATGACCGATAAGTTTCTCAACTCCATTCTCCCGCTTTCTACTCGTAACCCTTGATAATCAAGAATCTCTCTCTTGCTTTAAATATACCCAATGACCTGGCCTCCACAGCCTTCTGTGGTAATGAAATCCATAGATTCACCCATCTCTGGCTGAAGAAGTTTCTCCTTATCTCCGTTGCAAAGGATGTTCCATTTACTCTAAGGCTGTACCCTCAATCAGAATCTCTCCTACAAATGGAAACATCTTCCGAATATCCACTCTGTCCAGGCATTCAGTATTCTCAGGTTGCATCCTTCTCAACTCCTTTGGGTACAGACCCAGAGTCCTCAAACATTTTTCATATGTTAAGTATTTCATTCCAGAAACCATTCTTGTGAACCTCTTCTGAACGCGCTCCGGGGCCAGAACATCTTTCTTGAGGAATGGCGCCCAAAATTGCTCACAGTACTCTAAATGTGATCTGACCAGAGCTTTATGAAGCTTAAGAAGTACATCCCTGCAATTAAATTCTAGTCCTCTCCAAGTAAAATACACCAATATTGTATTTGCCTTCCTAACTACCAACTCAACCTGCAAGTTTACCTTAAGAGAAATTTGGACTAGAACTCCCAAGTCCCTGTGCACTTCAGATTTCTAAATTTCCTTCTCATGAAGAAAATAGTCTAAGCCTCTATTCTTCCTATCAAAGTGCATAACCTCACACTTCCCCACATTGTATTCCATCTGTTACTTCTTTGCCCACTCTCCTAACCTGTCTAAATCTTTCTGTTAGCCTCCCCACTTCCTCATTACTGCCTGTCCCTCCACTTACTTTTGTATTATCTGCAAATATAGCCAGACTGCCATCAGTTCCCTCATCTAGATTGTTAATGTATAAAGTGAAAAGCTGTGGTCCCAATGCCAACCGTTGTGGAACACCACTAGTCACCGGCTGCCATCCTGAGAAAGACCCTTTTATCCACACTGTCTGTTTTCTGGCAGTCAGCCAATCTTCTATCCTGCTAGTATCTTGCCTCTAACACCGTGAGCCCTTATCTCACTCAACAGCCTCCTGTGCAGCACCTTGTCAAAGGCCTTATTGAAGTTCAGGTAGATAACATGATTGGCTAGCCTTGGTCTCATCTGCTCGTTACCTCCTCAAAGAATTCTAACATATTTGTCAGGCATGACCTCCCCTTCATGAAAGCATGCTGATTTTGCCCAAATTAACCATGCACTTCAAAGTATTCAGAAATCTCATCCTTTATTATACTCTCCAAAATCTTACCAATGACCTAGGTCAGACTAATCAGCCTGCAATTTCCCATTTTTTTGCCTGTTCCCTTCTTCAACAACAGGGTTACATGAGCAATTTTCCAGTCCTCTGGGACTCTCCCTGACTCAATGATTCCTGAAAAGATCACCACTAACGCCTCCAATATGTCTTCAGCCATTTCCTTCAAAACTGTGGGGTGTGGTCCATCTGATCCAGGTAATTTATCCATCCTTAGACCTTTCATCTTTTTCTAGCAACTTCTAGGTGATAGCCACCATACTCACTCTGCCCCCGTACCCAACTCTCTTGAATTTTTGGGATATTACTCATGGCTTCCACTGTGAAGACCGATGCTAAGCACTTATCCAGTTCCTCAGCCATTTCTTTGTTCCCCATTAGTACTTCTCCAGTGTGATTTTCCAGTGGTCCAATGTCCTCTTTTGCCCTTTATATAATCTAAATAAAAACTTTTGCAATTTTCTTTTATATTACTGTCTAGCTTACCCTCATATTTAATCTTCTCCCTCCTTATTTCTTTTCTCGTTACCCTCTGTTGGTCTTCATAAGCTTCCCACTACCCTTCGCCACATTATATACTTTCTGTTTTGCTTTTATGTGGTCCCTGATTTCCCTCGTCAGCCATGGTTGCCTCATCCTCCCTTTAGTATACTTCCTTTTCCTAGGGATGAACTTTTGCTGTGTCTCCTGAAGTACTCCCAGAAACTTCTACTATTGCTTTTCCACTGTCTTTCCTGCTAGGCTCCACTCCCAGTCAATTCTACCCAGCTCCTCCCTCATTCCTATACAGTTGCCTGTCATTCTGCTACATCTGATTCCATCATATCCCTCTGAAATTGCAGAGTCAGTTCTATCATATTATTGTCACTGCCTACCAAGGATTCCTTCACCTGAAGCTCCGTTATCAAGCCTGCCTCATTGGCAACACTAAATCCAGAACTGCTTGTTCCCTAGTGGGCTCCACCACAAGGTGTTCCAAAAAGCCACTGCGTCAATATTCCACAAATTCCTTTTCTGACAATCCACCACCAAGCTGATTTTCTCAGTCCACCTGCATATTGAAATCCCCCATGATCACTGGAACCTTACTTTTCTAACACACCTTTTCTATCTCTTGGTCCAACTTGTGCCCCAAATTCTGACTATTGTTTTGGAGGCCTGTACATAACTCAGTTACGTCTTTTTACCTATGCAGTTTCTCAACTCTACTCACACAGATTCTAGCAAATGTGAGGATTGCAGATGCTGGAGATTAGAGTCAAGATTAGAGTGGTGCTGGAAAAGCACAGCAGGTCAGGCAGCATCTGAGGAGCAGAAAATCAATGTTTCGGACATGGGCCCTTCATCAGGAAAGGACCTGCCTCATTGAACTGCTCTGCTTTTCTAGCACCACTCTGATCCACACAGATTCTGCATTATCTGACCCTACTTTGTTTCTTGCTATTGATTTAATTTAATTCCTTACCAATAAGGCAACCCCACCCCCTCTGCCCATCTGCTTATCGTTAATGTATACAATGTATATCCTTGGATATTTCGCTTCCAGTCCTTCTCCCCTTGCAACTACCTCTCTGTGGTGCCCACCCTGTCATACCTGTCTATTCAGATCTGTGCTGTACCTTATTTCATATACAGGTGGTTCTCTTATAACAAGCGTGTTTTTGTGCAACACTCTGATAAAAAAAACTCAATAAAAATAATGGGGACTATGGGAAAAATAGAGTTGGGCGAACCACCAAAAATTACAAAAATAAAAATAGTTAGCCTAACAAAAAGGACAGCACAGTCTAAGTAAATCTTTAAATCGTATATGTTAATGAAATAATAATTTAGCACTTCATACCAAATTCACTGACTACAGCACTGTAGCTTTCATAAAGCTCTCTACCAGAAAGCGGGCAAGCTGATTGAACACATATTGCCGACGCCCAAGTCTAGCCCTCCTCAAGATTCTCCCCTAGTTTGAAGTAAAGTTCCTTCTAAATGTAGACTACAGTTCCTAATTTCAAACTAAGTTTCAAGGCTTGCAAAGCTGATTGCATTTACATTTTAGCTGAATACACTGAATTTGTATTTTGCAGATAGGATTGTGAGGCTGAGTTTTGCTGTTCTGTTAAGCGTCAGGGATGGAATCGTGTAACAGCAAACGGGAGTTCACTTTATTAAAAAGGTAGGCCATTCAGTCATCACATTACAGCCAAAACACTTTTAATAAACACATATTATAGGAGAACTACCTGTACTGCGTGCATTTAGATACAGCACCTTCAGTCCTGTATTAATCATCCCCATTTCTCATTGTCATTCGTTTATCTAGTGTGCTTGAATTCCTAAACCTTTCCAAACACACCGTCCTTTTTCTTGTGGAGATTTTAATAACCTCTCCAGAGTTCTCCTTTTCTTTGATTTTTTTCATGTTTCCATTCAGTTGAAACTACCTCCGCTGATGGTAACCTGCTGCTTCGTTTCTCACTGGCCATTAAACTAGAAAGTGGGACCGGTGGGGGAGGGGGGGGGGGGGGGGGGAAGAGAGAAGGGTAAAATTCCAAGAAGTGTAGAGTCCTGTTTAAGGCTAAGAACATTGTCAAGCTTCATGTCCCTGGACTGTGAACGCAATGTAAAGGAAAACAAAAACTTAAGCAATCAAAACTTTACACAGCACTGAGCTGACAATCATTTTAAGCTTCTGGTGAAAGGTAAATGCAAAGCCTGCTTTCCACTGTCCTTCAAAACACTACCAAAGGATTCAGGTTTGTGGATTCAACTTTACACAATGGCTCTTAGAATGCTGAAGGCATGATAAAAATCAGACATCATCCTTGACTGACACAAATGGAATCATGCATTCGTGATATTCACTGGCTGTTGGGTGAAAGGATCATCTATAGTGGCATCAAGAAATAATCTGATCATTGATGTTTAGTTTGGTTCACCAGGGCCATGCAACTTCGGATGAAGGAGTTCTAAATCACATTACAGCCATGGTCAAACCTGAATAAGCAAGGTTAACTCAAGGTGGAGTGACTGTCTTTGACGTCAAGGCATTGTTTGTTAAAATATAGTATGAAAAGCCCTAGCTAAACCAAACTGAATGGGAATTGGGGGAGGGGGAGGGAGCTTTCCTATGATTGGAGCCACATAAAGAACCATAGAAGGCCTAGTGCGGAAGCAGGCAATTCGGCCCAGCGAGTCCACACTGACCCTCTGGACAACAACCCACCTGGACCCACCCCCATACTCTATCCCTATAACCCTGAATTTTCTGTGGTTAAACCAGCCTAGTGTGCATAGCCTTGGACACTGTGGGCAATTTAGCACGGCCAATCCATCTAACCTGCGCATCTTTGGACAGCAGGAGGGAACCGGAGCACACAAAGGAAACCCAAGTGGACATGGGGAAAATGTGAAAACTCCACTCAGACTGTTGCTTCAGGCTGCAATCAAATCCAGATCCCTTACCCTAGCGCAAAGGCAGATAACTCTGGTTGTTGAAAGTTAATCCCTCAACCCCAGAGCATTAGTGCAGGAGTTGCTCAGTATATTGTACTAAGCCCAAATTTCAATGACCTTCCCTCCTTCATAAGGCCAGAAGTGGAGATATTCACCAGCTATTGTACACTGCTGAGCACTATTCAAGGCTCCCCAAATACTGAAGCTGTCCATGTCTGCATGCAGCAAAACTGGGAGAATATCCAGACTTGGGCTAGTAAGTAGCAAGTGACAGTCATAACAATCTCAATTTCCAATAAGAGACAATCTAACCGCTTCCCTATGACGATCAATGGCATCATCAATGTTGAAGCTCCTTCTATCAACCTTCTCCAAGTCATCATTAAACAGAAACTGAACTGGACCAGCCAGACAAATATTATGACAACAAGAGCAAGACAGAGGATGATAATTCTGCAGCGAGCAACTCATCTCCCATCTCCCCAGTGCATCCCCACCATCTACAAGATGCAAGTCAAAAGTATGATGAATTCTCCGCATTTGTCTAAAGAGGTACAGCTCCAAAAATGCCAAATAAGCTTGACACATCAGAGGCAAAACATTCCACTTGATTTACACCCCATCCAGAACTTCCACTTTCACAATGATGCAAGGCTCCTTCCTCCTTTATCACCCAGAAGGGCAAGTACAACACCTGCAAGTTCATCTCCATATAGATTCCGGACTTGGAAATGTCCCTTCCTTGCAGTATTAGGTATCTGTACATTTCAAGAACAGCAGTGGATCAAGAACAGAGTTCATCATCACTTTCTTTTGAAAAATTAGGAATGGGCAAATAATGCTGACCCAGTCAGTGATGCCCACATTCCATGAACAATGTTTGCAAAAAGCTAAAATGTAGCTAAGTTCATTGTCTTGGAGAAGTTTTTAAGAAGTGAGTTGAATGACACTGTTCTTACAAAATTTCTTCCAGAAAGGAGAATAATGCAAAGGTAATAAAATTTAAAGCAGTAACTCCTAGAAGTTTAAGATAAAATTTTAAAACATCAGTTCACAGGGTAATGCATCCGTAGATAAGGGCAGCACTGTTTCTGTCACTGGCCCAAAGCATATTCATGCACTAACAGGTGATTCCTTTGGACGAAATCTAAAAAGGAGAATATGCTGGAGTCAAAGCCAAATCCAGATGACAATGAATTGATTTTGGAACAATAAAAATGATTAATTGTTCAACTGTGTTGCATTTAAACACTGCAGATCTGCTAAATTCTGTCGAGTACAATGTTCAAATGAACGGTGTTGTGATTTTGTTCTGGTGACACAGGGTTCACAAAACAATGGGGGATGAAAATGCTAATATATACATTGGTTCTTTAAATAACTGAAACAATTTTTATGGTTTAATGGTTGAATTGACTAAACATAAACTCACCAAATCAGACATAGGTTGGAGGATTGAGTGACTCAGTAAATATGCGTCTCATCTTTCAAACATCCAAACAATTCTCAGCTTCACAACTGAGCACAAATACTCAAATTTGTCATTTGGATGCTGGTTCCTGAAACTAATTATTTCAGCTTTGCAACTTACTCACAGGATTCCACTTTCAATGGTCAGGATTGCTTTGCACTGAGCAAATGATTCATTGTTGACAAGTTCCAAGGTTACTTGCCTGAGAAACCACTCATGCTGCTCTGACTCACCCAAAATGAAGAATCAATGGGCAAACAAGAAGAAATATTATAGTCCTCGTGAATAACAATTTAGGTGATTGACCAAATGAATTACTAAAACAAAATAACGTCAGGGATCAGGTTGCCAATTTGTTAGCTGAGCTGGCGAGTTTCCTTTCAGACGTTTTGTCACCATGCTAGGTAACATCATCAGTGAGCCTCCAGTGAAGCGCTGGTGTTCTGTCTCGCCTGCTATTTGTGTGCCTTGATTTGTTGTGGTTTGTTCTCTCATTTCCAGTTCTGTTTCTAAAAGGTTGATAACATCATCAGTGAGCCTCCAGTGAAGCGCTGGTGTTCTGTCTCGCCTGCTATTTGTGTGCCTTGATTTGTTGTGGTTTGTTCTCTCATTTCCAGTTCTGTTTCTAAAAGGTTGATAAATGGGGTCCAAATTTATATGTTTGTTAATGGAGTTCCAATTTGAATGCCAGGCCTCTAGGAATCCCTGCACAGGTCGGTCTTTGCTTGGCTTGTCCCGATCTGGATATGTTATCTCTCTTTGTCTGTGTGTATGGATACCAGTGATAGTTGAAAGACATGACCAATTATCACTGGTACTGACACACAGACGAAGAGGGACACCAGTTCGACTGGGACAGTACATCCATTCTGGCATAGGTCGAACAAAGACACACGCAGGAATTCCTAGAAGCCTGGTATTCAAACCGGAACTCCATTAACAAACGTATAGAGTTGGACCCAGTTTATCAATGTCTCAGAAATAGAACCAGAAATTATATTACACACAACAACAAACCAAGACACATATATAGCAAGCGGGACAGAACATTTCACCAGAGACTAACTGATGTTACCTAGCATTGTGATGAAATGTCTGAAAAAAAAACTCACCAGCTCAGCGAGCAAACTGGCAACCTGAGCTACAAATCTTCTCCAAAATCTCAAACGTCACCGGCCTTCAAATGAAAATAAAGCACGTCTTCTACAGTTCCAAAACATTTTTTTATCAATAACACCACCAGGGGCATGATGTACAGCTGCAAACCTGATCAATTTAAAACAAATAAATCAAAGGATAACAAAGAACAAAAACATAGAAATTGGTTCAAAGGATGTTTTTGAAAACTTCTCCATGATCAGTGGTTGAGGAGGAGAGGAAATTATGAACAAATCCTTCAATGGTTTCATGAAATGTAACAGATCAACTTCAAATTACTAGGTTAGAAAAAAAGAGACTGATTGGAAAAGCTATAAAATGCTTAAACACGTCACTGATGACAACAATGACACAAAAGCATGCATCTAACCTTAAAAAATTAGTGAAAATCACATGGGTAATATCTGACAAAATCTGTCACTAAAGCACATCATGAGATATTGTGGCAGACAATCTTAATTAATCAAAGATATGGTTTATGAAGAATATTTTTAAGAAGGGGAGACAGAGAGGCAAAGAGGTGGAGGGAAGAAATTTCAGGTCAAAGGCAGCTGAAGGCAATAATCACACAAATAGTAGAATGTAAATTAGGGATATACAAGAGATCAAAGTTGGAACAAAATTCTGTAGTTCTGGCAGCACCAAACCTCAACAGTTCTTCAAACTTGTGCTGAGGTTCAATGGAACAATGCAGCAGACCTGCAACAGAAATGATTGCATGGGAAACGGCAGTGTAAAGTGGCAGCTGACTGAAAGTTCTGGGTCATTTTTACACAGAATTGATCAGCAAAGCTGTGACCCAGTCTACGTTTTGTCTTCTTCTTATAGAGGAGATCACAATGTGAATAGCGAACACAGCAGAAGCAAAAACCGAAATTGCTGGAAAAGCTCAGCAGATCAGGCAGCATCTGTAGAGAGAAATCAGTTAACATTTCAGGTCAAGTGACTCTTCCTCAGAACTACAGTAAACTTGACTGAATGAATTACAACAAATCGCTTCTTCACCTGGTAATTATGTCTGGGGCGTTGGACAGTGAGAAGGGAGACGGCAAACAGACAGGTGTTACACCTTCTGCCTGAGAAGGTGCTGTGGGGGTGTGAGGTCATGTTGGGAAAGGAGGAGTAGTGGATGATGATGTGGCAAGTGAGGACTGAGAGATCCGATCATTGTTGTGGGAGATAGGTTGAACATGGCTAAGGCTCTTTTCGATGATGGTAAAGGGGAATTCCTCATTGAGAAAGAAGATTGACCTTGCTGAGGCATCATCAGAACAGATATGACAGAGACAAAGAAACTGGAAGAACAGGATACAGTCCTTAGATGAGGCAGGGTGTGAGAACATATAGTTGAGGAAACGATGGGAGCCAGTGGGCTTGTAATGGATGTCAGTCTAATAGATAATTGTAATAGGCCAGCCTATCCCAGAAATGGAGACAGAGATGTTGAGGAAAGGAAGGGAGGATTCAGGACATGGATCAGGTTAAGGTGAGGGGAGTGTGGAAACTAGAAGTGGAATAAATACATTTTTCCAGTTCAGAAGGAATCAGAGCCACAGCAAAGATGTCATCGATGTACCAGAAAAAAAAAGAGTTGTGGGAGGGACCCCAAGAAAGATTGAACCCCACCAGCCCCCACATCCAATAGACCATAAGCCACTATTTCTGATACATTTAACCAGATACCACCAACAGACATCTTGTCCTCTCCTCCTTAGTCAGCATTCTGGTCTATTCCTCCTCCATCCAACCTTCTTCACGTGGTGAAAAAAAAGGCAGCTGCTGCTCACGAGCTGGAAATTTTGAAACTGATGTGAAGCATAAGAACCACAGATTTAGGTAGAGGGGGACTGGACAAGGGGAGAAAAAGAAAATCAAGTAAAGACAAGAAGTATTAATTTCAATGGAGCAGGAACAGGTAGAAACAATTAGTTTGCCCAGGCAGTCCTGTTTGTGGAACTTGGACAGAAAACAGAAGTGAGCAGCATGAGGTTGAGGGGACTTTGAGCTAGAAGATTGTCAGGGGTAGGTGGAATCTTCAGATGAGATGAGCTTCGGACAATGTCCAAGGGCTAGCACTCCGAGTCAGTACACCAGACAATAATCGTTCCACACTTGCCAGTAGGCTTGAGACAAAAGTCAGGATTGGATTGGAGAGCATAGATTGCAGTCAGTTCAGAGGGAGATAGGTTCAAATGGGTAAGAGGGACACAATTAAGGCAACCAATGCTGCATTGACAGTTTTCAATGAACACTTCAAACACAAGTGAAAGGCAAGAGGGAGAGGTCCAGGTGGAGGCAAAGTGATGGAGGCAGGTGAAGGACAGAGAGAGGACTTTGCCCAAAGAAATGGATACAGAAGCAGAGGCAATGGAAGAAGAATTCATCATCATGCCTCGCCTGAAATTCCTTCGGTAGGTGCACAATGACTTTCACTGCGTACAGAACATTCAGTAGAAACAGAAGGTTAGAAGGGATAGTAAACACCGGACAAGAGATGTCATCGACTCAGAACATGGAAACAGACCTTTGATCCAACTATTCCATGCCAACCATGTTCCCAAACTAAACTAGTGCCACTTGCCTGCATTTGGCCCCTATCCCTCCAAACCTTTCCTATTCATGTACTTATCCAAGTGTCTTTCAGGAGAAAGGATCGACTCAGAGGTTAGGAGAGGAGAGCGAGGGTGAGAGGTTCCAAAGAAGTGTGGATATCTTGAAGCTGTTGCAGCTTGTGTTCCTTAATGCCTGAAAGAAAATCTTTCTTGTTATAATGTGAATCAAGCTGAAGAATGAAATGGAACTGGGAGGCAGGACAGTTCTGAAACAGCACAAGTCAATATTGTTAGAAAGCTGCATAGCATTGAGCGCAGATCTCAGGATGCAGCGAACAGCTGTCTGAGGACAGAATTGGAGGTGCACAGAGAACCTGGAGGGTTGTAAGGTTGGATTTGAAATCAATGTCAGTTTTATAATTGAGGTAGTGCCAGATCTGTAACTAACATGTCAGTGAGGGAACACATAAGGATGGAATCAAGTTGACAAGATAGATATGTGGAAGGGCATACAGGCATTCAGCAGATTGATAGCTTGATGTAGGAGTGACATTTCACCGAGGCATTTTAAAAGTTAAAACAAAACATTTTCATTTTAAGCTTAATTCAGATGTGGTCAGACCTGGGGGAGACATAAGCCATTTAGCTACACAAAGAGACAACCACAGAATTGATGCAATTTAACACTACGAAAGAAACTATTTGTCTTTTCAAGGGACACAGTCACTGGAAGTACACACAGCAGGAGCTTCATTAGCCTTACAATGGAAGAGAGTGTGTATCTCAACCAGTGACTGCTCCAGCCTTCTAAGGAGGCAAAATTGTAAGTTACTGTTAATGATCATGTGACAAATTAAATGTTTGAGAAAAAAGCGTAACTGTAAAGTGCATTAGCATGTAAAGAAACAGTCTTTATTCTGAAGGGTCACTGGACCTAAAACACAACTCTGCTTTCTCTCCACAAATGCTGCCAGAACTGTCGAGTTTCTCCCGCAATTTGTTTTTTATTAAAGAAACCTTCGTCCATTGAACATTCTCTTGTGTTAGTTCTCCATACAAATACCAATAGAATAAGACCTTTACCTTCATTGGATTTTCAACTGTCTTCGTGTGGTGTCAAGTGTTATTTGAAACACTAAATCAGTGAACACATGAGTGTTGGGTGAACAGGGTTTTGAATGAATTTAAAGACATACAGAAGTTTTTAAAAAGCTTAGTTTATGTGGGAGGTCAGCCTGAAAAACATAAGAATTGTCAAGACTACAGGAAAGAAAGACACAAATATGAATATCAACCTCTGAGCTGATACATGGGAAGAGTCAAAAAAATATTAGAGGCAGTTGAGAAAGGCTGTCTAGGTGATGGAAAAGCAGCTCACCTCACGATTAATTAAAATACCTAGCTGCTTCAGCTTCAGACAGTGGTCAAATTAATGAAAAGAGCTTGAGAAAGGAAGCTTGTCAAAATTTAGTTTGGAGGAAAATTCTGCTCACAGAAGTGGATCTCAGACAATCTGGTGCAACGAACCAGAAACAGTGGACATGTTGAAAGAAGTGATGGCAAGGTAGAGTTGTGTGTTGTCAGTGTGCCTGTGGAATCTGACCTTGTGCTTTTTGATGATGGTACCAAGAGGCTGCCTGTGGATGGAAATAGGAGCACGATAAATCCTTGCAAGACATCAGAACTATTTGTGGAGCAGAAAGAGAAGCCGTTCCAGTTGAATCTATCCAGTCATAGCCAGAGAAAAGAATGGAGTGAGGCTGGACAGCTCGACCCACCTGGAGGTGTTGGAAAAGGACTGCCTCTCTCAAATTATGACAACACCGCGGGTATTTTTTTTAAGGATAATTACAGTGGAAAATCTTGAGTCATATCATTGGCTTGTCTTTCCCCAGAAAATAAAGTCAGCAATTCTTTGCAGACTTTTGCTGCAGTAGCTACTGTTTCAGGAGAATGTGATGAGGATCAGCAAAGAAATCAGTCATTACTCATTAACTTTTTATGAACTATAGCATGCCCATGGTCAATTTGTGACAAAACAGATATAATTTAGTCAGACATAGTGAGAAAATGGTTTCAATTGTCTGTATTTTTTGAAATTGTCTCCAACTGAAATAGAAACCAAATCCAAGTTCTGGTATTTGCTGTTCAAAGAGTCTGCTTAATGGTACAAATCCTATCAATTGCTTGACTATCCTCACATTAATCAATTATGCAATGACCAATGGTGACAAGTGTAATCAAACATTTTACAGCTTTACAAGTTGATCAAATTTTGTGCTAGATACTCTCACCTCTGTCCATGTAATTTGGATGCTCAGTTTGAAACTTAAATAGCTTTGAGAAGATTTTTAACTTGAGAAGATTCAAACAGTTGCTCCCAATCCACATTCCCCAGCTCCTGCCAAATTTTGCAATAGTTGGCCTTCCCCAATTTAGCACTCTTCCTTTAGGACCACTTTGGTCTTTGTCCATTAGTGTTCTAAAACTTACAGAATTGTGATCACTATTCCAAAAGTAATCCCCTACGGAAACCACCTAGCTGGGCTCATTCCCCAACACCAGGTCTGGTCTGGACCCATCCCGAGTTGGACTATTTACACACTGTTCTATAAAACCCTCCTGGACGCTCCTTATAAATTCTGCTCCATCTAGATCTCTAACACTAAGTGAATCCCAGTCAATGTTGGGAAAATTAAGATCTCCTATCACCACCACCCTGTTGCTCCTACATCTTTCCATAATCTGCTTACATATTTGTACCTCTAACTCATGTTGTTGGGAAGCCTATAGTACAGGCCCACCATTGTTACCTCACCCCTCACTGCTCAGGTCCTCCATTGTGCCTTTCTTCAGCACAGCTATGATATCATCCTCTGACCAGTAATGCAACTCCTCCACCCCTTTTACCTCCCTCTCTATCCCACATGAAGCATCTACATCCTGGGATATTTAGTTGCCAATCATGCCCTTCCCTCAACCAAGTCTGAGTAATTAACATCATACTCCCAAGGTACTAATCCAAGCCATAAGTTCATCTGCCCTACCTACTACACATCTCGCATTAAAACAAGTGCACCTCAGACCACTTTTCCCTTTGCATACATCATCTGTTCTCTGCCTACTCTTCCACTAAGTCACGCTGACTTCATTGTCCAGTTCCTTACAGGCTTTCGTTGCTACTTCCTTACTGTCCACTAACCTCCTCATTTGGTTCCTATCCCCCGTCACATGAGCAACAAATGCTTGCCTTACCATGCACATCTGTATTTCATAAACGAATAATAACATTGCCAAGCAAAACTGGACTACATTGTAGATCGCAGGCTGAAACTATCCACAAACAAAATAAACTGATGTATAAAAGACGGCACTTCTGAAATTAGTGGCACAAAATATATTTAGATACTAAAGTGATTTCATATTGAACAATTTGTAATACTGCCAAGTCTGTAATTAAAAAGGCTAATTTATATCAGAAAGAGGTAAAGGGCAAAGAAGAGAAATCAAAGACATATTTCATGACAAAAAGAGTAAAGATATTCCAATTACTTCAACTTGGGTTCTCTTCCTTCACTTGTATACTGCCAACAGAGCAAGCCAATCAGATCTTGAACTCTGGCATTTGCCATTGTTATCACAGTCATTGGCTGCATCTTGTCTTGACTGGTTTGCATGGGGAGGTAAACATCAATATTTTTGGTTGCTGTGGTACCTATGTGGCCCTGTGGAACAGAAACAAAAAAAAAACATTAAGCAATCTGAAACTGCAAAAACAATTTCAGGTCATTGATGAGAATTTGTAAATTCATGTACATTTGCAGAATACTACACAACATCATACTTTGGATATAAGTAACGGAATAACTGAATGCAATGATTATGGTGATATTTGTTTCCTTAGCATTCCAAAATGGTATGTTACTTCAAATTTATCACAATGGTGTTATGAAGAGAACTGAAAAACTAGCAAGGACTGACAAAGCACAGAGACTCCTGAACAAAGTAAAAATGTAACACTTGGTCAAAACAAATAGCTGTAGCTGAGTTGCATGAAACAAAAACAAAAAATCAAATTCAGCCAATCAGTTTAACTTATGCCCCAGACACCAAATCCAATTAAATGCAAATTTTATATTTTGGAAAATATAAAAATCAAAGCAACGATCCAATGTTTTGTGGTATAAAACCGGACATTTTGAACAGTTAGAGGGAGAACTGCCAAGGACATCCACACATTGCGCCTCGAGAGCTTGTAAGCTCTCTAAAAGGTACCAGTCTATAAGTTTGTGCAGTAGAACATCAAAACTTGAGCTGGGGAAAATCTACAAAGGAGAATAGACAAAACTGGGTTTTGAAACGTGATTTTTTTCTTCTTTGTAGATCCTATTCTGGACTTTTTTTATTGGACTAGTACTGTTGAGTTGGGGGGGGGGGGGGGGGGATGTAAAAGATCAGTTGAAGATAAAGAAATTGTGAATAGTTGTTGGTTTTAATATTCTCTGTTGGACTTTATTCTTTAAGTTGTTAATTTTTACTTCAAATAGTGATTTTGGAATAGTTCTTTGCCTCTCGAATTTTAACAGACTATGGTGCAAGGTGTGCTTCTGTGTGTCGAGGTTAAATTAATGGAAGAGTTTACCCTGTGTCGTAACAATAGTCCTATTCCTGCACTATAATTTTTTTTGAAGCAATAATCAGATGTGAGCATCGCTAGCTGGACCAGCATTCAATGCCCATCTTTAGCTGTCCTTTCGAAATTGGTAGTGAGCTGCCCGCTTAAACTGCTGCAGTTCATTTTATTCAGATAGACATAAAATACTGTTAGAGAGGGAGTGACAGGAGTTTGATCCAATGACACCGAAAGAACTGCAATGTGCTTCCAAATCAGGATGATGCCGTGGCCTGGAGGTAAGCTTGAAGGTGGTAGTGATCCCATGTATCTGTAGCCGCCTTCTTCTAAGTGGAAGCAGATGTGGGTTTGGAAGATGAGGTGCAAGAAGCCAGTGAATTGTTGCAGTGCATTTTACAGCTGGCACACACTGCTGCGACTGTGGATGTGGTGCGTACTGGCTGCATTGTTCTGGGCAGTGTCAAGCCTCTTGAAATGTTGTCTCAGTCCATGGTAACCCCAGAATGATGATAATAGGGGATCCAGTGACAATAATGCCACTGAATCTCAAGGTGCAATGACTTGATTCTCTCTTGTTGCACACCGTCACTGCCGAGACTTCTGTTGCGCCAATGTTGCCTGCCACTTGCCAGTTCAAGCTTGGATATTGTCCAGGATTTGTTGCATTTGAACATAGAGTGTTTCAGTGTCTGAGAGATCAGAGCTGGTGCTGAACATTATTCAATCAGAGAACATCCCCACTTCTGACCTAAGGATAGATGGAAGGTCATTGATGAAGCAGCTGAAGCTTATTGGTCCTATGATACTACCCTGAGGAATCGGTGCTCCTGTGGTATAGTGGTAGTGTCCCCACTTCTGGGCTAGAAGACCTGAGCTCAAATTTCACCTGCTCCAGACGTGTGCAATAACTTATTTGGACGAGTTATAAAAATATCTATCCTGAGGATCTCCTGCAATGTCCTGGAATGGAGATGAGTGACCTTCAAGAATTACAACCGTCTTCCTTTATGCCAGAAATAATTCCAACCGGCTTGGGGTTTCCCTCGACTCCCACAGATTCCAGTTTTTCTAAAGCTCCTTGATGCCACACTTGGTCAAATGCGGCTTTCATGTCAAGGGCAGTCACTCTCAACTTACCTCCAGCTCTTTTGCCCATGTTTGAACTAAGCATGTAAAGAACAACCTCAGTTATCCGAAAGTCAATTATTCGAATTTCGGATTATCCGAACAAGATCTCAATGTCCCATAAAAACTTTCTGTTATCCGAACAGTTATCCAAACAAATACTCTTTGCTCATCTTGTTCGGATAATTGAGGTTGTTCTCTAATGAGGTCAGGAACAGAATGGCTTTGGCAGAACCCAAACGGAGCTTCAGTGAGCAGGTTATTGCTTAGCAAGTACTGCTTCATAGCTATGTTGATGACTCTTTCTGTCATTTTACTGACAAGCAAGAATAAGCCGATGGGATGGTAATTGCCAGGTTGAATTTGTCCTGCTTTTTGTGTTCAGGACACACCTGGACATATTTCCACATTGGGTAGATATCAGACTTGTAACTGCACTGGAACAACTTGCTACGGGGCATTTCAAGTTCTAGAACACAAGTCTTCAGTATCATTATCGGAATACAGTCATGGTCCATAGCCTTTGCATTATCCAGCACTTCCAACTGTTTCTTCATGTCAATAAATCAATGAATTTTAAAAATAATTTTCTTGACCTATATAAACAGAGTTGTGTAGACAAAGAAAAAAATCCATTCTGAAGGGCCATTCTAAACAAATGTTCACTGCTTTCCCTCCTCAGATGCTGCTAGATCTGCTGTGTTTCTCTACAAATGCCCATTTTTGTTTAAAATAAAACAGATTTGTCCATTGGTTCTTCACTGAGCACTGGCTGCAACACCATTACTGACATGCCGCTAGAACCAAAAATAGAAGCAGCCAATGATTTTGTGAATAACCAAACTGCACTACCTCAGGATCACATTTGAGTGCACTTATCTATTTAGTTTCGTCATCAACTAGGGAGATACTGCAGTAAAACGTATATAAAGAGAGAGAAGGAAAGTCAATCAATGGCAAAGAGAACCTTTCTCACTAACTGAAAATACATTTTAATTGACATCAGAGTGTAGATTTTCCAATCAGTGTTATTTTAATACTGGCAGGAACCCATTTAAAATAAATGCTCTGCTCTACAAAGCATGTAAATGGAATTCTGCCAGCAATAAAATAATGTTGATCGGAAAATCTAGGTTCAGAAGTCACATTGCAAAGAAGTATTAAAAAGGGCATTCTAACCTCAAATTATAGAGATCTACATGTGAACAGTCTGCTCCTAACCGATTTAGCAATTCAAACCAATCAGACCTCTCAGTGTTAGAGGGTCAAGCTCACAGTACACAAAGCTGCAATTCAGCAGGAAAGGATATATTTTGCATTAG
Source organism: Hemiscyllium ocellatum (assembly GCF_020745735.1). NCBI lineage: Eukaryota > Metazoa > Chordata > Chondrichthyes > Orectolobiformes > Hemiscylliidae > Hemiscyllium > Hemiscyllium ocellatum. The sequence goes on from NC_083421.1 coordinate 46,494,671, forward strand.
ACTGCTTTTGTGTCCCATTAACCAATTCATCTCACCCCACCATTATACATAAGGTTTCAATGCTGGCACTCAAAAATTATGGTGGTAGTATCAGGTTAGAAAAGTAATCACAAAGGCTCATATATCATCATATACCAATGGAGGTAATGGACCCATTGTGTCTACGCTTGTTCTTTAGGAGTACTAACAAATTAATTCCACTCCTCTGCTCTGTCCCTACTACTCTATAAATATTTGCCCTTCAGATATCTATCTGAATCTGTTCTGAATGCTGCTGCTATTTAAGTAAAAAAATTCCTATAGAATTGTTTTCAACTTTTTCAAGTACATGCGTTTTGGAAAAAAAGTCACAATTACTTGGCATCTCTAATATTATCGTAATATATTCAATAAAACCCGAAGTTTTAAATGAAAGGATGTCTTTACACCACCAAATATCTACATATTAGTGAACACATGCCACTAATGCCTCAGATGGCATATAACATCTCATAAGATTATTAATATTTTAAAATTAACCCTGGAGCAATCTACACATTCTTAAAAACACAAAAATCCACACCACAATTATTCTTGAAACCTTAATACTTCAGTACATTCCACAAGGTAAATTTACTAGACCTAGATCTTTCTGTATGACGGATGGATCACATTCCATAATTCCGACTCGAACCAATTCAATGAGCTAATTCCAGTTATGTTGAAAGTTACTGATAGATCTATTTTTGGAAGTTAATACATACCAGGTGAGTATCTAATAAAAGCAAAATACCATGGTTGAGAACTCTGAAATAAAACAGAAGAATGCTGGAGAAATGCCTGCCTGGCAGCAGCAGTGGAGTGAGAAACAGAGTTAATATTTTGAGTCAGATATGTCTTTTCCTCTGAAGATTATTGTGAGTGCTGCATTTGAAAATTGCACCTGATGAGACCGTTCAACTGTGAGCCCTTTATGTCAATACAGAGATAATTACCAAGTCGATTAGTTTGGGTTGAACTCTGATCTACTTTCCACAGGTCCACAGAATCATCGCACCAAAATGGTATCAATTTCAAGAAATTTAGTTCTGAAGGGTGACTGAGCCTGAAACATTACGTCTGATTTCTCTCTGTAAATACTGCCAGACCTGCTGAGTTTTACCAGCAATTTCTGTTTTTGTTTCAAAAAATTTAAACATTTTCAAAAGAACATTTTAAAAATGTGAAACACTGGTCATATCATCAATATTAATTTATACAAAAATAACCTTGCTCCTTTTACCAGCCAACAAATTGCTAAAATCTGCCCCATATTTTTATTCAAATGTTATCCTTCTTGAGCTGATAAAATACACACTTTCACATGGACGGAGGAAAGTAATTGCAAAATAACATGATCTGAATAACATTACAAACAAATTATTGCAAAAGGATTAATTTCAAGTTACCATCATTTACCAAATGCAAAAAACAGCCTTGTTCCTGAACACAGCATCCTCTATTAAACCAAGCTAATACAGGTGAAAGGAACAGTAGTATATAGTAAGTCAGTCATTCAAAAAATGAGCAATCACCACACTAGGTAGATAAAACCCCTGCATTGAGAAGATCTGGACCACATAAATAATTCACAGTTACATGAACCATTCCATTAATGCCCTATTCCATACTGATAACACAATATCATCACCAAGTAATACCAGTGGCATTCAGATGTAATTTTTAAGACTTCTATCTCTTTAAATCATTTTCCAGCAAAATCAATAAGCTTTAAATGTTAAAATAGGATTTTTATCACTGTAAGAATGAATTACACATTCTAAACTCTATTAATCCTTAGAGTACGGGGTGTCCCTCAAAGACTTAAATATCGATGTAAAGATTTAATCAAATACCATCGGAGAAACATATTCTTCAATCTACTATCATATGATGGATCACTAGATAAAGGTTGCAGTACAGTCATTAATACTCTTGTAAATTACTAAGAAGAACATAAAGTATTTCATAACATTCAACAGCTGAGAGCCATTAAAAAAGGCACCAAAATTTACATTTACGATGTAGTTGATTTTAAAATTGCAGTAGTTTCATTAAATAAATTCCCCTGAACAGACAGGAATCTCAATTTATTTTAAAACTCTAATTTACTTGTTTATAAGTAGGAAATATTCTTGCTTGGTGTAAGCATTTATGCTTTGAAAAATCTATTACATACTTCAAATAAAACATTCCAAACTATTTCTTTCCAGGAGCTTAAACCAAGAGCTTCAACCATTCTAGACATCAATTAACCACTGCTTCCTGATTTTTAAAATAAATCAAAACTACAATTGTTCGCTGATCTATACATTTAAAAAAAGTGTCGAGTGCTTTATTGACTTATTCTATTATTATTTAATGTATCAAATAAAAGCAGTACATTTAGTCACTGGGAAATATAGCTAATTTTATGGATGAAACTGAAGGACTGTTCGTGAAACAGCTGGACAGTTCACAATAAATAGACCAGTAACTCATTTATGGAGCAAAAGGTTACTTACAATTTTATCAACCTCTCCACTAATTTCAATATTTAGCTGTCATCTAGTTGTGCCCACGCAATCACCTGCAAAGATTTCTTCTCCAGCTCCACATTAATTTGCATCACACAATGATCCTTCATCTTATTTCTTATCTACACTCTGCCTGTTGACTACATGATCTGAAACACAGTATCAGTTTCCATATATAGACTTACATTACCCAGCCTGATCTCACCACCACCTCTTTTGATCCTTCCCCTTGTGAAGTTGTTTGTTTATATCCAGGATAGGATAAACACACAATTTATTCCAATTAAATATTGGAAGGACCAAAAACATTGTCACCTCACCCGTCTTTGTAGCAAGTGTATCAGGCTGAACCAAACTGCTAACATCTCTAGTGTCAGTTTGATCTAAAGACTGCTTCTAACCAATTAATTGTCTTGCCTGCTCTTGTATGTATAATCTCTTTTTGTCCAGACAGAACAAAACAACTCAAAGTTTCAACACCTCTGTAATTTGCTTGTAAATTTGTTCCTCTTGAACTTTCCCGAGTTACCTTGAACTAGCTGGCGTTCTATAAAATATGTAAAAGTTTAATGGTATCTCTATTGTTTCTTGGCTGAAATCAGACAGATTATTTTCTTGATCTCTCTGGGACATAGTCTCACTGAAGCATTGTAAGCATTCCTAAAACATTTCCACCACACTTCCTACTTTCCTTAATACCTTATGCCATGACTTATTGTTACTCCTGCCAGGAGGTCTGATATCATGGTATACCTCACTTGTCTGTCTTGCACCATTCACACACATCCACTTTAGCCCATTTGCAATAACTCCGACAGCTGTTATCCAATTATGCCTCGGTTGATTTCTCTTTCTGCTACCCTACACTTGCCTTCTAGAACAGCTCTCTGGAGCTTTTCAACACTGAATATTTAATTCCTGGTATTGCCCCTTCTGACCCTGTTCCAATTACATTCTAATTTGGGAAGTTCTGTCAATCATTGGAACTACAACGATAGCAATTTAAAAGGAACTAAATAAAAGTGGATACAGAAAAAATAAAAGCTGTGTGTGACTGTAAAATACACAGCTGGCAGAAAGGTAGCCTTATGAATGTGTGTTTCGGTTATGTCAGTAACTGCAAAGTTATTTTTATCATTAGTTTGATTCATGAGTTTGATGGACGATATGGATTTTAATTTACTTGCTAAACGAGGGATCTTAAAAGTGAAATGTATCCAATTTATTGCTGCTGGTCATTTGGGGAACTTGTCTGTTTAAAAAAAAAGTCACTTTAGGGATCTTTACAGTTGCTAAGGGATTGTCAAAGAATGGGTGAAGGGACATCAACTTGAGACTGATAAAATTTTGGAGTCAATAATTAAACATTTTGCAAAAATTAGAAGTGAAAATTAAAGCAGCCGAGAATGATGTGGATAAACTACAACTGGAGAGAAATATTCCACAAGACGCTGGATTTAAAAGTCAACTGGATTATAAAATAGAAAACATCTGGTCCTGACAGGTCACCACACCTTATATTTATTTAGTGTGTTTAATATCACTAAGCATTCTGAAGTGGGACATAAACACCGGTCTTCAATGCGGTGCAGTGCAGGGGGGTGGGGAAGATAGAACAGAATCACAAATCATCATTTTCATAAAAACATCTCTGAAAATGGAAACTGCAGAAGTCAAGTGGATGGCAAACATTGCTCCTCTACTTAATGAATGAGGGAAAGAATAAAAGAAAATTGCAAGCCAATTAATCACTTGTGTGTAGTCTTCTGGAGCTGAGATTTCAGGTCTTTCTGGGGGGCAAGGCAAACACATGGAGGGAGGATGGCCCCAAAAGCCCAGCCAATCTATAAACAATCTTAACGGATACTATTAAATAGGTCATCAAGATACAACTCCTAATTTTAAGAGGATTTTAAAAGAGATGGCTTTGTGGTATTATTGCTAGACTTTTAATCTACAGACCCAGATCCTGGGAAGGTGGATTCAAAACATGGCAGATGGTGAAAATTGTATACAATTAAGAAAAATCTGGAATTAAGAATCTCAAATGATCATGAATCCATTGCCGATTGTCAGAAAATTCCACCTGGTTCACGAATGTCTGATAGGGAAGGAATCTGCCATCCTTACCTGGTCTGGCCTACATGTGACTCCAGACCCACAGCAATGTGGTTGACTCTTAACTGCATTCTAGGCAATTACATATGAACAATAAATGTTGCCTAGCTAGTGACACCCTCATCCAGTAAATGAATAAAGAAAAAAAAAAACCATGCTCTACCTGGGTCAGAACAAGCAAAAGGAGGCAGATACAAAGTGCAAGGTTAGCTATTGCTGTCATGTGGAATTAAATGTATCTCACACAAATAAATGGTACAGACAGAACGTAGCCATCATTACACAAGCACTGTCAATTCAGCACAGGTTGCAGGGAGAGTGGGTATTAAGTGACCAGGCAATGTGGGGGTCACCACTTTCCATGCATCACAGAAATATGGCAGAAGAGCAAGCACAAGTGCTGGTAGGTGGTGGAGGTTGGAGGAGGTAGGGTTGGGAGGTGGAGCAAGGCTGCTGAAGACAACACAAGCAATTCAGGGCACAGCTCTTAAAGTTTAGGTTCAATGGCAATGAGAAGAAACAGAGGAGAGGGCCAAACTGCTCTTCTCATTGCCAAATCCAGCTACTGTTAAATTTTCAAGATATCCACGGTCTATCAGGGCCAATAACAGAATCTCTCTGAAGTCTCAATTTCTGTTTAATACCCATGGAAGTAAACTCCTGACTCTAAACTCCAAATTTCAAAAATAAAAAGCACTTTAAAAACTGTGTTTTAAAAACATCACAGTATACTAAAGTAAATATCATACAGTGAAGAATATATTTTCAGAAGACATTTGATAAGATACAACATAGAAAGCATGTTAGAAAAGTTAAGTACATGTTGGAGGTAAATAAACACTATGCAAGTAACGAGGAGCTTTGAAATAGATATGCCTCCAATATGACGTAAGTGCTCTCATTTTCAATTTATATAAATTATTTGGACAAAAACACAAAGAGCAATTTTAAAGTAAATAGTAAATGAAGGAATAACAAAATAGGAGCTCTTTGGCGCAATCGTAATGTCTCTCGCTCTGAGCCGAGAGGCGTGGTTCAAATTTCATATGTTCCAGGAGTGTGCAATAACATTTCTGAACAGGTTAATTAGATAAAAAGCAATAAGGTAAATTGTGAAGGAATAGTACAGAAAACTGCAAAAGACAATTCACAAGTCAAACAGGCAAATATAATTCATTTCTGGATGGATGAACAGAAGGCAATTTTGGGGTACAGAAATTACCAATAAAAAGTAGAAGTGGAGATAATCAAAGGTCTAAAAAGGCAAATGTAATACTAGGATTTGCACCATAGATACTGAAACATAAAAAACAACATGTTGGAGGCACATGTTGGGCGGCACGGTGGCACAGTGGTTAGCACTGCTGCCTCACAGCGCCTGTAGACCCGGGTTCAATTCCCGACTCAGGCGACTGACTGTGTGGAGTTTGCACGTTCTCCCTGTGTCTGCGTGGGTTTCCTCCGGGTGCTCCGGTTTCCTCCCACAGTCCAAAGATGTGCGGGTCAGGTGAATTGGCCAAGCTAAATTGCCCGTAGTGTTAGGTAAGGGGTAAATGTAGGGGTATGGGTGGGTTGCGCTTCGGCGGGTCGGTGTGGACTTGTTGGGCCGAAGGGCCTGTTTCCACACTAAGTCTAATCTAATCTATAACAATTATGTAAAACTGATTCAAAGTACCAGTTATGTAAAACTGCTTGGAGTTCTGGTGAGAATATTAAGAACACAAATCTCAGAAAGAAAACAATGGTTTATCAAAATGGAACTGGAATCAGAGATTAAAGCTATGAAAGAAATCTCAGAAAACCGGCTTTTTCACTAAAGATGCAAAACGTGCAGTTTTCAAACTTATGTGAAAATAGGTTATCTCCTTCTGATCACAACTTTCCTGATCTTAAAAGTGTGCAAAGTGAAAGATGATTTCAACTGTTTTGCAAATTGGTAATGAACTAACAATTAATACTGGAAAATAAAGTATAAAAAGTTTTGAAGACTTTTTATCATATGGAATTCTATCAGTATATTCCATATGATAAAAATGAAGGTAGACACAAATCATTCATATATATATATATATATATATATATATATATATAAATGTGTGTGTGTATTGCATCAAGCACAGAATGCAGAAGTTCTTAAAAAGTGCATTAGCATGCTTTAAAATATTGAAACAGAGAGAGACGACCAGTGGTCTTTAACCAAGGGTCACCACGCCTCATGTAAAAGGGAGTGGTTGAGAAGGAGAGTCCTTCATGGTAAACTCAGTTGATGCAGGAAACACACTTGTGCCATTGGCATCACTCTGCTCAGCCATCCAGCCAACTGAGCTAATCAACCTCTTTTTAAGCAAGGTTCTGAATCAATTCTTGATCCAGCTTTCAGCTATTTATTCGGTATAAGACCTAAAACTTCAGAAAACAGAAGTGATGCAAGAATAGGAATTCTAATCGTGATTTTTACAATAGGTCTAAGCTGATCCAGCATGTCTAAAGTAAGTTGATGTTACACTCTGTTCTTTACATTCTATTTCTACTTCTCATCAATAACTTCCTTCTCTCCAATCTAACCTTCTGACTATGCCACTTTAAATTCAATTTCTTTGTAGTTTGAACAGCTTCAGAGCTTGGAACCTCGAGTTTACACAGCAAAACAATACATCTTGATTACCTCCATCTCTTTCAACAAGACAATGCAAAATTTGCTTTTTCTCTCCCAGGAGCTTTCATTTTTCAACTCTGACAGCCTGAAGTCGTTTTGACTTCTTTATTGCTAAAGCTGCTTTGATAAACATGATTTCCTGCCAAAAACATTTTCCACTCTGCAACTCCATTCTCTGAAGAGCACCATAACAAGTGTTACAGGTATTCAATGCCCACGTTTCTCAAAGATATTATTTTTCCCACTGCCAAACAGGTTCTTCTGTCACCTCCCTCACAATCCTGCATAAAGACATCCTCTTTGTCACTATTTGGTGCCATTCCTTTTTGCTGCCATTTTATCTATTCCATTTTAGTCAGTGCTCTTCAGAGAGATTTCCTTGTTGCTCATTCCAAAGTATAAGAGTACGATATATTCCATGCCTCCCACACCTACTTTAATTTTCAATATGTCAAAATCAAGGTTAAAATATGGACTATTCTTATCCATACTGCTCTTAACTTTAAATTCAGGACCTCAAATCTGCAGAATTCCCTACACCTCTCAGCATCATGTAGCTCCTAGAGTTTTTAAAGACTTGAAAACCAAACTTGGCACACCTAATCAGAAATTCTGGGATTTACCTGTTCTTTGAATTCCTACTTTTAGAACTCCAGCATTTAGCTCCCCTCTTGGGAAAAAAAGTACCAACAATAAAAGTTGGAAAATAAAGCATCCAACTCAGAAATCATATGAAACAAATAAAAAGATCGCTGCTTTATCAAAATGCCTCTGCAAATACCAAGATTAAATATTTGTTGATATAATATACAGAGATTATCTGTTATATTTTGGCAATGAGAGATCTAAAAGGACAGGAATCAACACAATGAATCAGTTTTGTTGGAAAAATTTGGTTACTATTTTGAAATTTCTTTTCTTTCCAAACCACATCTATACAATGAAATTGTTCAAGTCATGGCAAGCAATTAGAATTAACTGTCAAAATACAAGAACATGCCTCTTCTTAATATTTGAAGGTTTATGTTGGATATTTTGTCAAGATAAATGTTATATTCATTCTTGTAAATAAGCTTCATATTTCTTTCAGTTCAAATTATATCTTCTACTGCCAACTAGAGTTAAAATAATTGGATAAATCCTTGCTTCATCAGCATTACTGATATGGGATGATATGCCATGGAAAAGTAAAATGTTTGATCTGACACATCCCCAGTAAATGTGTAACTTCATTTGTCTAAAATTCCTCCAAAGACTCATTAGATGTGGGCTGTTAAGCCCTTACGACCAAGAATGTTGAAAATTAAATAATTAAACAGCGAAAAGGACAATTATACTTACCCACACCCAAGGTGGGTACATGTGGAGGAGGAATCAACAAGGCTCCTACTTAAGATTGCTGTTGACTGCGAATCAAATTTATATATGGACAGTGACTGATGTTATGACTGGCTTCAACTACAAAGCCTCTGTGGCTTGGAATAGAAGTCATACAATTTAGAGCAGTGGAGAAAATTGGCGAGACACAAGTCAACTTCTGTTACTTTTTTTGAATTCATGCACAGAATGACCAGGCCAGCATTTATTGCCCATCCCTAATTGCAGTTAAGAGTCAGCCACAATGCCATGGTTCTGGAGTCACAAGTAGGCCATGCCAAGTAAAGATGGCAGTTTCCTTCCCTAAAGGATGTTAGTGAACCAGATGGGTTTTTTCCAATCATGACAATAATCGTTTCATGGTCATCATTCAACTCTTAACTCCAGATTTTCATTGAATTCAAATTTAGCCATCTGTTATGGTGTGATTCAAACCTAGGTCTTTGAATCAATGGTCCAGCAAAAATACTAGTAGGCCATCATCTCCCAAAATTAAAGCAGTAACTGAGGAAATTGCTGTTAACAGCAATCTGCTTTAGGTCATTTCAATAAAATTCAAACCAAATCTTAATTACACCTGCAGGAGTAACATCCAACAATATCAGTAACTAGGAACAATATCTTGCCAAATAATCTTTCAGGGACAGAAATGCAGACAGAGTTGCTGGCAGTATAACATTTTATACTTTTGTGTGACACTTCAATCATGCTCTTTAAAACCTCCCTTTGATCACAATGTTGATAGATTAAATGAAAGGACAACCTGTGAGAAATAAACTTCAGTGCAGGATCATCTATTTTTAATGCCCAAAATGTAACAAAGTACTTCTGAAATTGTTAAAATGAAAAAAAAGTACAAGTCCAAAGAAATTTGGGTCTTTAAAATGTCACAGAAAGGGACAGAAAATGTGGCTCAATATCTAAAATGAAAACTAGAATACACCCGAAGGAGGAGAAGCCTTGCTTCACCTGTGCAAGTCCCTTAGACAGGTAATATTTGGAGCACCATGAGCAGTTGAGTACAACACTCTATATATCATATTGCGTATGCCTTGGAGAAAACTCTGTGTAGATTCACTAGAGGAATGATATTTGGACTCCAATGACTAAAAGAGACTACACAAATCCAGGTTTAGGTTGCTTTAAATTTAGATAATTAAAGGTGATTTAATACAAATTTTCAAGATACTTGGGGGAACAGAAGTAGAAGATTGAAAGAAGTGATTTTTGTCATTGGGAAGTCTAAGGCTGGGATATAAAAAAATTGAACCGGGCTCTTCAAGATAGACTTTAGACAACACATTTTTATTGATAGGGGACAGCAGTTTGAAACTGCTTTCCACAAACTGCAATTCAAGCCAGACTATTGATTCATTTTCAAGCAGAGATTGATAGCATTTTTATTTTCCAAAAGATAAATAGCAAAGAATTAGGTCATGGATGAACTATAATCTCATTGAATAGTGGAATGAGTTTAAGCAGCTAAACAGTCTTCCGCCATTCAAACTTCCCTCTAAACTGCACAGCCAATGGGAAGCTCCACTCAGTGTGCCAATGTTTAGTTTCTGTTTCTGGAAGATGCTGACATGCACAGACCTCGGCGGTCCACACAGCAGCATGAAAACTTAGAGGGAAATCTGGTCTTGTTCCTATGTTTCAAGATTTTGGTCAATTCTTCTAATGACTCCTCAGCTACATTTCTTTCTCTCCATATTTGTAGTCTGACCTGAGTCTTTGCTTCAGTGTAACAACATGTCCACAGGTGTGCTTTTCTGATGCAGAGACTTTGTCAAATTGTATTTAACAGTGTTCCTGTTAAGTGCATTGGGATGATTTGCTGCACTGAAGACAACATATCAATCAAAGTTGCTATTTTGATGGAACAGAGAGCAGTAGAGATTATATATGAAAACTGCTGGTAGTGCAAAGCAAAAAGGACTGGATATCTGGTACTACCAAGAAACAAGATAGATCCAGAGGATGTTTAACTAGTTAGCAGAACAGAGCATCTCAGAAGCAAGAAATATTTAGCAAAGAGAATTCCGCCCAGGAGGCTGAATGGAAAAAGCTGGGGTGCGGATTACATCATTGACAGTACACTAATAGGGGATTCTGACCCCAAACACAAGCCCAAATTCTCCACTCCCACTAGCTCTTCTGCACTGACACTGTTGTCGGTAGCTGTTAGTCAAGAAAACTGAATTGGTGGATAAGATCTAAATTTGTGAAACTCACTGCTTCAGAAGGGCATGAAATGTCTAATGAAAAAGGTAAGGATGAGTGAGTGATACCCCTCAAGCAGACATAATTCTGCCAATGCTACATGAAATGCTTTATCATACTTAAGAGAAAGGTTACCATTATTCATGAAATGCCTCATTCCTCAATTCTTTTTTCAAATTAGCTTTGCACTCAATTCTGATCAAAATCTGAAGTGAAGAATAAGGAAATTAGAATGCAATGATGACCTTAATGCAAAAGAATGACTATCGCTGTACAGCTTTAGTATAATTCTCCTCCTCATTCTCATAAATAAGTTTATAAATCTAAACAATTGGCTTTAAAAGGGGAAGGCATTCAAAGTGCTTCAGCAGTCCTGAAAATGACTCCACCAAACTGCCTGCCCCCACCTCTTTCCAAACTGTGAGAAGATAACATTATGTGAAAGTTCACGGAAAGTCCAATGGAACCTCCTTAAAAATCACTGTCCCATATTTGCAACATACCACTTCCCAACTAACTTCAACTTTTCAGTTCCACAGGGTCTTGATCACAAATATTGAAAATTTAGAAGTCATTTGGTCACAACTTTGTGGCTATTAGGAGACGCTTCGCTGACTAGAAAATGTCTGCCTTGAGATGATGCAGGAATTGCAAGGGATTGTGCAGGCAAAGAGGATAAAGAGGTGAGGCACAAATGCAACATTTAAAAATTATAATACATTTGGGAACCTCAACTTAATGTAGAATTACAATGGGAAAAAAATTCTGGCGGTTGGAATATACAGAAGGCAACCATCAAGGGAAGCATTGGGATGAGCTATGGAAACAGAGAAAAGCGGTAGCATAAACATTCAAGGAACCTTGATTAGACTGGGATCAGTTCTAGGCCTCATATTACCAAAACAATTAGTGGTATTGGAGAAAGTAGAAAAAAGATTCACAAGGGTAGAATAAAAACCAAGAGGTTACAGTTATCAGGAAAGACAAAAGGTGGCAAAGCTCTTTTCTGTTAAAGATAGTGCAAGCAAAAAGGAGACCTGATGGAGCTCTTACAACAAAGGGCTGGATAGGTTTCTATTGCAATGCTAAACTATGGACTAGAAGTACAAGATTGTCTTCAGTAAAGAAGTCAGAAGAAACTGCTGCAGTTAAGAATGTAAATTTCACAAAATGTAGTGGTTGAAGCAAATGTCTTTAATGGAAACCTACATAAACACAAGGGAGAAAGAAATAGGATACATTGACAGGGTGAGATGATAAAGCGGGAGAAAGCTCTTATAGCATACAAGCACCAAATACCTGTTAGGCCAAATAGATTAATGTATCAGAAATAAATTATAAGCAAAATGTTTCCAGCTCCTGAACAGTGTGAGAAATGGCAAGTCACTTGGGATAATATGGTGAGATGAGAAAAATGAAATTCATGAACTCGAGGAAAATATCCAATTTTCCACATAAGAATTTAACAGCTGGATGAGATGTCTGCTCTTGAGAGATGAGGGACCTATTTGCATGCATTAGCATCTCATTATTATGTAATCTCACTTTATTTATGTGCAAAAGTTGCTGTTGTCCCAGGGCGACCCAGAACCTTGCATCTTCAGCTTATAGATATCTTCTCCAAACCCCCATCTTGATCATCATTCCCCAGTACCTCTGAGCATGCTGCTTGAGCAGTGACTGCCTACATTCTTTGTCTATGGAGGCTGGCATATGACATCAAAGTCACCATATCATCTCCAACTCACTTATAATACATCACTTCAGAGCTCGTGGACACATTTCGTGGTAATGCTGCTGCCAGACCACTTTGCAATTATTGACAGCCAGCTGTCATTTACAGTGGAATCAAAGGGCTTTTCAGTAAGTACTTTCGCTACCGGTGGATAAGCTAGCATGTGCACAGCGCCATAGAAGTGTTGCACATACATAAATGAGGTGAACAGTACAGAATACAGCACAAAATAACTTACTAGAGCACATAAAGGGAAACCCTCCATAACTCCCCAAAATTGATAATTTGGCAATTCAGAGAAAATTCAGCCCTTGATATTTGTCAGAAACTGGAAAATTTCAGGGAACTCTGTAATTACAGCTCTTCAACTGAAGCTGTGGAATGTTTGTTAGCATCTAATTTAGACGTGCTCATAAAGCACAAAACCATATTAAAGTGCATTGTCTTAATTCAGGAATGACAGTCTTAGTCCAAAAGAAAAGATTTGAAGTGAAAAGCAGAAAAACATGAACTATGCAAAAATAAATCAGTGTAATCTGGTATGCATTACAGAGACATAACTGCAGGATAACAAGAATTGAGACTGAGTCTTGAAGTCAGAAAACTTTGGGAGGACTAGAAGCTCGGCAAAGATGAAGGGCCGAATCTGTTAGCTAATGACAGTCTTAGTCAATGCTACGAGGAGAAGGCGGGTAAGTGGAGTTGAAATGCCCATCAGCCACGATTGAATGGCGGAGTGGACACGATGGTCCGAATGGCCTTACTTCCACTCCTATGTCTAATGGTCTTTACATACAAAAAAAAGTATAACTCAAGTTCAGGAAACCAGAATGTGGAAATGGCTTGGGCAGAGGTAAGAGATTTTATTAGCAAAAGTCGCTTGTGGGAGTAGTGTACAGATCCCTTAACAGTTATCACAGAGGACAGTGGGATAGAAAGGAAGAAATAATAGGGATTTATCACAAAGCTTCAGTGATAATCTCAGGGGATTTTAATCTACACAAACTGGAAAACTAAGATGTGCAGAGATAGTTGGTTGGGATAAGGAGTTCATAAACTGTTCTGAGGACAGTTGCTTCTAACAGTATGCCCTGGAAGCGCGAAAGCCAGCTATGTTAGAGCTGGTATTATGCAACAAGATAAATTAATGATCTCTTATGAAGGTACCCCCAGATAGCAACAACCATAACATAACATCTTTGAATTTGAGACTTAGTTTGAAAGAGAAAAGAGTGAGTCTGAAAGCACATTTTTAAAATTTAAATAAGGGCAATTATGAGGATATGGAAGTAGAGCGGGCTAAAGCAGGTTAACAGAAGATACAGTGGTAGACATTTAAGGTCATATAGCAGAATAGAACTTTCCAAACAGTAAGAAACATTCCAAAGGACAGACCCACTATCTGTACTTAACTAGAAATGTTAAAGATGGTGTCCAACTCAAAGGAAAAGCATATCATCATGCAAAGACAGATGAAAACTCAGAAGACGGATTGCTGTTTTAAATATTCTGTCCAATTAACAATGAGCAGAGTACAAGAGAAAGCTAGCCAGAAATATAAAAATAGAAACTAAAGGTTTCTATAAACACTTTAAAAAGGATTGTGTTAACAAAATGAACATTGGTTGTTTGGAAGAAGTGAGACTGGAGTATTAACAATGGAAAAGAAGAAGATGGCAGATGAATTGAATAAATATTTTTTATCATACTTCACTATAATAAACATTACTAATAGCAACACTAAGTAACATCCCAAAAGCACTCATAAGTAAGTAAATTAAAGCGAAGAAGGAACTTATGAAAATCACAATCAGAGAAGTGGCACCATTTAATTTGTGGGAGCTACAGATGACAAGCGCCCAGGTCCTAAAGCAGTTCATCTTAGGGTTTTAAAAGAACTGGCTCATAAGATTAATTTCAATACTCCAAAAATCTCTTATTTTGTAGGAGACAGTCCCATTAGATTGGAAGCCAGCAAATGTTACTCCCTACTTCAGAAGGAAGGGAAACAGAAAGCAGGCAATTATATAGCAGTTAATCATTTGTCCCAAGGAAAATGGTAGAAGCTATTGTTGAAGTCATTACAAGTCACTTTGCAAAGTTCAAAGCAATGAGGCAGAGTCAACATGGTTTTGTGACAGGAAAGTCGTATTTGATCAACCTGCTGGGAGTCTTTGAGAAATTAATAAGGAGAACTAAAGGTGCACTACACCTCCCAGAATGTATTTGAAAAAGTGCCATATCAAATGATTATTGAAGAAAGTAAACATTCATGGTGTAAAAATAGCATATTGGCATGGATAGAAGACTGGTTGACTAACAAGAAGCAGCAAGTCAGCATAAATGCTTGTTTTCAAGTTGGCAAGATATAACAAGTGACATGCCACTGGGATTGATGCTGAGACCTCAACTGTTCACAATTTACAGGACAGAAGGTAGGGTTGCCAAATTTATCGATGGCACAAAGATTGAGATAGGTTGTTCAGATATAACATGATAGTTGTGTTCCTCTGCAACCTCATACGATTGAAAATCGTGTTATAGAAAACTGCCACAGAAACTAGTGCTGTAGAAGATTGCTATAGAAAGTCACTATACCCATTCAGTAGAAAGTTCACATTATCCAAACATTGTTCACCACTCATCAATCACATTATAACCAATTTGTGTTGATGGAATACACACTATAACAGAACAGCCTGTATGTACTTAAGTAAGATGTGAACAGGATGTACTGAGGGTACAGAAAGATATAGAAAGGTTGAGTAATTGGGCAGAAACTGGCAAATAGAGTATATCAAGGGAAAATGTGAAATTGTTCATTTTGGCAGGAAAAATAAAGAAATATCTTATCTGAACAGTGAAAGATTGCAGAGCTCTAAAATGAAGAACCTGGGTGCATGCATCATAAAAGGCCAGTACGCAGGTATAGCAAGCAATTAGCAAAGTTAACAGAACATCATTTATTGTGAGAGGAAAAAGTTATGTAGTATACTGCATCAGTGAAATCACATCTGGAATACTGTGCATTGTCATGATCTCCTTCAGTATGTAAATGTGTTGAAAGCAATTCAGAGAAGGTTCACCAAATTAACTGCTGGAATGAGTGGTATCTTATGAGGAAAGGGCTGTACAGGCTAAGTTCATGTTTAGAGGTGTATTTGATTAGAACATGCAAGATCCCAAGAGTCTAAACCATAGACAGGGCATTTCCTCTTCTGGGTGAATTCAGAACGACAGGGTAACTGATTAAAGATTAGGGAAAGATTAGGGAAAGAAAAGAGAGTATCGGTAAATCTTTCTCCCAGAGGATTGAGAATCTTTGGAAGTCTCTACCTGGTAGTTAAATTTTGACCAAGGTCAAGCCAAACCTTAGCACCAGAACCTACATTTGAAATGCTAGAATCTATTAGTAGGGTGTTGTAACAGCACACTTAGGAAATAAGCAAATCATTTGGCAAAGCAAATGTGGATTTATCAAGGAAAAATAGAGTGTTTGATAGGGACTTGATTGGGTAGATATTAGAAAGATGATTCTTCTGACTGGGCACCCTAGAACTTTGGAGTAATAAGTATCAGAATAAAGGTCAGAGATGAGGGAAAATTTCTTCATTCAAATGCTTATGAAATTTTGGAATTCTTTACTCAGAGCAATGGAAGCTCTGTTGCTTAGCCTATTCAAGACAGAGATCAACAGATTATAAGAGAATCAAGGATATGGGAATAACACATGAAGGTAAAGGTGAAATAACTTAGCTACGATTCTAGGGAATAGTGGAACACACTCAAAAAGGTGAAATAGCCCCAAGTCGCTTTTTCTTTCTCAAAATAAACACTACCTTTTTGCCTTTCATCAAAAGGCAGACAGAAATAGCCCATTTACTTGAAGGTAGAACTGCTGCTGGGTGATTTAAAAAAAACACAATATACTTCTTATGCCAGAGATCAAGTGTTCAAACTGAGCAAAATGCTTTGTTGTAGCATTCCGGGCAACTTTGTTTCAAATCCAATGAGTTACACATCTGTAAAATTGTGATTTTACTGAAGCAAGCAGTGCCTTAAACCTCACACTTTTCAGTATTTATTTTATGAAGATTTAGCGCGCTTTCACAATACAGGCTTTAACGACAGCTTTTTCTTTCTTTTAAAAATTCAGGACTTGCAAAACTACTTCATATGTTAAAAACAAAGTTAAAGAAATAGGCTCTTAGCGCGTAATGACAATAATTATGATATACCTTCCCAATGGCTTTCATTATGGAGCTTCCTGTCACTTGACAAGGTTTGCCATACTTCTGAGAAGTTTTTGATTTCTTTGCAAAGCCACTAGGTGGTGCGCACTGCACCTGGGACATGATAAACAAAATAGGTCTACTTTGCCCCTCAGCAACTCCACTTCCTTCAGATAATTATGGACTGGATAGTCAGAAGACAATTTACTCTAAGGGTTATGAAAAGGTTGAGAAGATCAAAATGATGGTGAAAGTGAGAAACAGAAAACGTCAACATACCTACGTAACAGAAGGAAAATTATCTCTCTAATGGTGAAAATACTGTCACATAAATCCGATGATTACTATTTTTAAATAAAGGTTTAACAATGTGAACATGAAAATCCATCATTCATTTGAAAGGTTTTCTTCCAGTGCTATTTGAGAATTAATTTTCAGCCAATTTTAACAGTAATTAGAAGGAAATTACAGATTTTGGGTGGGGGTGGCAAAGCAGATAGGGTGACAAACTCATTTGTTGACATAGCACTTCCCAAATAATTTCAACGTTGTTTAAATGTTGGACAAAAAATTTAAAATTAAGTTTTGAATAATTTTGAATTTTAAATACCGAAGATAATCAATTATGAAAGATTTTAAACAAATACAACAGCCGTCAATTTGAGCAAGAAATGCTAAAATGTAGTATTTCATCTTGGTTGTACAGTATGTTTAGCATAAGCACAGCCACTGCACAGCACTACACTCTTTTTCAATTAAAAGGTCCAGATGTTTATGAAGCTCCAGTAGGCACAGACACTTACTAGAAATGCTTTATCTGCATTGTAATAATCACTACAACATCAGTTCTCAGCTGCATTACCATATTCATGATTTTTCAGCCTATTATTCCACCCCACCTCCTAACATACCAGTTAATTATACAGTATACTAAACAAAGGATGTATTTTGATTGCTCTAGAGCATGTAGGTTTGATGAAGACTTATTTGTCCTGCAACAAAATATGCAAATACTTTTAAATGGAAATTAACAATTTACATATTCGAAAGGTTTCAGGTAGCAAAAATAATTGTTACAGTATCTAGATGTGGATTTAATTTAGATACTAAGAAATATAAAGTGAAAATTCCAAGAATTACTGAGAATTATAAAATAAAGATTTCACAAAACATACTTAAAAATCATGGCAGCACATTCCTTCATAATTCCATCTATTACTCACAAGGCAAACTAATAGGGATTTGTAAAATGTGTTTCATAGCTCTGCAGTGGTGATTAATTAAATAAATAGCCACTGTTTCACAAATCATTCCCTTAATTAGCCTTAAAAAGACACATCACATACTCTAGCTTTAAAACCATCTGAAACTCACAGAAGGAAGTGAACGATACCACGACAAATCTGTGCTGCTCCATACCCATCGTCACTAGGCAGACACAGTTTCCTATAATACCATGCAGCCCTGAGGCTCTCTCACAGTTTTCACAGGTGCTGTAATCAGCTGGAATTCAACTCCAGCTGCTCAGAGAAGATGTTCGATTTAATTATTCTCCGCTTTCCCAAAGGAAAAAGAAAATGAAGGGAACAAAAGAGCACAAGAACACAGCCTAAAATCAAAGACAGGCTGCAAATGTCCTTGACAAAGATTTTGACAACAATTATGTCTAATATATAGAATTAGGTTGAATTACGTAAATATGAAAAGATTTTACCCTGAAACAGCGCGAGAACATTCCCAGACATTCAAATTACTTATACAATTTGAATAATTTTAATTCAAAACAGAATGCTGAAAAGCCAATGTCGTACAAGTTAACAAAATAAAATTGAATTTAACATCCCAATCTAATACAAGTTGCATACATCCCTGCACAGAAACACTTTTCTCTCCTGTGGGATTACACTACATTATTTCAGCAAACTCATTCTGGGTTTATAATTTTGTTATCTATTTATTTTCAAAACAGAACTCTCAAACAAACAAACTGCAATCAACTGCAAAAAGACAGGGGTGAAAAGTAATGACAACTGACCATGAGAAGCCAGATAAGGTACAAGGGCAGAAACTTGAGAAGTAAACAAACAGACTCTGAACATTCACAAATTGCTCAAATTTTCATCCTTCCATTTGTAATGACATCCGAACCCCTCGAGTCTGTTCCAGCCTCATTACATTCTCAGCCATCTGCTATTTGCTATCTTATAAACTGAGGTCCAATTTTAAGGTCTCTGATATACTGTAATATGGAATCCATTAGGTAACTTGTTCATTATGCGCAAATGCTCAATATATTCAGTTTTACATTTAACACCCACAATAAACAAAAACCGTTCACTACTTCATGAGTTTCAAACTTGTACTTACTGGTAACAGTATCTTAAAGTTTACTGAGTGAAGTAAAGTCAGTATTTGGATGCTAAACTGAAATGATGAGTGCAGGAGGATGAAGCCCCATTTCAGCATTAATGAGAGTTTTACAATATTACGATTGAAGTTTAGAAAATTAGCATTGCACATTAAATGTTCAAGAATATCAACCACTTGCTGTGTTTCACAAATGCATATAAAAAGTATTTTGCAAATAAAACTATATTTAAGGGTTTTTTTGACAGTTTGGATATCAGTGCATTCAACAACAGCCTCTTGCATTCTCCCCAGCAGCTGGAGCACAATAAGGCAAAAGAAATCTTCCGGAATTTCTTCTCGATAAATAGTTTAAAAGTTCCATTAATAAATGTTACTGTACTGTAGCAACAAAAATGCCATCAGATAACAGTGGTTACCGAAGTGTTTTCTCTGAAAGAAATTCCGAAGAACATTTCTTTGGACTGTCCTCAATGAAACAGAAGCACCTCAACACATTCAATTGATCTGCAATTACCCAAAGTACAGTCTGCATCCCTTATGAATCAACATTAACGATTAAAATTTCCTATAATTTAACAAAAGGAAATAGATAATGATATTTTAGCTACTGGACCAAACATTTACTTTGTTAACATAATTCTGACTTTTCGGTCATAATTTCTACTGACTATTACAGCCAATTTAAAGCAGTTAAGGTGTCTGCTTCTCCAAAAGTGTTTCCAACGAGCAGGTTTTGAAAGAAAACCACAATTATGTAAACTTCCAGTTTGCAGTTTCTCATGTAACTCAGATAGTCAGAGGTGACCTTTTCATTCACCAAAAACATTAGTCAATGAAACCCTCTGTCATAGTTGCATTGTTCATTGGCTTCTCTGGCAGTTCCACAAGAATCATTTTTACATGGTTGTGACATCATATTGACCCAAGGCACTCAGCAGTGAGTGAACCCTGGGTAATCATATTGCTTTTTTTAAATATGCATATTCACTACATCCAAAACTTCAATAAAGAACGGTATTCTGACATCACCTCAAGTGGATACAATCTTCACATAAGCCATCAGAATTGAACAGCACAAACATAGACCCTTCAGTCCAACATCCTAAATTATCCTCAATTAATTTAGTCCTATTTACCAGCATTTGGCCGATATCCCTCTAAACACTTCTTATTAATAAGAAATGCCTTCTCGATGTTGTAATTGTACCAGACTCCACCACTTTCTCTGGCAGCTCATTCTACATAGGCACCAGCCTCTAAGTTGAAAAGTTACCTCTCAGGTCTTCCTTAAAATCTTTCCTCTCGCACCTTAAACCTATGCCCTCTGGTCTTGGACTCCCTCACCCAAGGAAAACTATCTTGGCTATTCACCCTATTCATGCCCCTCATGATCTTATAAACTTCTCGGAGGCTCTGACACTCCACAGAAAATAGCCCCAGCCTATTCAGCTCCACCTGAGAGCTCAAGCCCTCTAACCCTGGCAACATGCTTGTAAATCTGAACGTTTCTGAACACTTCCAAACTTCACAACATCTTTCCTGTAGCAAGAGACCAGAATCGAGTGCAGTATTCCAGAAGTGGCTTCACCAATGTCTTATTTGACCATAACATGTCAACTCCTGTATTCAACGCAATGACCAATAAGGGCAAGCGCATTAAATGCCATCTTCACCACCCTGTCCACCTGTGACTCCATCTTCAAGGAACCATGAACCTACAACTCAAGGTCTCTTTGTTCAGCAACACTCCCCAGGACCCTCCCATTAAGTGGATAAGTCCTGCCCTGATCTGCCTTACCAAATTGCAACACTTCACATTTATCTAAATTAAACTCCTTCTGCCACTCCTCAGCCCATCAGATCAAGAGCCCTTTGTACTCGGAGGTAACCTTCTTCACTGTCCACTACACCATCAATTTTGGTGTCAACTGCAAACTACTAACTATACTTCGCATGTCCACATCCAATTATTTATATAAATGGTGATCCTTGCAGCACACCGTCCGTCACTGATCACCAATCTGACAAGCAACCGTCCATCTCTTACCTTGGAGCCAGTTTTCTATCTAAATGGCTGGATCCCCCTGCATTCCACATCACCTAATTTTGTTTGCCAGTTAACCATGCTGCACCTTGCCAAACGCCTTACTTAAGTCCATATTGACAACATCTACTGCTCTACCTTCTTCAATCCTCTTCGTCACTGCTTCAAAAAAAATCTTCAGTTCCTCCCTCTCACTAGATTCTACAGTCCCTAACATTTTTTTGGGACTTTGTTTACAATTCTTTGTAAAGGCAAAACCAAAATATGCATTGAATTAGTCTGCCATCGCTGTTCCCTATTGCAACGTCCCATTTGGTGAGACCACATTTAGAGTATTGGCAGCAATGTTGGGCTCCTGACCTCAGGAAAAATGTATCAACCCTGGAACAGTTCCAGAGGAGGTTCATGAGAATAATCCCAGGAATGAAAGGCTGAACATATGAAGAATATTTGAGTACTCTAGGATTGAGTTTAGAAGGATGGTGGGAGAATCTGATTGGAACTGACAGAAAATACTAAATGGCCTCAACAGAGTGGATGTTGGAAAGATGTTTCCTTTGGCAGGAGAGGCGAGGACCCAAGGACACAGTCTTAGAGTAAAGGGAGTCTTCCCTTTACTCCTTTAAAAGGAGAAACTTCTTCAACAGAGTGGTGAATCTGTGGAATTCATGGTCATAGATTGCTGTGTAGGCCAGGTTATTGAGTACACTGAAATACAGATAGATAATGGCCTAATTTCTGTCTGGTCTATTCCTGACTGTAAGCAACCGACGTTGTGCTTCATTACTTTTCTCTTCACACACTCTTAGAAGCTTTTATAATCAATTTATATGTTCCCTATTTGCACTCTATTTTCCTCCTCTTAAATCAATCCCTTTGCCCTCCTTTGCTGAAATGTGAAACTGCTCTCAATCCGCCTTTTTGGCCTCTTAAATACAGAGATCAAACTATACACACTACTCCAGGTGCAGCCCCACCAACACAATATACAGTTATAAC
This sequence comes from Hemiscyllium ocellatum, assembly GCF_020745735.1. NCBI lineage: Eukaryota > Metazoa > Chordata > Chondrichthyes > Orectolobiformes > Hemiscylliidae > Hemiscyllium > Hemiscyllium ocellatum. The sequence continues at coordinate 46,516,959 of NC_083421.1, forward strand.
AAGACCTTAATTTTTAAACTCCAACCCTCTAGCAATGAAGGCCAAAATTCCACCTGTATTCTTAATCACTTGCTGCATCTGTATACTAACTTTCTTTTGTCTGTTTCCTGCACAAAAACACCCAGATCCCTCTTAGCTGCACATTTCTTTTGGGGTATCTCAACATTTAACCGATTGGTAAGAAAAATCTAAAGGCAGACAAAGTACAGGACCCTGTCACTTTCCGACATTAAATTCCATCTGTCAAATTTTTACCCCCTCACTCAACCTATTTACACCTTGTTGCAGATTATATTATTATCACAACATACTTTTGTATCAGCAGAAACACGGAAAACTGCTCCCTCCTCCAAGTCACCAACACAGTTAATAAATAATTGAAGCCTTAGGACTTATTGTCATGGTACTTTATTAGTTACATCTTCCCATCCTGAAAAGACACTAATCCCAACTCTGTCTTCTGTGTTTTAATCAATCCTCAATCTATGCTAATACATTACCCACCATACCAACCCCAGCCACAACCGATATCCCAAAGGTCAGGAGAAGGCAGGCCCTGGTTTCACAGCCAGACAAAGGGTCAACCCTCACAGCTGTGGCCAGCAACAAGGTGGTGCTGCAGCTCCTCAAAAGGACAATAGCAGACAGGAGCTACATACAGCCAGATTAAAGTGACAATGCCAACAGCTAGCTTACAGCCCAGTGAGCAAATGCCTCTTCATGCAGATCCTGAGCATAGGCACACTGGGCTCTACCTTGGGAGAGTCTACTACTGAAAGTAGAAGATTTTATTCACCCCACTTTTATTTCACATTGTACTGAAGTATTTTAACTCCTATTTCATTTACCAATCTGAGTATTTGGTATTTAAAAGTATAAATGTTTAATTTCTGCTAAGGAAAGCTCGAGTGAACCCATTTCCACTTAACTACATTAAATTACTTAAATTTGTGATCTTCAGGAATATAATCACAACTTAAGTGAAGACTTCCGACATGAGGAAGATTCTTGCTTCAAGTTGGTATGCAGGTTGGACTGCTACAATCTGCATCAGTTCCTAAAAGGACATGGGCAAGTACCTGCTAACATCACCAACCAAATGCTTTCCTCCTCAACTTGTAGCTCTATCACTGTTAGGAGGAGCACATACACCATGCAGCCTGCAGCAATTGAAGAAGGTTGCACCTTCTCAAGAACGATACTGCAGAATGCCATGTCAGTTACATATATATTCCATGACTAAATTACATTATCAACATAACAACAATTAGCCTTCACCATTTCTGCTCATGAAGGGTCGTTTTAAACTACAGAGCTTCCCAGATCACATGTACAGAATGGCTGCTGTGGCACACTCAACAAAGACAGATGCACAAAAATAGCCTGGTTCCCAATATAGAGTCGCGAGTGTGGTGCTGGAAAAATACAACAGGTCAGGCAGCCCTGAAGGGCTTATGCCCGAAACGTTGATTCTCCTGCTCCCTTGATGCTGCCTGACCTGCTCTGTTTTTCCAGCAGCACATTTTCGACTCTATATTGGGTCAGAGTATCGAGTACAGGAGTTGGGAGGTCATGTAGCGGCTGTACGGGACATTGGTTAGGCCACTGTTAGAATATTGCATTCAACTCTGGTCTCCTTCCTATCAAAAAAGGCGTTGTGAAACTTGAAAGGATTCAGAAAAGATTTACAAGGATGCTGCCAGGATTGGAAGATTTGAGCTATCGGGAGAGGTTTTCCCTGGAGCGTCGGAGGCTGTGGGGTGACTTTATAGAGGTTTATAAAATCACGAGGGGCATGGATAGGATCAACAGACAAAGTATTTTCCCTGGGGTGGGTGAATCCAGAACTAAAGAATATATGTGTAGGATGAGAGGGGAAAGACATAAAAGAGACCTAAAGGGCAACTTTTTCACACAGAAGGTGAACATGTTTGGAATGAGCTGACAGAGGAAATGGTGGAGGCTGGTACAATTGCAACATTTAAAAGGCATCTGGATGAGTATATGAATTGGAGAGTTTGTAGGAATATGGGCCAGGTGCTGGCCAGTGGGACTAAATTGGGTTGGGATACCTGGTCGGCATGGACAAGTTGAACCGAAGAGTCTGTTTCCATGCCGTACATCTCTATAACTCTGATCTCCATTCTGCAGTACTCACTTTCTCCTGGTTCCCAATGCAGTGGAACACACTGCAGGAGATCTATAATCAGCAGAAGCATCAGTAAAGAGGAAGAGCATAGAACATCTATGAATCACTTACCTGTAGTATTAAGTGATGATGTGACTAAAGAGATGCTGGGGCTTTGGAAGAATTACAAGAGCCACTCTAGTCTTTCAGGCAAATAGGTTGAAAACCTGAATCAGTTCGAAATGACCGCGCAAGCTGTGAATTCAGTTAGCACTATGGGAAATATGCTCACACGGGAAGCAGTGAAACTTGTCACCGGATGATTTATCAAAATTAATCAGATTAAAATCAATAGTGTTGTCAATGATGCAATCAATAAGTTGACAAAATTTGGTCGCTGATTCAGTTTAGACAAAAGTGTTTTTTTAAAAAAGAAAAGGTCATCAACTAAAGAACTGACATTACTAATTTTCATCTCTAATAATAAGGCTACCAAAGAGTTTAGTAAAATCATGAACAAAACATTTGTAAAATAGGGTATTTTATAATGTGGTTAATAATTTCTTGCACAGAAGTGCTGTAAAAACATATATATCAAGGTGCCCATTCAGGAATGTCATTTGATCTAGTTGACACACTATTCAGAAGCCTGAGCATTAACTTACTATCAGCAACAAAATTCAGATAAAACATCTACACGACATCTATGTGAAGGTCGCATTTAATTTCGGCACAACGTTGCCTGAGTTTAAAGTAGGCAATTTAGAATAGTAATAATCAACAAGATGTGTTAATATTGATTTTAACAGGACCAAATTCACTTTTAATATTTCACTACAATCAATCTAGCGTCATGAACGCTTAATAAAAATAGCACTGAGTTTTAGTCAGTGTTCAAATATATGGATTGTCAAGCTTCTGCAAAATAAAAAAATGTAACCATGGCACAATAGAAGCAGAAAGCAAAAAAAAAAATTAAAGGCTAAGAAATCTTGGCTGACAGAAGATCTCAACCTTTAACATTAACTTTACATCCTAGATGCCGTAAAAACACAAGATGTTTATTATCAACCATTTCCATTCAAGCCACTTAATTATATCTTTTGGGTTTTAAAAAAAATGTGGCAATGGTATTCTGTAATAATCAGGTGAATGCATTCTCAGATTAATATTCTGGAATCCAATGTGTTAATTTGATGCAAGTTTTTGCTGACAATATGTGATTAATGTGTTCCAATGCTAGCTGAGCTTCTGCCTCTGACAGTTTCAAATGCTAGGTTTCTTTATCAGTATCAGTATTTGACACGCCTTTGCCTGCTGCTTTGCTAGGACCACCACTAATTTGTAATGAACTTGCTTTTCATGAAACACCATGATTTTTTTTATTCTGTCAGTGTCATTTCCTTGAAGAAAATTACAAGTTTCTATAGGTGTGATTACTGACAAGCATTTGTGGTTAAGAAGCACAGCTTTACAAAAAGGTCTGTAGTTAATAATACTCATTTAAAACAGCTCATTATTAATGGTTGACAACAAAATGAGGAGAAACTTTTTTGAACTTTACTAGAGACGGATTGAGAAACACATTTAATTTCAGCAAGGACTTCTGGGATAAAAAAAACTGACCAATTTCTTTCATCTGTAGATAAGCATGCAAATATTGTAGATAAAGTTTGCTTATTTAGGTTTTTAATATCGATAAATTCAGAATGAGAAGTTGTCCCATTCTCCTATATCTTGACTTTTTTGCAAAACAAAATGCTTTGCAGTTATAAAAAGGCTTATTTCATTACAATCATTCTGCAATAGAAGTTTCAAGATACAAAAGGATTTTGCATATATTCCTCATTTAAATAAAGCTAAATTTGTAAATCACTTCTACTTTCTTAAAAGATTCACTCACAAAAAGGAAGAAGTCAGTAGTTTCTTGAAACAACATTAAAGGCCATTACAGATATTAAAACTTGTTACTTTTGGTACCACTATCAAAATATGATATTACAACATTGCAGCACTTTCATTAATATGACCACAATAAAGTAGCTCTTTAATTGTTGATGTGTACTGTTAAAAGCTAGACAACTACATTTGCATTCTGATCCCACAGTTTGCTCATCACAACATAAAATAAATAATCTTTTCTGGTTACAAAGAGCAGCAATTAAATACTCAATATGTATCAGATTTTAAACAACAAGATATATCAACTAGGTTTCTCAAAAAGCACAATTACTGTTTTTTTTCTGAAAATAAATATTTTTCAATAAAAATACAATAACCAAGTAACACACACAGTAACATAAAGTAGAAATGCTTATTCTTATCTAGCCCAAAGGGCAGACGAACATACAGTTTGAGAAAACTTTGGGTGGGGGGGGGGGGGAAGCAGCCTGACAATGAGGAAAACAAAACATTTTGCCCGATGGGTTATTCTTGATGGCAAGCGAATAATACATAGAATGATTCTGAGTATGTTGCTTTGACATTCTGGCACTCACATATGGCACAGAGCTCCTGTTGACGCAGTTTGCTCAGATAATACAACCTTGACATCTTTAGTCAATAACTCATTCAAAGTAAAAATAGGTTTGACCATGACAAAACAAGAGGGTTTTAATTTCAGAAATGGGAGAGCTCAACTGGGCAGCTTGTTCTTAGCTTGTTCCTCCAACTAAACCAGATAAAACAAGAACCTCTCCAAACCTGTTGGTGTTAAAACAGCCATGTCAAGACCTACAGCAACGCAAGCAGTTGTTACCACTTATGTGACAGGAAGTCTTGTTAAAAAAAATTCCAGAATCATCTTTAAGTTTAAAATGCACTTTAAAACAAACACTGCAGGTATTTGCATTAAACTTGAAATAAATAATTATACTTCAACAATCATTCAGAACTCCTCCAAACAAAATCAAATATGAAGCATCTTCACATGTGGTAAACACACATATCTACATATCTTCAATGCGTTCACATGACGCTTTATCAAAAATCAAGTAACAATTAAAATTAGCAAAGGCAAGTTTTAAAACATTTCAATAGCAGTTGTATATTAGGATACAAGCAGGCACGGTAAGTATTTAAACTTTTCTGATCATCTGCTTGAAAGAAGAATGCCAGCATTACTGGACAGAGAGAATTACAGAATGTGAAACTTAATACCATTATAAATAGGTATAGTGAATACCTATGCATTTTTATTTTTAAAAGCCAGTAAATATTATGTAGAATGAAGAGTAAATTAAATCTTGACACACTGGTCCAACTAAGTCCTGCTCTGTAACTTGGCTATGCTTGCCAGATACTGAAGTCAGTACAGGGTCTTCTTTGGAAACCACAAAACTATACAAAAGAAAGAGGCTATTCAGCCCAACAAGTCAGCACTGGCTAAATAAACTAGCCCATTCTGATTCCACTTTCCAACTCCTGATTTGAAAGTCTGGAGATTACAGTGTCCATCTAGGTTCCTTTCAACCCTGTTGCATTTTACTGCTTTAACCACCAAACTGGACAATGTATTCCAGACTCATTTTAACCTCAGTAATCATATTCTCACAACTCTGGAGCTCTTACTAATGCACGTAGAAGTCTCAGAGGATAAAAGCGACATCAACGTTCATTTCACTTCACTTCCCTACACAATAAAGCTAAATCTTGCCTCCCAAAAATCTCTGCACAGGAAATTCATCCAATTTTCTAGTACAGAAATGCCAGACATACTAGTATTCAGTTGCGACAAAAATAAATTATATGTATAGGGCAGTTGGAGAAAGAGGCTTGTGAAAACTTTGTCAAGAAGGTCTCACAGCAAAGGAAACAACATCCAAGGCGGCATCGACTGATGACGTCTCCCTAGAAGAGCTATTCCAAAGCAGAATATATGATGGTCATGAAAAACATTGTTGGTAAATGACGACAAGCTTGTTCCAAATCATTCGGAAGGATCCGTCCGATTTGTGGTGCACCTATAAATCTAGCACATAGGGCAGGGATTGCCATATTGAACCCTGCAAAATAACACAATTCTAAATATCCGTACCACAGAGATCAGGTTAAGTAACTTAAAGAGCCGAGAAAATTTCTTGGAGACTTCAAATTGTGCGTTAGGCTAATACAGCAAGCTCTGTACAATATAAAAAAAAATCAAAAGGGACTTGCTGTGAACAACTCCATTGACAACTGGCAGAAAGGAATTAAAGTATCATTCAGAAAAAACATTCTCTTCAACAGTATGTGGCAAACAAAGAGGAAAAAGTGAGTTAATTAAACAAATAAATTTCCTTAAAAGGGATGAAGGTACACGCTTTGACATTCCCCTTATTTAATGATCAAGCATTCATTTGCATCTGGGCACTAAACAAATGGAAAAAATCTAGTTATCCATCCAAGTAGCAATGTTTAAAATGTGATCTTGCTGAATGAAGTTACCTTCAAATGGATGCTCATATACTTTTAAAAAGTGTTATAACACAGGGAAAAAAAAACCAATGTATACAGAACATATAATAATGGCCCTTTGAATATGAACATCTTCCTCTTAATCCCTTCCATCATGACTTTGTCAATTACTGAGTTAGGTCATTCACAAGATATAAATTATAAATGGCAGTTCTTCACTATGTTTCTCTTGAAGTGAGAGCAATTTCTTTTCATGGTCTATTAATCTTGTCTTAGTCTGAAAGCAAAAACTTCTACCATAGCTTATTTAAATATTTAGTGTCAAAGTTTAGAGTTCTGGCAAGCATCAACTTCTAAGCTACATGGAGAAAAGAAACCCCGGAGTGATTTTAAAAATTTGGAAGCCACTTGGGTCTTCCAGTTGGATAAGTTAACACGGATAAAATATCCTTGCTGAATCATTTTTACTGTGTGCTCTTAAACCAAAGGGTAGTTAACAGCTTCCTGCCTCCAGTTTGTTTTTTAAATTTGGTAGGGGAGGTCAAGAGGCCCATAGTAATTTTTTTCAAACAACATCAGTACTACATTGTACTTTGAGTTTATCAGATTACCTGTGATACAAAATAAAAAGCTGAAAAATTACTTTAAATTCATTTAGATGAATTGTGCGGCAAACTTTTAATGACCATGATTCTTGATCGAAAATGTTAAAGCAAGATTTGTATTCGAGAAGAATGAAGTATACATCACACAAGTACTAGAATGCATGAAGGGCATTTTAAGATTGGAAAACTGAACCAAGCACACATTCTCAATTTTGCTGTTTCCACCAAGATTTGCACATTTCTTTGTGTAGAAAACGGCAGCAAGACTTTCCAATCTCTGAATGCTCACTGCCATTTACCTTCTAACAAGTGCTTTTGGAAGTCATTATCTACATGAAGTCAGTTAAAGCAAGAGGCACAAAGGTTACTTTAATGGTAATGATGCCTTCACAATATACTCAACTTAATTACTACTGAAAATTGGAGCTCTCTTTGAATTTAATGGTGAACACTTAAAAAGAAAAATCTGCCACTGCAGCAAAAATGACAAAAAAATTATTCACGTCCATTAGGCCCATTTGTATTATGTAGTATCAAGAGTGTTTTGCTATCAATTGTCATTGCATATTGGTGAGGCTATTTAACAGACGATTGAAATGAAGCATCTGCACAAAATTCTATGTATTGGATTATAACATCCAAGATGGGGTAACATATTCCAAGTTGACTGTACTCTTGTTCAACACTGCATATATTTATATCGGATATATATTTTTGTTATAGCAGGTAGAATATTCAAATACGTTAGGCATTTTTACAAATACCAAGACAACAGAATTAACTTGCATTTAAGTTGTGATTTTCACAACTTCAGAATATGCCATAGTATGATCTTTGGAAGTGAAATCACTTATGTAATCCATCAATTTCTGCACAGCAGAGTTTCACAACCAGCAATGCAATTAGTTATCAGACAATTGTTTTTAGTGATGTTGGATGACAGAGAACAGTCAGCCAAAATGCCAGGAGAAATCTCCTGCTTTTCTTCAAATAGCACAACGGAACATTTTACATTGAATGGGACAATTGAAACCACAGTTTAAAATTGCATCTGAAAGACAACACCTTTAAATGGAGTGCTCTATAAATGCTTTTTTGAGAAATATTTAACCAAACTGAATAGGTGCCAATCTACAAGGAGCTGTCTTTGTAGATCCCAGTGAAAACCTTTGCTCTCTTTTATTCAACAATTTCTGATTCCATTTCAGAGTCACTAATTTTTCCTCTTCTCCAACACATGCCAGTTATCGAATATGGGACAGCATAACTGACAAACACTGATATTACCATTGTAGTCACAACAGCTGCTCCTAGCAGTTAATAACGGACCTGGATCTATTTCATCTTGATTTTAAACTGCAGGCTTGAACTCTCTTCGAATAAGACTTCATATAACCACATACTGAGATACTTAAAATCCTGGAATTTTATAATTTGAGGTTCGACTGTCAAATAAGTGATATATTTTAAATTTCAAAACCGATTCATCAGGTGACTAGAATTCAAACAGACTTGCGTGACATTTATAAAGAATTTAGAAGTTTGAAGTTAATTCATTATTTCACATTTTAGTTCTCAGAGTTTAATTCTTACAAAACTGGAAGATATCCATAACTATACTCCCTTGTTACTTGATCAATGTCATTTCATTGTCCTTGTTGCTTCTGAGTTGGATTGCTCCTTTGTACAAAGCTTATATGACACTATGTGAAAACTTCAGTGAAGGGCCTTCCTGTGCAATCTTAGCAGGTGTAACATCTGCCCATTTACTTCCTCCATCCTCACTATCCAAGGCCTCAAACACACCAGCTTTACCTGCACTTCATCCAATCTAGTCTACTATATTCATTGCTCAAAATGTGGTCTCTTCTACATTAGAGGAACAACGGACAGCGTGGGTGACCACTTTGATACCTACGTTCTGTCCAAACAAAAGAATCTGAGCACCACTGTGTTCCCAAGCTATCCTCTCCATCTCTGGCTTGCTGCAGTTCTCCAGCGAAGCTCAGTGCAAGCTGGAAGAACAGCAACTTTGTTTCTACTAGGGAACTCTGTAGCCCATAGATTTCAACAATTTTAGGGGTTGAGAACATGTCCTTACTCTATACCCCACACACCAAGCCTTGTCATCTCAAGGACTGCCAGCACAAACATCCATTGTCAGCCACTGATGGCCCCCCATTAGCAACTATTGATCCTCCCTGGCTGACCATTTACTCATTTCTTTGGCTGGTCAACTGTTTATTTCTCTTTTTGGGTTCTATCGCCCCTTATCGTTTACTCTCCTCCCACCCCATCTCCTGTATAAATATCAACCTTCTTTGTAGCTAACATCAATTCTGAAGGTCACTGGACCAGAAACGTTAACACTCATTTCTCTCCATAAATGTTGCCAGACCTGAGTTTTTCCAGCAATTTGTTTTTGTTTGATTTCCATTATCAAGAGTTTTCCAATTTTTTTAAAAAATATGAAACCATGCCCACAGTAATAACTGAACAGAGTGAACCCAATTCCAACTTTATTTGGCAGAGTTAAAGTTAAATTCCTTTTAACTGTACATCAAGTCAAAACTGAATTTCAATACAGTCAAGGAAGTGAAAGGATGCGATCTTAACCTGCTGTACAAACTATCAGAAAAATACAGGTTTTAACAGAGCAATACATAATTTGGTTTCAATCATTTTTCACCAGTAACCATCATGCAAACACAATTTAGATAATAATGATAGCCACTTGAAGAGTTAAGAAACAAGTTTTCTAAACAGAAAAAGTTCCAAAAAATTCCTTTATCTCCGCTACTGCTACTTTGAAGAATCCAATCAACTCCTCACCCACATAAACACTGTCAATTATTGAAATCAGTTCTGAATCAGCTTTTAGAAATGATTCTGAATACATATCAATAAAAATTCACAGGCTCCAATGAGTTTTGCTGTGTCCTTGGGATATGCTGAAGCACCAAACAAATGCATTATTTTCTCCACAGTAGTCTACAGTGATGTATAGTGAAACACAATGGCATCTATACATGTATAATATGGATGACATAAAATTCCCCATTTAGCATTTTTCCTGAAAATAAAGTCACTTCTCAATTACATTATAGTTTCAATTCAAGGTAAAGGCACATTCAATATGGTTCTCTCAAATTTTACAATTTTATTCTGAAGAACAAAAAGATCCGAAAGCTTAGTTTTTCAGTTCTAATAAATAATTAAAATCTGAGGTTTAAACTGACATTTTGCTAAAACAGGCTAGTAGTTTAATTTAAAACGCGTGCAGTAAAGCTCAAAGAAACAGCATTGATCAGCCATAAAATTGCAGCAGTAATAGGAGTAAAAATAATTATTAGTCGAAAGCTTTGTGGTGATTTGAAAAATCGTAGTAACAGTACTTCTATTTAGTAGAAATGTATAAAGCATTGAAAGCTGTCAGCACATACTGTATGGCAAAATACAGTGAAATGTCTAATGTGCATAACATTTAAAATGTCAAAGCATTTCATTAACAAAGAAGATAATGATAGCGGTAATAAATTAGACAAAGTCTGAATCGAGCCATGAAAGAGTGAGCTAGTTATTTAGTGCAAAATCTTTAGGATATTTGTGTTTAAAGCAGAAGTAACTTTCCCAGCATAAAGCTATTATACACCAGATGAAGACAAGCTAGTGAAATTTTATCTCTGCAACGGCTATTCATAAATCTTGTATCTAATTTAATTCAATCTAGTAGTTGCATCTGACTTGCTGCACCACAATTTGATTACTGCAACCATACTTTTTAACCGCTGTCAGGAAAGACAGTACCTTATGTAAACATCTGCTACAACACATGCCGGCTTTCTAAAGCACTGGTGTTAAATCAAGCTACAAAGATGAATCTTTATTCTCTATACGAGAATGGATTTTCAATGAGATAACCAAGAGTTGCCTCACCATAGCAGAGATAAACTAGAAACGTAAGCAACATGCACCGGAAAAAAAGCATCAAAATCTTCCTATAGACGGGACATGGAGAGAAAACAGATCTAAAAGGTCATTCAAAAAAAACCAAATCAAGACACAACGCGTGTCAAAATATTCAGAATTGCACATTATAAAACAGGAATATTAACATACATGCAGTTTGAAAAACAGTTGATAATATTACAGAAGTAGCACAACACAACATCTCTCTTAAATAATTAAGGAAATTGCACGTCAAAAAAATTGTGCATCATTCTAAATATTTAATCATGAATTTCAGTTGGTCCAGGTAAGTCCTAACTATAATCTTTGGGTAATTAATAGATCGTGAGTAGTGGCAATCTGGCCCATAACCACAAGCAACTCTGTTTCTGGTCATTCTTAATTTCTCACTTGTTGGTTTGTCTTATTCATAACTTAGTCATAGAGATGTACAGCATGGAAACAGACCCTTCAGACCAACTCGTCCATGCCAACCAGATATCCCAACCCAATCTAGTCCCACCCGTCAGCACACAGCCCATATCCCTCCAAATCCTTCCTATTCATATACCCATCCAAAAGCCTCAACTTGTGTGCCTAAAAGTTTGGAAAGGGCAGATTCAAGAGTTACTTTATTAAATATGTAAATTTACAATCAAAGTACCATCTCTTCAAGATCATTGCTCAGACCAGTGCAGGAAGTTGGGACATCATGTTGAGGTTGCACAGGACATGGGTGAGGCCTCTTCTGGAGTAAGTTATCCAGTTCCGGTCGACCTGTTATGGGAAGGATATGATTAAACTGGAGAGGGTTCAGAGACCATTTACCAGAACGCTGCTGGAAATTGACAAGGAGAGGCTGGATAGGCTGTGACATCTTTTCACTGGACAGTAATAGGTTGAGGGGTATAGATAAGGTGAATGGCAGGTGCCTCTTCCCTCCGGTAAGGGAAGGCTAGGGGACATATTTTTAAAATGAGAGGAGAAAGATCTAAAAAAGATATGATGGGCATTTTTTCCTTTTTAAACAGAGTAGTTTGCATATGGAATGGACTTCCAGAGAAAGTGATAGAGGTGAGTACAGTTACAACAATTAACAGGCATTTGGATAAGTACATGAATAAAAAATGTTTGAAGGAATTTGGGCTAAGCGCAGACAGGTAGAACTAGTTTAGTCTGGGGTTATGGGGAGCATGGACTGATTGGACAGAAGGGTCTGTTTCCATGCTGTATGACTCAACATTGCAAATTAATGGAAACTTGGATTTAAAATAATAATTTGCTTGTGAGATTCCACAACATGTCTATAGAGTATTAGACATAACTTGCCCTCTTCAGGTTTAAATACAACTCACTGGAATCACAGGACACAGAACTGTAGAACATAGGTATGAGTCCCTTTGGCCCATAATGCTGTGGCAAACATAACACTAAATTAAATTAATCCCTTCTGCCTGTCCTTGGACCATATCCTTCCATTCCATACACATTCATAAGCTTACCTATAAGTCTCTTCAATGTCCCTATCACATCTGCCTCCACCACCACCCCTAACAGTGTATTCCACAGGCCTACCATGGTCTATGTAAAGAACTTGCCCTTCACATCTCCTTTGAATTTTTCCCTCTCACCTTAAATGCATGCCCTCTAGTACCAGACATTTCAAATCTGGGATAAAGGTTCCAACTGCCAACCCTATCCATGCATGTCATAATTTTATAGACTTCGTTCAAGTGGCCCCTCAGCCTCAGTCATTCCGCAAAAAAACAAAAGTTTTTCTAGCATCTCCTTAAAACTCACACCTTCTAAACCATGTAGCATCCAGGTAAACCTCTTCTGCACTCTCTCCACAGCCTTCATGTCCTTCCTGTAACGTGGCAACCAAAGTTACACACAATACAGATTACCCAAACGAGACAAGGAGCATTTTGTTCGGATAACTGATCAGAATCAGGTAAATATCTTAAATCAAGTTAAAATGTACAGGATGTTGAATTAATTTAATATTTAAATACTTACACCAGACAGAGACAATTCAGCTGGTGCGAAGATCACCCTTGGATGTACACCAAGCTGCCATTTCCAACCTTTTCAGCCAGACTCTGAGGCTACCTTTTCCTCTCCTTTCATTTGCTTCTTCTCCTTTGGGTTGCTCCCCTTAGCAACCACCAGTCCCACGTTTCCTCCACTGCTGCCGGTTGGAAACTGCGGTCTCACACAAATGGTCCCAGGGCCAAGGCAACGCCATCTACCTCTGCTGTCACACAACAGTTCCACCCCCTTCTGGAAACCCATCGCAGGAGATAGACAACCATATCCTCCACTGTTAAATTTATCTCAATTAATTTATATTTTAAAACAGGAAGCAGAAAAAAAGAAAATAAATTACAGAGGCAGAGCAAGAGAGAAGTCGCTGAGTTCACTGGTGGGTAGACTGTCTTGGAAAGAGGGTTTCTGCAGGTAGTGACAGTCTAGTTTCCGATCTCAAACTTCAGGACTTTGAGGTCTTTTTCAGATAATCTGAAATTCAGAAATTAATGCTTGGATAACCGAGCTTGTTCTTTACTCTAAATGTGGCCTAACCAAAATCTTATAAGCTGCAACATGGTATCCTGATTCTTGGATTTAATTCCCAATAAAGGCAGGCATACCACAGCACTTCTTCATCACTCTATCTACTTACATGACCACTTTCTGGGAGCTATGGACTCGCACCCCAAGATCCCTCAAGACATCAATGCTGTTCAGGATCCTGGCATGAAGTGTATATTCTTCCTTAGCATTTGATCGCCCAAAGTGCAGCACCTCACACTTAGATGGATTAAATTCCATCCACCATTTCTCTACCCAAGTCTGGAACTGATCTAGATCCTGCTGTATCCTTCGACAGCCTTCTATAACTTTGCTGATCTTTGTATAGTCTGCAAACGTACTAACCCACCCTTCTACACTTCCAAAGTCATTTATATGTATCTCAGACAGCAGAAGTCTCAGTATGGATCGCCGCAGAACACCACTAATCACAGACCTTCAAGCACAAAAACTTCCTTGCCTTTTGTGGGCAAGTCAATTCTGAATCCACACGGCCAAGTCACCATGGATCTAATGCATTTTAATCTTCTCAATGAGTCTATAATGAGGGATCTTGTCAATAGCCTTACTAAAATCCATATAGACAACATCCACCGCTTTATCCACATTGAATTTTTAAAAGGTGATCACTCAAGTAAAACCTGACCTGATCCACTCAAAAGCCTGCTGACTGTCCCTAATTAGGCCATGATTTTCCAACTATGCATAAATCCTATCCCTAAGAATTCTCTCCAATAGCTTTCCAACCACCAACATGAGACTCACCAGTCTATGAGTCATAAACCAATACCGGTTTTCAACAAGGAGGTAAGGCTTCACAACACAGTGGCAACATAGTGGTTTAATGGTAAGCACTGCTGTCTGACAGCACCAGGGATCCAGGTTTGAATCCTTGGGTGACTGTCTGTGTGGAGTTTGCACTTTCTCCCAGTGTCTGTGTGGGTTTCCTCTTGGTGCTCTGGATAATCAGGTTTTCTCCCACAGTCCAAAGATATGCAGGTTAGGTGGATTAGCCATGCTTAATTACCCATAGTGTCCAGGGATATGCAGGCTAAGTAGATTAGCCATGGTAAATATGGGTTTACAGAAATAGGATAATGGGATGAGTCTAGATGGGAGGGTTAGTATGGACTCAGTAGCTGAATGGCCTGATTTGACACTAGGGATGCTATGACTCTATGAACACTGAATAAGAGAATTTGTCTAAAGAAGTAGCCTGCTCCAATTAAGTCATTTCAGGTAATTGGCCAACCCACAAATGACTTGTGTATTTTCTGTCATCTCCATGAAGTATAAAGACAGACAGCATATTTTCTAAGTTTTTTCCTGTATTTTTAAAACAGATTTTTTTTTGCATGAAAACTTGGATCACTTCCAATCACGTGGTGCAAATTGGCGACACTTTCTGGAAGGATTCTAATCAGGAATTACACAAGCACACATCTCAATCATATTCTTGAAATATCTCACACTGGCACAAACAACCAGATGAGGCGTTACTTAGAACTGGCTGCGGGTAATGGAAAGCTATTGAAATTCAACACGCCTTAAGTGAACTCAGACCAAGTCCCCTCGCCATAGAAATAGAACCTACTTTGTTAAGTAGGAAGCGGATTTGTCTGATTAGGGCGGCACGGTGGCTCAGTGGTTAGCACTGCTGCATCAACAGCAGGGTCCCAGGTTCGATTCTGGTCTCGGGCAGCTGACTGTCTAGAGTTTGCACATTCTCCCAGTGTCTGCATGGGTTTCCTCCAGATGCTCCGGTTTCCTCCCAAAGTCCAAAGATGTGCAGGTCAGCTGCATTGGCCATAGTGTTAAGTGCATTAGTGAGAGGGAAATGGGTCTGGGTGGATTACTCTTCGGAGAGTCAGCATGGATTTGTTGGGCCAAAGGGCCTGTTTCCACAGTGTAAGGAATTTAATCTAATCTGATCTGATCTACCTGAGGGCCAACAGTGTACAAACCCCTCAGTACAGCACTGGACTGTCAATCTTTAATTATGTGCTACAATTCTGGAAAAGGACTCAAACCCAGGATTTTACATCAGCCTGCACCTTGTTACAGAGACTGAATTATGTCACAGACAGGACAGGAGAGTGCACATGCTGTAGAGGTCCACAATGGGTTATGGAGGAGAGATCCTCTATTTTAAGTGGGGCAGAAGGCTCAGCAAACTGCAAAGGATGTTATTACATTTGAAAGGGTGCAGAAAAGATTTACAAGGATATCGCCAAGATTGGAGGGCTTGAGTTATAGGGAGAGGGAGAAGAGGGTGGAGCATTTTACCCTGGAGCTTTGGAGGCTGAGTGTGACTTTGCAGAGATTTATAAAATCATAAGGTGGATGGATAGGGTGAAAAGCCAAAGTCTTTTTGCCAGGCTGGGCGAGTCCAAAGCTAAAGGGCATAGGTTTAAGATGAGAGGGGCAAGATTAAAAAGGACTGTGATAAACAACTTTTCCATGAAGAGGGTTGTGCATGTGTGGAACGAGCTGCCAAGGAAGTGGAGGTGGTGGGTACAATTACAATATTTAAAAGGCATCAGGAGGAGATCCAAGATGGCGGTGACTCAGCAAGTCTGAGTCTACAGAGCCCTTCCCAAAACCTGGGCAAAGTGGGTTACCTGCCCCCACCACACTTGCCAAACCACCCAAAAAATTTCTTTAATCTTAATTAGCTGCTGAATATTATATTTAAACAGTCTAATACTGAGTGGATAATGAGTAAATCGAAGGGACCCCGCAGCTCTCAGAAAACAAAGACCCCTCCCCCACCCTCCTCTCCTCCAGCTGCAGCTGATGTAAAAACGGGCCTTATAGAGATGATTGCCAGACTGGAATCGACACTTGTCGATTTCATCGCAGAATCCCGACAGCGATGGAATGCATTTGAAGAAAAGCTGCAAAAACAGAATCAAACCATCGGGGAACTACAGGGCCGAGTGGAGGGGGTGGAACTAAAGGCCACGACCTCCGAGGCTGCAGCTCAAACAGCTGCAGAACAGATGCGAAAGCTCGAGCAGAGAATCCGAACCTTTGAAATTTACATGGATGATATTGAGAACAGAAATCGGAGAAAAAAATATCCGGTTGCTGGGCCTTCCCGAGCAAGAAGGGAAGGGACAGCTAGCAGCATTTCTGGAGGGGTGGTTGCCGCAACTTTTAAACCTGCGGGCTGAAACTGACCGGGTAAGGCTGGAGTGGACCCACCGGGTCGCAGTGCACGGATCTGGCCCAAACCAGCGCCCACGCCCGGTCCTGTTCCGGCTGCAGAGTTATAGGGAGAGGCAGATACTCCTGGATGCCTCCAGAAAGCTTGGAAAGGATCCTAAAGCCATGATCCATGAAGGATCCAAGATTATGTTATTTCAGGACTTCTCCCCGGCTTTGGCCCGAAGAAGGAAGGCGTTTGATGAGGTGAAGAAATGTTTAAGGGACTTAGATATTCAATACACCTTACGCTACCCAGCGACGTTATGCTTTACCCACGAAGGATCCGAGTATAATTTTAGATCACCAGAAGAGGCCAAGAAACTTTTAGACTCGGTTAAATAAATCATAAGAGACAATTTATGTTGGCTTGCCTCTCCCACACTCCGTGGGGAGAAATGGATACTTTATTCTACTTTACTTTTGCCTCTGGGAGCGGGGTTGTCTTCCTTGCTATCTTATGTTATTATACTTAACTGTAATCTGTTGGAGTTGTAATTTTATAGTTATGTGTGTTTGTACGTGGCAGTGATGCTATCAGATATACTCAGGTATGGGTGGGGAGGGGTGGGGGTGCGGCGCTCACTGTTAACTCTAGCTCGGTATTATATCTAAATCCTATTAAGGAGCGCCCGGGTCGAGGGTGGGACACTGTTTGGGAGAGGATATGGTGGAACGTTGGAAAGGTAGTAAGGCCCCCTGAGAACAAGGGGGAAGATCTCCATTCAAACATGTTTAATTTTTTGTTCTTATTGTTTGGAAATAGCTTCCTTTTTATCATACTGTTATGAGTGTATTAGAGAACATTTTCTCTTGTTTGAAGGATGTAAGCGACTCAACTATACACTCTGGATGATTGTGGATTAGTTGAATTTTGATGATTATATATTTAAGATCTATTTTTATATTAATGTTTGTGCTTGAAAATTGTTTATTTTTGTAAATTTGTCAAAATGTTAAATTTCCAATAAAAATATCTATTAAAAAAAAAGGCATCAGGATGGGTGCATAAACAAAAAGGGTTGATGGGGAAATGAGCGAAATGGGACTAGATCAGTTTAGGATATCAGATCGGTGTGGACAAATTGACCCAAAGGGTGTTTCCATGCTATGTAATTCCATAACTCTATCTCGGATCCCCATCAAATGACCAAAACTCCTAATCTTTCAAAAATGTTAAAATTCTGGTAAGCAGTTAACATCAAATGAGTCTACTAAGAAGCTAAGCAGTGACACCACAGCAACACTCCAGGCCTGCTTAAATCATCTTCAAAACCAAAATTGTGGACTAAGGGCAGAAACAAACATCATCCTGCTGAGCCTTCAACTTTACAAGGAATTTATTAAATTCAGCTAACAGCATCACTCGAATCAGAGCTCTTATGAAATTCATACAAATTTAAAAAGTAACTAAGTACAGATGGCTGGACAGATGATGTCAGGCAGCTGTATGACGTGAGAGCTGGCTGATCCCAGTGTGAAATGCAGTAACCACATCGGCAATAAGTGTTAGTGGAGAGAGGAACTGCGGACCAGAATTGATGAGCTGGAATCGGAGCTTCAAACACAGCAGCATATCCGGGAGGGGGGGGAAGAGTTACCTGGACATTTTGTCTCAGGAGACAGTCACACCTGGTAGATTAAGTAATCTAAATTCAGTCAATGGTCAGGGTCAGCAGGGTGAGATTGCAAGTGAGGTAGGTAGGGGGACCCTGAGTTCAGGAATGGAGGAGTCTCGGCTCTTAAGAGTCAGAGCTGTGCAGCACGGAAACAGACCCTTTGGTCCAACCTGTCCATGCTGACTAGATATCATAACCTAATCTAATTCCATTTGCCAGCACTTGGCTCATTACCTTCTAAACCCTTCCTATTCATATATCCATCCAGATGGCTGTTAAATGCTATAATTGTACCAGACTCCACCATTTCCTCTAGCAGCTCATTCCATACTCTTACCACCCTCTGTGTGAAAAATTTGCCCCTTCGGTCCCTTTTATATTTTTTGCCCTCACCTTAAACCTATGCCCTTTAGTTTTGAACCCCCCCACCCCAAGGAAAAGGCATTGGCTATTCACCTTATCCATGTCCCTCATGATTTCATAAACCTCGATAAGGTCACCCCTCAGCATCCGATGCTTTCCAGGGAAAACAGCCACAAACCTATTCAGCCTCTGCCTATAACTCAAACCCTTCAACCCTGGCAACACCCTTGTCCAAGAGGTCTGAGGTACTTGCTCCCTGAGTGGATAAGGAAAAGCACTGCAATAAGCATGAGCCAGCTGACCACAGCACCATGGTGCATGAATCCATTGAAGAGGCAGGAGCAAAAAGACAAGTGGCAGTTATATGGAATTCTATAATTACGGGGATAGATAGTATTCTTTGCAAGCCAGATCAAGGGTCCCGCATGGTGTGTTACCTGTCTGATGACAGGGTGCAGGACATCTCTGACAGGTTTGAAAGGATATTAGAGCAAGAGGGAGAGGATCCAGTTGTTGTGGTCCACACTGGGACAAACAACATCGGCAAGACCAAGAAGAAGGACCTGTCTAGAGATTATCAAGCACTAGGAACAAAATTAAGTCACAGGTCATCAAGTGTTTTAATGTCCGGAGAACTACCCCAGCCACTTGGAAACTGGCTTATATATACAAAAAATTAGGGAAGTAAACACATGGCTAAGGGAGTGGTGTGGGAAAGACGGGTTCCATTTCACGGGGCATTGTCATCAGTTTTGGAACAGGAGGGATCTATACCGTTAGGACGGTCTCCATCTGAACTTATCTGGAACTACTGTTCTCATGAAAAAGGATAAATAAAGTGGTCACTTGGACTTTAAAACTCCTCAGTTGAGGGAAGGGAAGGGGAAAATGACAGGAAGTACAGTATTAAATAAAAAGGTAAACAGTAGTTAGCATGTGTGCAGGAGAGGGGAACTCCGGACCAGAACTGATAAGCTGAAATCTAAGCTTCAAACACTGCGGCACATCCGGGAGGGGGAAGAGTTACCTGGACATTTTGTCTACAAGGTAGACTAGAAAGGAAGTAAAAACGATAACTCAAGACATATTATTAGAGATGTTGGAAATCATGAGGGTACGAAAACTAGCATAAGGGCATTTTACCTGAATGCTCATAGCATTCGTCACAAGGTCGACAAGTTAACGACACATCATCGCTAATGAATATGATGCAGTAGTCATTACGGAGACATGGTTACAGGATGGCCACGATTGGGAGTTAAATATCTAGGAGTATCAGACTATTTACAAGGACAGACACGAAGGTATGGCATTTAGGGTAGCTCTGATATTCAAGAATGACATCCGGGTGGTGCTGAGAGACAATGTAGGCTCTATGGAGAATAAGGATGAATCCATTTGGATGGAAATTAGAAATTCTAAAGAAGAAAAAGTCACTGATAGGCATAGTCTATAGACCACCAAATAACAGCATCACGATGGGTCAGACAACAAACAAAGAAATAACTAATGTCTATAGCAATTATTATGGGGGATTTTAATCTACATGCAAACTTGTTGAACCAGCTTAGTCACGACAGTCTTGAGGAGGGGTTCATTGAGTGTATCCGCGATTGTTTTCTTGAACAATATTCAATGGAACCGAAGAGGGAGCAAGCCATCCCAGATCTGTTTGTGTGTAATGAGACAGGAATAATTAATTACCTCTGTTAGGGATCCTGTTGGAAAGAGCGATCATAGTATGCTTGAATTTAGAATACAGATGGACAGTGTGAAGATAAAATCCAATACCAGGGTCCAGTGCTTAAACAAGAGAGAGACTACAATAGGAGTAACAGAAAAATGGGTTATTACTTGACTAGTAAAAAGTTGTAGCTTGCTGCTTTGCAGAAGGACCTGCATATTCTTGTGCATGAATCACAGAGGTTGATCTGCAAGGTGCAACAGGTACTTAGGAAGGCAAATGGAATTTGGTCCTTCATTGCTAAACAGATACAGTATAAAAACAGGGAGATTATGTTGCAGCTGTATAGGGTGCTGGTGAGGCCACACCTGGAGTACTGCATGCAGTTTTGGTCTCCTTACTTGAGAAAGGAGGTACTGACACTGGAGGTGGTGCAGAGGAAGCTCACTAAGTTTATTAAGGAATTGAGGGAGTTGGCTTTTGAGAGATGGAGTAGACTGGGATTTTATTCATTGGAATTTAGAAGAATGAGGGGGGAATCTTATGAAAACATAAAATTATGAAGGGAATAGATAAGATAGGCGTACAGTGGATGTTTCCACTGGCAGGTGAAACTGGGACAAGGGGGCATAGCCTCAAAATCAGGGGGAACAGAATTAGGATTTAATTGAGAAGGGACTTCTTCACCCAAGGGTTGTGAATCTATGGAATTCCCTTTCCAGTGAAGTATTTGATACTATGCTTCAGTAAATGCTTTTAAAGCTAAGCTAGTTTGTTTATTAACAGTAAAGGAATTAAGGGTTATGGTGATAGGGTGGGTAAATGGAGCTGAGGCCAGGAAAAGATCAGCCATGATCTTATTAAATAGCGGAGCAGGCTCGAAGGGCCAGATGGCCTACTCCTGCTCCTAGTTCTTACGTTCTTACGAAAACAGAGTGTCTCCAGCACTGATGTGCTATACTCAGACAAAAATCATGTGAAAAGGCCCATTCCTTTGATTTTCAGAAGTTATTCATGACTACAACATTTTTCCTTTCTGGATATTTTATAATCAACCTGTTCAGAGATGTTACTGCACATCTCTGGAGCACGTGGAATTCAAATCTGAGCCTCTTGATCCAGAGAAAGACATACTACTATTGTGTCACAAAGGCTCACAACACTTTTTTTTTATTCACATGATAGAATGTGGACATCGCTGGCTGGACCAGCATTGCTTGTTCGTAGTCGACTTTGAGGTGTGGTGGTGAACTGTTTTCTTGAACCACTGCAATCCATGTGCTGAGGTAGGCCCACAATGTCAGGGGAGGGAATTCCAGACTACTGACCCAGTGATATTGAAAAAAAAAAGCACTGTATTTCTAAGACAAGATACTGAGTGTTTGGAGGGAAACTTGCAAGTGGTGACATCTCCAGTATCTGTGACCATTGTCATTCTAGATGGATAGGACAACGCAGTGGCTCAGTGGTTGGCACTGCTACCTCACAGCACCAGGGGTCCGGGTTCAATTCTACACTTGGGTGACTGTCTGTGTGGAGTTCACACATTCTTCCAGAGTCTGCGTGAGTTTCCTCAGGTTTTCCAGTTTCCTCCAACTATCCAAACATGTATAGGTTAGGTGAACTGGCCACACTAAAATTGCCCATAGTGTCTAGTGATATGCATGCGGCCCATGGAAATTACAGGGTTACAGGGATAGGTTGGTGGAAGGGGAGGGGGTCTGAGTGGATGCTCTTCAGAGGTTGATGTAGACTTGATGGGACGAATGGGACGAATGCTTCCATTCGGTCGTGGGTTTGGTGAATTTCTGTAATGCTTTTTGGAGACAGCACACATGGTTAACTTCTGAGTGCCAGCAGAGAAATGATTGAATGCTTGTGAACGTGTTGACAATCAAGTCGACTGCTTTGTCCTGAATGATGTCAAGTTTCTTGAGTGTAGGTGGATCTGCCCCCATTCAGGCATGAGGGAGTATTGTATCGCACTATGACTTACATCTTGTCGATAGTGGGCAGGCTTTAGGGACCCAGAAGGCAAGTTATTTATAGAATCATTGAGATGTACAGCATGGAAATAGACCATTCGGTCCAACCTGTCCATGCTGACCAGATATCCCAACCCAAATCTAGTCCCACCCTCCAGCACCCGGCCCATATCCCTCCAAACCTTTCCTATTCATTTACCCATCCAAATGCCTTTTAAATGTTGCATTTGTACCAGCCTCCACTACATCCTCTGGCAGCTCATTCCATACACATACCACCCTCTGCATGAAAACGTTGCCCCTTAGGTCTCTTTTATATCTTTCTCCTCTCCCCTAAACCTATGCCCTCTAGTTCTGGACTCCCGACCCCAGGGAAAAGACTTTGCCTATTTAACCTATCCATGCCCCTCAATTTTGTAAACCTCTATAACGTCACCCCTCAGCTTCTGATGTTCTAGAGAAAACAGCCCCAGCCTGTTCAGCCACTTCCGACAGCTCAATTCCTCCAATCCTGGCAACATGCTTGTAATTCTTTCCTGAACCCTTTCAAGTTTCACAACATCTTTCCGATAGGAAGACGAGAGAGCTCCCAACTCCTGTACTCAATACTCTGACCAATAAAAGAAAGCATACCAAACGCTTTCTTCACTATTCTATCTACCTGCGACTCCATTTTCAAGGAGCTATGAACCTGCACTCCAAGGTCTCTTTGTTCAGCAATACTCCCTAGGACCTTACCATTAAGTGTATAAGTCCTGCTAAGATTTGCTTTCCCAAAATGTAGCACCTCGCATTCATCTGAATTAAACTCCATCTGCAAACTCTTCGGCCATTTGACCAACAGGTCAAAATCCTGTTGTAATCTGAGGTAACCTTCTTCGCTGTCCACTACATCTCCAATTTTGGTGTCATCTACAAACCTCTTATGCTCGCATCCAAATCATTTACGTGAATTACAAAAAGTAGAGGACCCTTTGCTGCATGATTCCTAGTCCCTGAAAGTCCAGTTCAGTTTCTGGGCAATCATAACCCTGCAGGATGGTGATATTGTGGATTCATTGATGGTAACACCATCAAAATGTCAAGGGGCTGTGGTTAGATTGTTTCTTATTGGATATGGTCATTCATGCTTCACAAACACCAGGAATGTTATACAGAAATAAAAAAGACGTACACACAGTGACAATAATCCCCTAAGTTTGTAGGCATGAACAAACCATATTTCTTTTCTAACCCCAAAGTGTTTGCAACAGCCTCGTCCGAAAGAGAAAAAGAAAACTTTTTTTAATAACCTCCACTTATGATCAGAAAGTAACAACATAATTCAATAAACCTCTTCTTCTTAGTAACATTCCCTACAAGCATGTAGAACTCAAAAAAAATCATTTTATTGAATAAGTCATGGAAACAAGTCTTTTTTATATCAAAATCTGACAATGTTTCTGTACATTTTAATTTTCCCAGTTAAGTTAGTAACAAAATGGATTGATCAAACACCAATTAAGAAAGTTAAAATGCTCCACAGAGATATGCAAAACTTTGTTACAATACTCTCGGTCAAGTTTGTATTTTCATTCTTCATTATATGCATCTGCATTTGAACCAAAACATGTTTCACAATTTACCGAGTCTCTTTTCTCGGGCATAAAGCAAATAAGTGGTTTCGCTAATAAGACGTCAAGACGCTACAAATATTCAGCAGATCAGACAGCCTCTGTGATGGGATCAGTTCAAAGAAACATTTAATTCTAAAGAATAACCAAATTAAATCCATTTCTTCCTACTCAACAGATTCGTTTTTTTATCTCAAATGTCCGGCATCTGAACTAGAGTATTTTATGTAGATTTATTATGCCTGTCAATGACATGAAGCTGAAGAGAGTAATTTATGGTTGTGGCATTGGCAATATGAACAAGTCAGTTCTCTTACCTTCCAAAGCAAACATTAGAAGCACTGGAATAACTAGTCATCACCTCTACAGGGGTTGAGAGTCAATGCACACAACCTTGTAATTAGCATTTCTTTTTAAAATGAGCTTACAATTAGAAGCCAAAATAGGAGTCAGGAGTCTTTCCATACAAAATGCAATTACAACAAAGGCTAGGCAGGATGAAGTTTCTGCAGGACTCGCGAAAAGCGCTACAGTCTAGATTCTGCAGTCAACAACGGATTGACAGCAATCACTGCTGACTGAGAAGAAAGCTACCGCCATAAATCCAGCAATATATATGACGAGAATTCAAACTGGCACCAAGTCAAAGAAATCTCACAGCACGCAGCAACAGTGATGTCACCAAGCAGGTAGGCAACCAAACTAAAATATTTACACATGGCAAAACCAGGGAGTTAAAAACACAAAGTCCTTCTCTTTTACTTCAAATTCTCATATAGTGAAATAAATGTACGATTGCATTAATTTGGTATCAAAAACAAAATAAAAATTTTAAAATTAAAAGATTTGTCATCATGGAAACTCTAATTCCTCAAAATATGAAAGTTGGTTTTTCCGTAAACAAATCCTGTTGCACCTCATCCAACAAGTCATCACATCAAGGATTTTAATTTGCATATTTTGCAGCTTAAAGCTTTTGTAGTGTAGATTCGTTTATATAACTTCTAGATCTCCATGTTATGCTGTGTACCCGAAATCAAAAGGGTGCAGTCACTGTCAGTTGATAACGAAGGTATATGTTGAGTATTTCAATCATTACTGAAGCTGATGTATACTATAGTTAAAAACGAAAAGGAATAGCCTCTAAAATCTTCTGGGAGGACACCAATTTTTTTTTCTGTTTTTGTCAATCCAAGTAATTGTTATTAACATCATGGATTCTTAACTGAACACTTGAACTCAACTATCTTCTCTAGTAATACTAACATCCTTAACAAGTCCAAACGTTCTAATTTAGTAACGTACAGATGAATTAGGAGCAAAAGCATGCCATATGGCCCTTTAGACTGATTAGACAGCTGATTAGACTGTAACCTCAACTCCACATTTATACATACTCAAATAATTCTTCATTCCCTTATCAAGGATCTATCCAACTCTCCCTCAAAAACATTAAAGAGTCTCTTTACACCAATTAGAGGAAGAGAGTTCCGAATCATATGATCCTGAGAAAAATTATTGTTTCACCTGTCTCAAATGGGCAATCTCTTAATTTAAAACTGTAACCAAACTAGATTCTCCCATAAGAGGAACCATTCTCTCCATACTCTCACATTATGTAAGGCTGATAAAGGCCAATAACATTCATATCATAGGATTATCAAGCAGTGACCATCTCCAATAAGAGACAATCTCACAATCATCCCTCAAGTTTCAATGGCATTATCTTCACTGAGTCCCCCATTATAAACTGTTAAGATGTTGACACTGACCAGAAACTGAACTAGATCTGTCATATGAACACTTTTCCTTCTGTGAACAAATCAGAGGCTAGGAATTCTGCATCAAGTAACTCCTATCTCATCAATGCTTGCCCACAATCTACAAGGAATAAGGCAACAGGGTGACTGCATACTCTCCATTTACCTAAATGGCTGCAGTTCACAAAACACTTCAAAAGGTTGACACAAACCAGAACTATGCAATCCACTTGACTGGCAAGCCATCCACTACTGTAAATATTCATTCCTTTCACCAAACAGCAGCAGTGTGTAACACCTACAAGATGCATTATAGTCACTGTCCAAGCCTCCTTCAATACACCTTCTAAACCAAAAAACACTAATACAAGTAGGAAAAGTGTAGATGCACAGTAATAGCACCACTTGCAAGTTCCCCTCCAAGCCACACATTATCCTGACTTTGAATTGCAATGCTGCTTCTCAACTACCACATGGTTAAATTCAGAAATTCCCTTCCCAACAGCATCTGAGTGTTCCTCTATCCAAGGAGTGAAGCACCTCAAGGTTATTTTCTTCAAGACAATGAGGGATGGATAATGAAGGCTGATTTAGTTAGCAGTATTTATATCCTATGAGCAAATAAAAACAATTCCCTCCACATTCAATGTTTCAATCAAGTTGTCTCTTACCCTTCTAAGTTCAAGTGGATACAAGCCTCGCATGTAAAACCTTTCCTCATTAGACAACCTGTCTATTCCAGGTATTAGCCTCGCTAATCTTCTCTGAACTGATCCCAAAGAATTTACATCTTCCTTAAATAAAGGGATCAATACCGTTGACAGTGCGTCAGCTGTGGTCTCAGCAATGCCACATTATAATTAATGCAGAATCTCCCATTATTTTCTGTATTTAATTCCCCTTGCAATAACCATTAACATTGTCAGCTTTCCAGATTTTTGCGGTACCTTTCGCAATTCATGCCCAAAGACAAGATCTCTCGCATCCTCTCACAATGCAGGTAACAAACGTTTTTACTTTCTCCTTGCACATTAACAAACAATTTCACATTTTTTGGCATTATACCATTTGCCAGATCCTTACCCACTCACTTAACCTGTAAGCTAATCTTGACTTATGTCCTTTTCTCAAATTACTTTCTTATCTGTTTCGGAAAGTTTAGCAACTGTATCTTTGATCGTTTCATCCAAGTTATTTTATATAAACAGTAAACATTCAAGGCAAAAATGTGGCAAAAAAACAGAGACAACTTATCTATCAGGATCATCTTTCAATACAATAACCATGTAATTCAAACATCATGAATGAATGAGAACCCATTTTCTTTTACTTAGAGTCACAGAGTCAGAGAGATGTACAGCATGGAATCAGACCCTTTGGTCCAACCCGTCCATGCCGACAAGATATCCCAACCCAATCTAGTCCCACCCTCCAGTACCCGGCCCATATCGCTCCAAACCCTTCCTATTCACATTCCCATCCAAATGCCTCTTAAATGTTGCATTTGTACCAGCCTCCCACATCCTCTGGTGGCTCATTCCATACACATACCACCTTCTGCGTGAAAACGTTGCTCCTTAGGTCTCTTTTATATCTTTCCCCTCTCACCCTAAATCTATGCCCTCTAGTTCTGGACTCACCCACCCCAGAGAAAAGACTTTGCCTATTTACCCTATCCATGCCCCTCATAATTCTGTAAACCTCAATAAGGTCACCCCTCAGCCTCCGATGCTCCAGGGAACACAGCCCCAGCCTGTTCAACCTCTCCCTATAGCTCAGCTCCTCCAACCCTGGCAACATCCTGGTAAATCTTTTCTGAACACTTTCAAGTTTCACAACATCTTTCTGCAAGGAAGGAGACCAGAATTGCATGCAATATTCCAACAGTGGCCTAACCAATGTCCTGTACAGCTGCAACATGACCTTCCAACTCCTGTACTCAATACTCTGACCAATAAACAGAAGCACACCAAACACCTTCTTCACTATCCTATCTACCTGCGACTCTACTTTCAAGGAGCTATGAACCTGCACTCCAAGGTCTCTTTGATCAGCAACATTCCCTAGGACCATACCATTAAGTGTATTAGTCCTGCTAAGATTTGTTTTCCCAAAATGCAGCACCTCGCATTTATCTGAACTAAACTCCATCTGCCACTTCTCTGCCCATTGGCCCATCTGGTCCAGATCCTGTTGTAATCTGAGGTAACCATCTTCGCTGTCCACTACACCTTCAATTTTGGTGTCATCTGCAAACTTACTAGCTGTACCTCTTATGCTCGCATCCAAATCATTTATGTAAATGACAAAACGAAGTAGAGGACCCAGCAACGATCCTTGTGGCACTCCACTGGTCACAGGCCTCCAGTCTGAAAAACACCACCACCACCCTCTGTCTTCTACCTTTGAGCCAGTTCTGTATCCACATGGCTAGTTCTCCCTGTATTCCATGAGATCTAATCGTGCTAATCAGTCTACAATGAGGAACCTTATTGAATTCCTTACTGAAGTCCTTTTGCTCACATCTACCCCTCTGCCCTCATCAATCCTCTTTGTTACTTCCTCAAAAAACTCATTCAAGTTTGTGAGACATGATTTCCCACGCAGAAAGCCATGCTGACTATCCCTAATCAGTCCTTGCCTTTCCAAATACATGTACATCCTGTCCCTCAGGATTCCCTCCAACAACTTGCCCACCACCAACGTCAGGCTCACTGGTCTATAGTTCCCTGGCTTGTCCTTACCACCTCTCTTAAACAGTGGCACCAAGTTAGCCAACCTCCAGTCTGCCAGCACCTCACCTGTCACTATCGATGATACAAATATCTCAGCAAGAGGCCCAGTAATCACTTCTCTAGCTTCCCACAGAGTTCTTGGGTACACCTGATCAGGTCCTGGGGATTTATCCACCTTTACCCATTTCAAGACATCCAGCACTTCCTCCTCTGTAATTTGGATATTTTGCAAGGTGTCACCATCTATTTCCCTACATTCTATATCTTCCACATCCTTTTCCACAGTAAACACTGATGCAAAATACTCATTTAGTATCTCCCCCATTTTCTGTGGCTCCACACAAAGGACGCCCTGCTGATCTTTGAGGAGCCCTATTTTCTCCCCAGTTACCATTTTGTCCTTAATATATTTGTAAAAACCCTTTGGATTCTCCTTAATTCTATTCATCAAAGCTATCTCATGTCCCCTTTTTGCCCTCCTGATTTCCCTCTTAAGTATACTCCTACTTCCTTTATACTCCTCTAAGGATTCACTCGATCTATCCTGTCAATACCTTACATATGCTTTCTTCTTTTTCTTAACCAAACCCTCAACTTCTTTAGTCATCCAGCATTCCCTATACCTACCAGCCTTTCTTTTCACCCTAAAGTTTCCTTCTTTCTTTCTCTCTCTCTCTCTCTCTCTCTCTCTCTCTTGCACTGACCTCACCATGTGCTTCCTTTGGCGGTTCTTCTTCCTTTTAAAACTGCTGTTGTTTTGACATTTTTTTTCCCAAAGTTTCAAAACAATGCAACAGCATATAAAACAGTAATTGCTGCTCCTAGAATTAGAGGAAGTCACCCCCAGCACCTAAACTACCTCAAAAAAAAGGAGCAGCTGTTACAGCCAGAAATTCTCTCCTGTCCTCCATCTTGGATTATCCAGAATCTTTGTGTATTAGATAAACAAACATTAAAATCATAAGAATTATGCTAAGAGGTAAACAGAAGATTTC
Organism: Hemiscyllium ocellatum; assembly: GCF_020745735.1. NCBI lineage: Eukaryota > Metazoa > Chordata > Chondrichthyes > Orectolobiformes > Hemiscylliidae > Hemiscyllium > Hemiscyllium ocellatum. The sequence goes on from NC_083421.1 coordinate 46,546,588, forward strand.
AAAGAGATCATCAGAAGAAAACAAAAACTTGCAGTCATATGCAACAACAGTCAGCACCAAATCCCCTATTTGATGAAGAAAACTTAATATTCCAAAGATCGATTATTCATCGATATACATTTCTCAAAATGGAATTTACATGTATGGACACATGTCATCCTTCAATGCAAACCAATGTTGATCAATTGTCCATCACATGAATTTTAAATAAAAAGGTAACTACACTGTATTGACAAGCTTCCTCATTGCAGCGAAATTTACAGAACTCTGACTGTTATTTCACATTCAACAAGTTATCCATTCTCGGATTTCTTTGTCCATAAGGATAAATGAAACATGCCTAGGATTGTCTGTACATGATTGGTCACCAGAGCGCCTAACAATCATCACATGTCACCTCAACCTGCCAGGAAATACTCCCTGCAGTCCTGACCTATTTATAAAAGCTGAGTTAAGGATTTTGAGAGGTCTACAAAATCATTTTTCAGTATCCTCAAAATACATTCGCAGATTGCTATATTGATTATTCCAAAAATCAACAAATAAAAAGCTTTTTCAAAATAAAAGCATCCACTGATGGCATCAAAATAATTCATTCACTCCTTTCTTGTTCCAATCTTCAAAGCAAAATAAAGTATTATTTTGCAGAATTACACCATCAGCCAATAATTCAGAAATATGTGGTTGAGATCACTTAGATTACTAATTCAGAATTACAGATTACTTCATTTACGTGACTGCTCTGAAAGCCTACTTTTAAATTAATCAGTTCGGATCACACATTGAACACGAGAGCTATGAAATGCAGGTAAATGTAGCATTTACACTTGTCTTCCAACACCAGTCAGTTAAAATTATAAAATTTGGGAAATTTAAAAAGGTATACCATCCTCTGTTGTTGAACTGTATGTAGGCATTCACACAAAGACCGACCTGAATCCAGTGTTAACAGCCTATATGGTGATTCACATAAGAGTCTAGTGGAGCATTTGACTCTCGTGAAACATCCTTTCAAAAGCTTCAGTTCAGAAATGCCACTGGTCAGGGTTATACACACTCTCATGGACTCAAAGTCTACTTCAGACCAACTCTCATCTATTCCAACTGTTCCTGTCAACCTTAACCACAAATATCAACTCCTTATCATAGACGCTGCCCCCAGATTCTACAATCCCCAGTTAGAAGTAGTAATCTCAGTTTTTATTCCATCAAGCACTTTCCAAATCTTGTGTTTCAATTAGATCATGCTTCATTCTTCTAAACCACAGCCTACAATTTATTCAGCCTCTCAAAGGAAAACCTGCTCATAAAAGGAATCAGCCTACAGAATCTTCTAAAGCAAACATCCTTCTTAAAACGTTAAAAATCACATTCTTTAGAACACACGGAAGGCCCATCAATTTCATAATTTTTAGCATCAAATGGTCTCAAACTGACTTCATTTGCTGTTCTGAGGCGGCCCCTTCCACAGATAAGGTGCAAAAAAGGTGTTACATTGGAATGTTGACTGATGTGTGATTTGCACACTAACAGCTCTCCTAAGCAGAGGCTTGACCCTTGCATACCAGAGATAAATTTTCCAGCAGATCTTATAAGTTTGTGAGACGATTTGTAGCCCCGGTGCTCGTTGTTGTGGTTCTGTTCGCTGCGCTGGGAATTTGTGTTGCAGACATTTCGTCCTCTGTCTAGGTGACATCCTCAGTGCTTGGGAGCCTCCCGTGAAATGCTTCTGTGATCTTTCGTCTGGCACTTGTAGTGGTTTGAATCTGCCGCTTCCGGTTGCCAGTTCCAGCTGTCCGCTGCAGTGGGTCGGTATATTGGGTCTGGTCGATGTGCTTATTGATTGAATCTGTGGATGAGTGCCATGAGAACATCCAGGGAATTCCTAGAGGCATGGCATTCATCCACAGATTCAATCAATAAGCACATCGACCTGGATCCAATATACCAATCACTGCAGCGGACAGCTGGAACTGACAACCGGAAGCGGCAAATTCAAACCACTACAAATGCCAGAGGAAAGATCTTGTGAAGCACTTTGGTGATCTTTCCTCTGGCATTTGTAGTGGTTTGAATTTGCCGCTTCCGGTTGTCAGTTCCAGCTGTCCGCTGCAGTGATTGGTATATTGGATCCAGGTCGATGTGCTTATTGATTGAATCTGTGGATGAATGCCATGCCTCTTGGAATTCCCTGAATGAATCTGTGGATGAGTGCCATGAGAACATTCAGGGAATTCCTAGAGGCATGGCATTCATCCACAGATTCAATCAATAAGCACATCGACCTGGATCCAATATACCAATCACTGCAGCGGACAGCTGGAACTGACAACCGGTAGCGGCAAATTCAAACCACTACAAATGCCAGAGGAAAGATCTTGTGAAGCACTTTGGTGATCTTTCCTCTGGCATTTGTAGTGGTTTGAATTTGCCGCTTCCGGTTGTCAGTTCCAGCTGTCCGCTGCAGTGATTGGTATATTGGATCCAGGTCGATGTGCTTATTGATTGAATCTGTGGATGAATGCCATGCCTCTAGGAATTCCCTGAATGTTCTCATGGCACTCATCCACAGATTCAATCAATAAGCACATCGACCAGACCCAATATACCGACCCACTGCAGCGGACAGCTGGAACTGACAACCGGAAGCGGCAGATTCAAACCACTACAAGTGCCAGACGAAAGATCACAGAAGCATTTCACGGGAGGCTCCCAAGCACCGAGGATGTCACCTAGACAGAGGACGAAATGTCTGCAACACAAATTCCCAGCACGGCGATCAGAACCACAACAGCAGATCTTATAGTCCAACTAGAATAGCCAATTTCACTGAACTGCTAAATGTGTTCAGCCAGTTCTGCACTGACAATGTAGGCACACAGTTCAGCATTAATTTCAAGATCATATGTACAATGAGAAATTACATTACAACAGCAAGTAGTCTGTAGTAGCCTGAACTAATCTCATGCACAAAATTGAAGCCATAATGTTTTTAAATACAATAATATTAGAATAATAGAGGCTCAACAGGACACAGAGCAAGAAAGAAAATACTAATCAAGGGGAATGGGACACAAAGATTGTAAACTTGATAAACACATGTAAAACTTTCCCATTGTAACTGTGAAAGCACTGATCCGCAGTAGTGGTACCTAATCACATTTTACAAACCCCTATACCTAAATTTTTATTCTAATATTCATCAATTTCTATCTTAAATGATTAGCGTGCATCAATAATTGTATGGATGAGATTTCAAATAAAGTTTTGTATGATAAGTCTTCAAATCATTCCTCCCGCCCCACAATAACTACAGACACACACAAACTAATTTATGTTTCTGGTACGGATCTTAAATCTATGACTCTGTTGCTGACTCAATTACCAGAGAAATCTTTTCCATACCTTTCAAACTATTTCCCCAGTTCCATTAGACACAATGAATGAAATAGATTCCAACTTCATGCACAAAAGACTGGATTTCAAGTAACTCATCAATATATCAGTCACACTTATGATTAGGAAGCAAAAAAAAAGGGTACAGGTCACTTGTTACAATACAGAATACTGCATTTTAGGGACCATTTCAGATACACAGTCAGACAACACTTTTTAACATAGAAAAGCTAAACTACACACTACTGCATTATAATATAAAACAAAGAGAAAATATTATACTCAGCACATCAAACAGCTGCTGGACATGGAACATTTTCTGTATTTTTTCAGATTTCCAGAATCCATAGCATTTTGCTTATGTATCACTACTAACAAGAATAAATTATTTAAAGCCATATATAAACAAAACAGAATGAAAATCAGCCTGAGGATTTAGATCAATATAACTGTTCAAGTTCATGCCTTTTGCAATATTATCTGAATCTGTCCAACTAATTGCTGCACTGTAATTCACTTGGGAAGTAAGTGTCTCCTCCAAATAGCATTTTATTAACTGTAATCAAGTCACAGTATTGGGTTACTCTGGTAGCTCTGCTTCAGAAGGCATTATATACTGGGACATCTCATTGTCTGCTGTAATGGTTTGTTATAATTTTCCTTCAACCAAAGATTTTGATTTTTGATTAATACTTTTTAGTCTTAATGAGATAAAACAAAAACATACACAATTGAAATTCTTAGCAACAAAATTTGAATGCAAGCAAGATTTTGTAAACATATTATTCCAAAAAGCTTTTAAAACTATCAACGACCAAATGTTGTTAATTGCTACTACATTTATCTGGATTTTCACTATGGGTTGTATAATGCGAAATATTTCCCATATGTTCCAAAACCAAATCTAAGAGAGCTGGTTCTATCAACACTTGCAGAAATTAAGACTAAAGCAATTAGCACTCATGGAATTATCCCCCTTCCCCCACATTCCTTTCACCCTTTCTTCATAAAGTCACAAGTTAACCTGCATGAACTAGCATAATTCCTCTTCCACAGTCTGCCTGTCAAAAAGCAAGCTGTCAAATCCCTATTCTGCCACTTAATGGGAAACAACAACCTTCTATAATTCCTGTTTGTCAAACATATTTGGTAGCAACTATCTTTCAAATGCTGTTCTCACACTTCCACGCTAGGTTATTTATGAATACACTGAGGCCCACAAATGAGACCTTCTGCAAAAAAAAAACTATTTACTGCCATAATTTGACTTTCTTATGAACAGAACGATAATTGCCTCATTACACTTTTCAGCGCAACTAAACCGTGTGCATCATCAAAGCATTTCATCAAAAAGCAGCTGGAGGCCGAGGCAGATACATATGTATAACTCAAGATTAAAAACTGCACAACTTGGTAAACTGCTATGGATTCTGGTATATGCATACCTCCCACATACAAATAAATTTTGATAATATGGTGGTCAATTACTGAACTATCAGGTTTCACACAATAGGAAAAATAGCAGTTAAACCAATCTAATTTAATCTTGAGCACTGCACTTCTCCTGCGACACCCTTAATTCATCACTTTAAATTGCTTCCATCATCTGTGCCAGATTGGTAACCGCCAGTACTTCACCTTTGTGTGACACAGCTCAAAATTCTCTTGAGACAACCCAAACTTCAACAGAACTAATGGCAAAGTAATATCCCTGAATGTTTTGCACAACTTGTGCTCATAAGAAAATTCATATGCTTATTTAGCTTTGCTGATCATCAACTAAAAGTAAATATTACAAGCAAACGAAGTCTGAAATTTAAAATAAAACTCTTGTAATTCAAACATTTCACACATTCCTGAGTAAATGCTTTTGAAATTTTGAGGTCAATTTTTCCTGGACACTTCATGCATTACAAAGCATCTAAGATAGCAAGGTGTTTGAAGTTGCAGTATCAGTTCAGCATAAATCACCACCTTAGTGGAAGAGTTCAGCACACATTGGAAGCAGTCGTCCAGAGGATCATTAAGGGCTAACCAACAACTAAAATGAGTCTTAACATTCATTAAAAAGGCAGTTGGTCATTTTGGTGGCAAGTGTTGACCCAACGCGATGAGATGATTGTAAGCAAGAGCTGGTTTGCTCCCAATGTGAACATCACAAAAGCGCTTCATAGGAGGCTCCCAAGCACTGAGGATGTCACCTAGAAAGGGGGCAAAACTTTTGCAACAAAAACTCCCAGCTCGGCGAACAGAACCACAACAACGAGCACCCGAGCTACAAATTTTCTCACAAACTTTGTACAATACGAACACTTAACAGGAATGTCATTTTTCAATCATACTCACTGAGATTGAAAAAGACTCTTGAAACATAGAAGACAACTCACTGGGACAAACTGTCAATATTTCAACACTATATCAAGTTTTATTCTCATAACTCTCCTTACACCCCAGCTAAAATCAGCGAATACCGTGCTGCTCCAACTTACAGTAATCATTGGTTGAGGTGAGTGGTTGGTGGGTCATTGCCAGTTTGTTAAGTGTATCCCTACGTTTGCAAAAGGAACAGAACGGGAGAATGGACAGCAGGGAAAAATGTACTCCTTCTCTTCATGCACATCCCTCCACATCCATTCTTCCTCCATTAGGACCCCAAATGCCACAGTGGTGAACCAAACAATTCTTTCAATGCCCGGAGACAACTTTGCTTGTTAACTGCAGTCCCAGACAGCATACTCTACACCTGGAGTGGAAGTCTGGGTGTAGGTTACACATCAATCATGACAATCTACAGTTAGCATGCAAGTTAATCACGCATTAACATGCTTATCAACAGAGTCAGTCATTTGGTGCTGATTTCCAAATTTTGGCCAAAATAGCCCAAAGTTATTTTTCATAAAAAGAGAAATCTGAACATCAAAACTGGCCCTACATCAATGAATCTAGTTTCCACAATTTTGTTTTGACACAGGGATAGCAAGCCATACCGAATCTGTCTCATCATCACTGGATTTTCAACACAGTGAAATTAAAACATTCAATGACCCACAAAATTGCTCAATTGTTCCCACCAAGATTTTACAAATAACAGACCTTAGACACCAAGCTTATAACTTAAATAAAAATTAACTCATTTTTAATAATCTAACTTGAGCAGAACACAAATAAACTACAAAGCAACCTAATGAATATCTATGATCTCCAAGTTCAATTTTCTTTGATCAGAAACGCCACTCTCACACTGATTAACTTAACCCTGAACAGTGTCTATCAAAGAACAAAATAAAAGGGACTTTAAATTGCCAGTTAAAAACCATTTCAACAATGAATACCAGACTTTCATGAAATCACAATGGTTTTACAGACACACAGGACAGAATAGGATGCTTGAATTCCAAAGTTATTCGTCAATGCAAACAGCTTCCACAGACCTCAGAAGGCCTACTTAATTCTTACACACGGGATTCTTTTTTCTCAAATTTTGACACATTAGCAACGAGAGAATAATTACAAAGAGCAAAACCAAAAAACAGCCCTATCTGGAAGCTTCCATTAAAAAAAAACTGCCTCCTGCCCAAACACCAGTCAGTGCCAATTCATTCTGTCCTTTTTCTTCCCCTTCCCTCCCCACACATCCACACCCCCAACCCCAACATTCTCGGTAACTGGCTGGGCAACACCAATCCTCCCTCAATTGATCAATTCAACATCCAACCAGCTGCTAGTCCCTAAGTATTGAAATATTGCAATGCCAAAACATCTAGTCACCAGGGTCCAATAGCTTTGCTCCTGTTTTTTAAACAAAATACTGATCAAAGTTCAAACCAAAAATGAGAAGAAACTTTTTTAAAAAAAAGTTTATGGTCTCAACAAGCATCCACCCTGTCAAGCCAAAAAAATTTCTTCTCATTCAATCATCCTTCCGAGGTTCTTCATCACTATTCAACTTTCTTGATTACACATTTAAATTTTCAACATTTTGCATCCAAGAGAAAGCATTAGCAGCTCCCATTTTTTTCTGGAAATGTACAATTTTCACAATAACAAACTCCAATGTACCAATCTTGGAGTTTATCTCAAATCTCTCAATAAAAGTTAATGGATTACCAGTAAAAACTAGAATCTCAGTTTCTAACTGCTAATCAATGTTTAAGCCAAAAAACGAGAAAAATTAGGAAAAGTGCTGATTGTTTCAACACAATGGAGACCTTGCTTTTCTTACAGGTACTTCAGCCTTTTGGCATATTTTGAACTAAATTAATCAAGTATTTTCACATTTTAAATAAGTGCTACTTATATTGGGTAAAATTCTCCAAAGATGCAAACAAATAATCGAGTTGATCAATTTATTGTTCATTCTGGGACTTGGGTTTTACTTGTAAGCAGTTACTGCCCAATCTTAAGCAAAAAACAAAGAAATGCAGATGCTGAATATCTGAAACAAAAAACAAACAGCTAGAGAAGCTCAGCAGGTCCAGCAGCATCTGTGGAGAAAAAGCAGAGTCAATGTTTCAGATTCAGTGGTCTTTCTTCGGAACTGCAGCCAATCTGTAGTCGTCACTGGACCTGAAACGCTGACTCTGCTTTCTCTCCATAAATGCTGCCAGACTGCTGAGTTTATCCAGCTATTTGTTATTGCCCAATACAAGTTGCCCTCAAGTATGTTGAAGTGCTCAGTTCACCTTTAAAGAGATTGCACAAATGCAGTTGCAATCAAATCCTAAGGCCTTTGGACCTGCAGTGATAAAAGACAAATACATTTTCCCAAGACAAGATGACTACATTCCAAATAGTTCTAGATTTCATTTCAGGTTTCTGCGAGTTGCAGTCAAATTAGACATTGCAAGTTACTAAAAGGTATCCTGTACACATTGCAGCCGCCTCAGTGAGCTGGTGATGGAGGGATTGGACAGCTTTTCAATCAAGAGACCTGCTTTGTCCTGGATAACATTGAACTTCGGTGCTATTGCAAATGCATTCATCCAGTTTCCAGTAGGCGGCAAATGAAACTTTTTGAAGGATGCGTGAGACACACAATGAATATGCAGCCTTTGACCAGCTTAGTAGCAAGGTCATTTATTCAGCTGGTCTAAATCTAGTCAATGGTGACCCATCAGATATGGATGGTGGAGAATGCAGCAATGATAATATCGCTAAATGTGATGTGGATATAGTGAGATTACTTCTTATTGGAGAGGGCCATTGTCTCGCTCAATTTCCATTTTTCATGTATCCACTCAAGCCTGGATACAATAAATCACCTCACTTTGTCCTTAAGATGGAGCGGAAGGAAGATTATTGATGAAGCAGCTGAAGAAAACTGTCCCAAGCAACTCCTTTACAGATGTTCTGGAGCTTCAATTATGAACTTCCAACAACTGCTACCATCTCCTTTAGTTTTATGACTAACTTCTGAAAAGTTATCCCTTGGATCTGCAGTGACTTCAGTTTTATGAATACTCAGTTTCTTTAGTGGCGTTAAATTTGTTGGATTTTTAAAAAATAGAAATAACAAATAAATATGTAATTTCATGATCAGCCACTTACAAAGATGTGTGTGTGTGTGTGTGTGTGTGTGTGTGTGTGTGTGTGTGTGTGTGTGTGTGTGTATATAAGGAATCGCTTAATTTCTGTACTAATCTTAAAACTGCATTAATTAGTTCACACTGGCCCAGAATTTTCAGTGGGAATTACTGTCAGCATTCAATGTCACTATTTCACTGTAATAAGCACAAACTATTGGAATCCACATAGCGCAGAATAATATGGAACTTCAGAAGTTTCAAGTCATTTCACACCTCTCCACTGTGTATTGTTCAGTTACACACCACATTGCAAACAATAGAAATCAACTGACCCAATAAGAATGTCCACTCTTGGCCAATACATTTTGCTCTGTAAAAATGAACAAGTAACACCTTGCTGATTGAAATGTCATTGTCTTTTTCAAACAGCATACTACTAAACTTGTTACTACTTTTACAACCCCAAATTAGCCCAGAAAATCTGAGCTAATTTCTCCATAATGACAAAATTCCTACATCTTCCAGTATAATAGAAGCTTATTTACCTTTAATTTAGCTTTACCTTAATCGTACAATGATAATTCATTTCATTAAAAATTTGAATTTGTGATGTTAAGAGCATTCAAAACTTTCCAGTTTGACTGTGTTTGAATATTTCTACTCAGTCAACTGCTTCCTATGTGCCAGCATGACTAATACAGGCTAAAATGTTCCCTTAGTTTCAGGGAAGCAAAATTTCACATTACAAATCGTTCAGATCATTGCAAGCAGTTCTCTTCAGTCAGCAGCAAGCACTCGTTTTGATTAAACTAAGTCATTGCTCTCTCCACATTCTTCCCAACAACATGCAACACATCCCACTTATCTGCACTAAATTTCATATGCCACATGTGTCCATTTCATCATTTTACCCATGCCATCCTGAAATATGTTAATGTTCTGTTTTCTGCATTTGAGACTCATATCATCTGGAAACAATAAAGTTATGCCATTTTCACACAAATTCAGCTGAATAAATACACAACAAAACTGTGATCCCAATACTCAATACCTTCAAACAACAGCATATATGTTAGCCCTATCTGAAAAATAAATAAACATCATTGCTTTTTGACCCTAAGCAAATCTGGTTTTCATGTTATTATTGTTCATGAGCTTCAATTTTGTTACCAAGTTTAATACATGATACTTTGTTAAATGCCTTTCAGGCAAAAGTGAGGACTGCTGATGCAGGAATCATTCCTAATGAAGGGCTTTTGCCCAAAACGTTGATTTTCCTGCTCCTCAGATGCTGCCTGACCTGTTGTGCTTTTCCAGCACCACTCTAATCTTGACAAATGCCTTTCAGGGTCTGTTTACTCAGCAATCAAGCTGACCTCAAGATCATGTTGGTCAGACACATTACTCCTTTAGCAAATTCATACTAACTTTTGTGTCTTATTTACATATTTACATTCTCCAAAATATAAATTAACCTTGTCCAAGAATATTGCCTTCAAGTGCTTCCTCACTGATCTTAGGCTGGACTTCTGTAGTTCCTGAATTTCCTTGTTTGCATTTTTTTAAAAAAAGGAGCATCACATGTAGAATCTTTAATCTACTGTTACAATGCCTTTCTCCAATAAGCATTGCAAGATTATGATCAACACTTCTGAAATTACGGTTAGTTCCATTTGTAAGCTTGGAAGTATCCCAGCCAAATTTCTTGACTTTTCTATTTTGAGGACTGTTGCCTCTTAAATACATCTTCTTGACCTAATGCTTCACCATTTTGGTGCTTGAAAATTGCCGTGAGCACAAACCTGTTTTTTTTGGGAAGGGGAGTCTGCACCACAAGGGCAAAGGGGAATGAGGAGTTCTCCAACCGACAAAGTGTAATAAAAGCATTCATCTTTTTTTTTCAGAATTGTAGTCAGCCTCAAGCATCAGCTGGTTCAGCCACACTCAGTATTTTAAAAATTGCAAGTATTAAAGGGGACAAACAGCTATTGCTGCCTTGGATATTACAAACTTAAAATTTCAGCTGACAACTCCACTGGAGGGCCACAACCCACAATTTGGAAGCCCTGCTCCAATGTCATAACCACCTTCTCACTCACTACAACTGTCTTCCTAATAGAGTTACATAGAGATATACAGTATGGAAACAGACCCTTTAGTGTAACTCTTCCAATGTCAACCAGATATTCTAAATAAATCTAGTCCCATTTGCCAGCATGTGACTCATATCCCTCAAGACCGTTCCTCTTCATATACCCTTCCAGATGCCTTTTAGATGTTGTAATTGTACCAGTCTTCACCACTTCCTCTGGCAGCTCATTCCTTACATGCACCACCTTTTGCGCAAAGAAGTTGCCCTTGAGGTCCCTTTAAAATCTTTCCCCTCTCACCTTAAAACATGTGCCCTTTAGCTTTGGATTCCCCCACCTTGGGGAAAAGAGCATCCCTATTTTCCCTATCCATGCCCCTCATGATTTTATAAACCTCTGTAAGGCTACCCTCATCCTCTTTCTTTAGATAGATGTATATTTTTAAAAATCTCTACAAAACTAGAGATCCAAGAAAGAGTGCAACATTTCCAACAAAGCAATAAGAAAGCACTGACCTAAATTTTTCATTTTTAGAGTTTTCACTTTTGATACAACTATAAGTAAAAATCAGAAATTTATTTGGAAGACTATTGTGTGACTGATAAATACAAAATGCATTACAGACATTAATTCATATTGTTGTAATTATCAACTAAAGAACAAGATTAGGTAAGGAATTTAAACCATTCATTACAGCTAATTTAATTTCAATAACAGTTTAATTTATGCATTTTTATTCCAATCAAGCTTTAAAACCTCTAATGACAAACACATGTATCGGTCTTTCAGCATTTAACAATATTAAGTAAAACACTGCAAAGCAAGTCCACCATAAATTAAGATTTACCATGTCAAAATATTTAATTGCTTTGGCAAGACTTTCATGGTTTAATTGATTTCAGCCTTTCTGCCTTTCACCCCATTGGATGAGGTAGTTTAGTGGAGGAGGAAATCATAAATTTTCATAACTCAAATTTGTACAAAATGTTCCATAGTAAAAAGTTCAATAAAGACAACTCTGTCCTTTATATAAATACATCATTTTTGTTCTTTTAAAAAATGTTAAGCAAATCACATGGTTCAAATAGATCAACAAGGAAGTTAACAACATATTATTAACACAAATATGCAGCTTTTCAATTTGTACATATCACATGGACATGTCATATGTCATGCAAACCAGCAATTACTATCCTTGCAATCCTTGGGGCACAGTTCTCCAGGATTCTGACCCAGTGTTTAAATTCCTCCTCACCTGACATTCCAATCAACCCTAGTGCTACCTGCAAGCATTTGGCGCACATCCCATTAAACCCTTCCTAAAGGTATACCGTCTAAAGGGTTGTCCCTTCACTCTGAGGCTGCCTCCTGAGGTCCTGTTCTCTTCTTCTCGTTCTCCATATGCACACTAACCAGGCCTCTCAGTATTCTGTAATTTTAATTAGACCCCCCTTATCCTTCTAAGCTCCGTCAAGTACAAACCCAGAGTCCTCAACCATGTCTCATACAACAAGCCCTTCATTCCAGGGATCATTCTTGTAAAGCTGCCTCTCAAGCCCCTCCAAGCACATCCTTCCGTAGATGGATCCTGAAACTGCTCTGCTTTGGAGCAGTCTGATCAAAGACTCAGCAGTACAAAGGCTTTCTCAATTAGAAATTGGTCTATGCCTCTATTTTTCCCACCAAAGCTCATAACTTCACACTTTCCTACATTGTATCCCATCTGCTATTTCTTTGTAACCTGCCCAAGTCCTTCTGCAGCTTTCCCGCCTCCTCAATGCTTACCTACCTTGGTGTCATTAGCAACAAAATGCCCGAGTTCCTTTGCCCAGATCCAGGAGACACAGTGGCTAGCACTGCTGCCTCACAGCACTGGGGACCTATGTTCAAATCCAATCCTGTGCAACTGCCTGTATGGAATTTCCGCATTCTCCCAGTGTTTGCATGGGTTTTCACTGGGTGCTCTAGTTTCCTCCCACAGTCCAAAAGATGTGCAGTTTAGGTGGATTGACAATGCTAAGTTATCCAGTAGTATCCAGGATGTGCAGGTTACGTTAATTAGCCAGGGGAAATGAAGGGTCACAGGGATGGAGTGGGTCTGGATTGGCTCCTCTTGAGGATTTTTGTGGATTCGATGGGCCAAATGGCCTGCTTCCAATTAATGTTCAGTTTTTAAAAGATCTAATATGCTAAACTCTTGGAAAAAGTCATTTCAACTTGAAACATTAATTCTGTTTCTCCACAGATGCTGCCAGGTCTGGAGTATTTGCAGTACTTCTTAAATTCATATTTTTATTCTTATGAAAGTACAATATTTAACCTTTCATTTCTCTACATCTGGACCTTATCGCAAAGTGCAAACATTGTTTAAAAACTTACAATACAGGATAGTTAAGCAGAAACTACAGTAAATCAGGTAAGCTAATTTTGCATGACACTAAGCACAGGAGTGAAACAAACACCACTCTAAAAAGATATAAGATATTAAAAATATACAAACAACTGATTTACTCAAAAAAATCTTCTCTACAATCTACTCTTATGAAAATTGACTATTACACATAGACAAAATATCAATTTTGTCATTAAACTAAACTTACTTTAAGCCAACTCTACAAGTGAAATAAATAGCTCAAATGCAAAAATTCTCTTCTGGTTCTAATGATGCGTCATGTCAAATTATATTTAGATAAGTATATACAAACTGCAAAATTTTTCTAAACAATCCCCATTGAACATTAAATACTGTGAATACAAAAATCTCATTAAGTGAATACTCAAACAAAGTGCAAAGACACTAATAGAAAACTAAAAAAAAGCTGTAAATTACTGACATATAACTAAGGGTCTGCATTCAGAGAAAAGTGCACAGAAAATTATACCGCACAATAATATTAAATTAAATAGTTGAATATTTCTTCTATGAACTACCCTCAGCAAACTTGTAAATACAATTATAGTTTTACAAAAGAATGAACCGAGGAAAGCTTCCCCAGAGAATTCATCAAATCAACTGCACTGCAGAGAGGAAATGTCAAGTGCAAGTCACACCATTGACCAAATGAATCGAGAATAAAAATAATGTTGGACTGGTCTTGCCATTTTCAAACAGCTGCCTAAACCTATAAATACAGTTAACTCAACCTAATTTCTTGACAAATCATTAAATTTAGATTGTTAGGTACTACAAAGTGGCTTTACTTATGATCCAGTGGGCCTGTCTATTAACCAAGATGCAGTATAACATGTGAAATCTTTTCTGCACCAACCTTGCCGTCAAATTTGGAATACTCATTAAATGGGTTGTTCAGCTGCTGCGGACACTGTTCAAGACGTATGGAAAGCGTAGATGGTTTTCCAGTATTCATTGGCTTTGCACGGAAGTCCTTCTTTTCAAACAAGGAGCCTAATTCTTCAGCTGAATTTGGAGAGGAAGTATGTTTGGATATATCAGTTATACTACTTATTATTTAATGTTTAATTACACATGGAGTTAAAAGAAATTGTGCACATGTTTAAAAGCATTTGTTCTCTAGTATTCAAGGAAGTGTTGTACATAACTCATGTATTATTGCTTTTAGACACCATGTAAATCAGTAAAACATTTGCTTCCTTGAACGATATTGGCTTAAAGTTGCGCTAGCACAAAGAGTCTTATTAAAATATTCATCTCCACCTGGAACCTGGTTCAGGTTTTTGGGACAGAAATTTTACGCTTATCTCCGATCTAGGCCCTGAAGTTATTAAGGTTTGTGGGCTTGGAAGGCAAGTCCCATGAAATAAACAAGTTAAAAAAAGATGATGTGCAAGACTCATGTTTGTATGTTGTTAAACATGCTGTCAATGCATTAATTAAATATAAATATTCTTTAAAATAGGAAGCTACATGAAAATATTGTTCTTAATTTTGAGTCACTTCAACCAACAATTACTGTGGTGAATTCCTGACATTAATGGAATATCAATTAATTCACAGTTACAGTTACCATTAATTTGATATATAACAAAATAAGTTCAGTCATGGTCCACTTCAAAATTATTCAGTGTACATACATTAGAAAAAGGCAGTTATAATGTGTTTAATCAAAATCTCTTCCCTTCCACTTCAACTTACTTCAGGAAAGAGGTAAGAGGTAAATAATCACAAAATAAAATTTATAATATAGAAAAAGCTGAAATTTATCCTGTTCCATATCAAGCATCAACTATAAGCGATAGATTAAACCATTATTCAATCATCAGCAGCTTCATTTTAAAAGGTGTCACTCACAGATTCACAATTCCCGAAGATGCAACAGGGTGGATGAGCAATTTGAGATAGAGGAAGCAATTCAGGCAAATGCAGTGGCAGTAGGGGACAGTAATAATTAGGAGGAACAGACAATTTCTGCATCTGAAAGTGAAAATCCATAAAGTACCATTTCTTATGCAATGCCAAGGTTTAGGCCATCTGCTTTGAGCTGCAGAGGAACATGCAATGAGACAAGGAGCACCCAAGTTGACATGGTCAATTTGAGTACCAAAACCACGGTTAAGACAAGATGAGGTTCTGATTATGGAGCTGAACAGTTGGGGCTCAATTAAAAAGCAAACCTTCAAAAGTAACATCTGTGGTTTATTAACTGAGCCATATGCAACTTGGCATAAAACAAATAAGATTACAGAGTTTAATGTTTGGCGCAGCGTTTGGTGCAGGAGAAATGAGGGGCGATCTTATTGAAATACAAATATCTTAAGAGGGGACTTGACAGTATGGATGATTTTCCTTGTGAGAGAGCGCAGAACTAGAGGACACAGTTTAAAAATTAAGAATCTCCCATTTAAGACAGAGATGAGGAGAAATGCTTTCTTGGAGGGTCACAAACCTGGAATTCTCTCCTTGTGAAACAGTTGAGGCTGTCAGTGATTTTTCAAAACACCGAAGTATTTAGATTCTTGATTAATAAGGGAATCAAAAGGTACAGGACAGTGGAGTTGTGACCATAATCAGATTAGCCATGAGTGGCAGAGCAAGCTCTATGGGCCAAATGGCTTACACCTGCTTCTAAATCATATATGGTACCCATGTTTGTCTGCACTTTCATAAATCCAAAATAACTGTTGCCAATACTTAAAAAACAAAAATCTGCACAAAACCTTCAAAATCCTTTCATACTCAGAAGTATTCCAAAAATGCTGAATTTAGAATCAAATTAATTTTAGAATTAGTTTTATTGGGAACAATTCCATCTCCACTTGAAGTGGGTGGGGCAAGTGTCGCAAATATTCCAATTTTCCCATTTCAAATCTTACGTATTCTCTCCTGCAATCACATTTTACATTAAACAAAATATAGTATTGTGCTAAGTACCTGGGGAAAACAATTATTTAAAGAGGGAGAACATTAACAAAAGTTAATGAAGATTTATCGTATCTGTGTGATGTGCTGATGTAATTCAACATAATTTAAAACATGGTGAATTTGTAAAGACAGGACCATGTTACAGCTGAAGTGTAAAACAAAGATAAGATCAGTGATTGTTCTTTTGGTGCTAGGTAATATCAGTGGTCCAGATCAGAAAAGTTAATTTAATCAGAAACAAAAACAGAAGTTGCTGGAAAAGTTGAAAATGTCTAGCAGCATTTATGACGCGAAAACAAAGTTAACATTTCGGATCTGATGACCTAGGTTCTGAAGAAGGGACATTAACTTTGGTTTCTCGTCATATATGCTGGCACACCTTCTGAGCTTTTCTAGCAACTTCTGTTTTTGTTTCTGATTTACAGCATCCACAGTTCTTTTCAGTTTTTTTTACTTAAAGTTAACTTAATATTTTATATTAGCAATGGAACAATATTTCCCCCCTTCTACAAAAAATATATAACCTTTTCAAGCTCAAACCCAAACTGTTCACAAGCTTGCTTTGGAACTGCTTTCATTTGTACAGCAATGACCGAGAGGGGAGACACTGAAATCTTGCTTTGCCTCAATAACTAATACATTGCAACAATCAACAGTGCAACGCTTCTGCATTCATGCACTAAGTAAATATCTACATTGTATATTTATATTGAACACTGGGTTGTTGGTATCCCAAACAGAACAGGTTTCTAATTATTTATTAGAAGAAAGTGAGGACTGCAGATGCTGGAGATCTGAATCAAGAGTGTGGTGCTTGCAAAGTACAGCAAGTCAGGCAGCATCTGAGGAGCAAGAGAATCGACGTTTCGGGCACAAGTCCTTCATCAGGAATCAAATTATTTACGCCTTTTGCAAAGATTTTGCAATAATTGAGAAATGTTTATGTTAACCATGTCAACCTAGATTTAAGCTTTAACAGTGACTTCAAATAGATCTAGCCCTTATGTGCTGAGTGTATTTGTCATTAGGTTTTGTTGTAAGAACGCACAATTGGATGTGGTTTCTGAAGTACAATGGTACTGCTCGGACTACTGTTTCTGCAATATTGAAAATCATTTCTGGACAAAGCTTTTTTTAAATGGAACTAAATAATATACTGCTCAAACACCATAGAAAACATGCTTTATTATGCTTTACCTGAGTGTATTGCATTCCTTTCTTTCCACTGAACATTTTTACATTTAATTTGATTTTGTCGTTCTTTTCTTAACCGTTCAAGCCTTTGAGCTGCAAAGAGAAGGGAGAGAAAGAAAAACTAAAAACAAAAAAAAATCATCGTCTAGGGAAGTCAGCAATAAAAGTGCCATAATGAAATACATTTACACATTTTAAATGGGTATTTTATATTGTATTATAACTATGTCAAACGTTCATAAATTTTCAAAGATGACACTGCAGCTATACAAATACCAACAAAATTCTAAAAGTGTTCATGATTAATAATTGAATTTAAAAGACATAAAACATTAATAGAGCTCATAAAGAATTTCAACAGTGCACAGAATATTAGAATGTAAAAACATGTGTGATTAATAAGCCAGTTTGCAGCCATAAATCATTAATAATGTTTCTTCCAGAAATGTTAATGGTTAGTAAATGTCGATTGACTATCGGATTACAACGAATAAAATGACCTGGGATTTTTTAAACTCAAAAGTAATCAAATAAATTTCAAAGTTCACAATTTTGTTTAACAAAATCAGACTAAAATACCAAGGAACTGTGTATCTTGAACAAAGTTAAAAGCAAAGATATACAGCAAATTATGTTGAAATTCTGGGATCATAAAGAGTGCAATTTCAGTACCTAAATGAATCACTAATTAATATTTTTTCTGAGATAGATTTATAGAGAGAAATGTGTCAATAAGCTTCCAATAAATTAGGTGCATTCAGTAGTACACTGAACTGTACTGTTTAATTGGACAGCTTGAGGGTCAAGTATTAAATTAGGTGGTTAACCTTCACATCTAACACAATAGTCAAAAATATGTATCTGAAGTTTGCCATAACTTTTTCAAAAAACATTTGTTTGAAAGATGTCACTTCAGCAAATTTCATGCAGTTGGGATGTTAAATGGAATTTCACCAATTACAGAATAGTACTAAATGTCGACAGAAAATTTCACAGTCTCAATATTTCAGTACATCCTATGTCATGTGGGTAAAAGATGTACAAATATATGATTTGCCACAGAATATTATTGAATGTATGCAAGCAGGGAGTGGAAAAGCCAGTTAAAGAAATTCCTTGCTATTCAAGAATGTCAAAACCTTGCAAGAAATTAATTGCATCAGTCATTTCTTTTTACTGATTCCTTGTGATCAGTCTCTCTATTTAAACACTAATGACTTTCAATTCAGTTATACAAAAATGTCAGTATTTTTCTTATTTTAAATCTTTACTCTGAACATGTTCTCCAAAAGATTGATCCTGTAATAATAAACAGCATCATTTGCCATTTCATAGACTTTTATTTTTAAAAAAACTCAATTTAAAATAATTTTCACATACAAAAATGAAACAAAAAAAAAATGCTCAGGGTTTATGGAGATAACTCATCAATAGATTACTCTATAAACTAGTAACACTCCTTACTCACCCAAGATGTATTTAGGTTTTACCTGTGTTTGATCGTCTCCGAATACCAAAATCCCAACTTGAGGTAATGTCAACCGATTGCGAGTAGTCATAACCCTGAGTCTCAGCATTCCCTTCCCCCTGTACATTTGTCCTGATGCTGCTAGATATAGGAGCATACAATTTCTCCAGGTCAACATCGTGGTCAATAAGAACCATCTCACACATTCCTGTGTCATCACTCGTAACATGTGACTGACGAATGTGGGCCAGGATAATAGCAGGGTTGTCTAAAAAGGCCATGCTTTTGATGAAGCAGCTTCTTTGAAAATTATTTCCTCTTTTCCATGTTACATCCTGAATGCTGAGCTGAAAATAAAACATTCAAAATCAATATAATAAATTCACAAAGCATAAAACAAAAGCTGTCATAAAAATTAATTTTCCCCATTTAAACTGATAATCAGGTTGACACTTCCTCCAAATACAATTTAAAATTTCAATCGTAAAATATTCAACAAATTTTACACAATAGATCTTTGCAGGTATTCACTACACTGCATATTTTAATGCTATTAACTTTAAACATCATAAAATTTATACAAGTTTTGAGATAAAGTTGCAGGGACTTGCAATTTATGAAAGACACAAACCAATTTATACATCACAAAATAAGTTCGAGTACTGCCATCATGCCCTAATATGAAAAAAGCAGGTTTATGCGCATGGAATCAAAATATGTCATTCGCCCTAAATGGTCTTTGTGATGTTATATGCTACACAATACTCCAACCACACCAGCAAACTTTTTCCACCTTATTCAATATGCCTTCGCCCTCATGTACACTTTAATTCTCCTATTAATTGTGTCCACACTATCTGATTCAGCCACAACACAAAGCAATACTTCATTCCAAATGCAATATGCTTCATTACAAAGAAAGAAAAGCAAAGTGTATAGTTTCTGACCTTCAGAATGCACAAATTCAACTTGAGGAACTGGATAGTACAACGAACATCTCTCTCCCACAACTGCTGGAACTATATTGAGTGAAATTCAACTTTGAGCCAGGGTGGATGAGTTGCCCCTAATGCATTCCATCTAAGCTTGCTTTCCAACAAGAGTACTAGAAAGAAACTTCAGGTACATCTTACAGCCAATTCACTTTTACCCGCTTTAAACTCCCCTTGATAGACCATTTCACCTTATGTTTCAATTCAACTCAAAGACAAACTAAACAAAATTGTACTCTGGAAGCAAACAAAACGGACTGACATTCATCTGAATCAGAACAGTTTCTCACATTCACAGTAAGTCATTGATAGGGCTGAGTTACTTCCTTCCCTTGACTTGGAGAACAACTGTCAAGTGTTAAAAGTGGCCCCATGAGGTACAAAATAAACTCACTTGACAGATAATGAAACTTCCCGTTTTGAGATCAAGTATCACAGCTACAAAAAGAAAGAAAAGTTAGCTCCTAATGTCAAATCCTACCTTCCACAAGGCCACAAGAAATAGGAACAGGAAAAAGGCCATTCACCTCAAGTCTGCTCTGCCATTCCAAAGGACCATGGCTGATTCAACTTTCCTCATGCCCACTTGCCTGTTTCCCCATTTACTTGATTCCTCTACTGATTAACAATCTATCTCGGCCTTAAATGTGCACAATAACTCTACCCCTACAGCTCTCTGTGGCAAGGAGTTCCAAACATTCTCAAACCTCAGAAGAAATTGTTCTTAATCCTAGGCTTTATTCTGAAACTATGCCCTCTAATCATAGACCCTCCCACAAGAGGAAACATCCTCTCAGCAGTTTTCTTGTTAAGACCTTAGTAATACAATGTTTCAATGTGATCACCCTTCATTCTTTTAAACTCCAATGAGTACAGTGCCAACCTATTGAACCTTCAAACAAAAGACAATCCCTCCAAAATCAGGAATCAACCAAGCAAACCTTCTCTGAACTGCCTCCAATTAAAATATATCTTTATTTAAATAACAATACCAAAATTGTTCACGATACTCCAGATATGGTCTCACCAGTTTCTTATACAGGTGCAGTAAGATTTCCTCACTCTTACACTCTTTGAAATAAGGGCCAACATTCCATTAGCCTTTCTGATTACTTGCAACACCAGCTTTCTGTGTTTCATGTTCAAGTACAACCAAGTCCTTTTATATTGCAGTTTTTTTCCATTTAAATATTACTGTCCTTTTGTTCCCTCTTCCAAAATGAATACCTTCACATTTTCCCACATGATTTTCTATTTACCAACTTTTTGCCAAATTACTTATCAATCCCCCTCTCTAAACTTTTTGTATCCCTCTCACAACCTGCCTTTCCACCTACTTGTGCATCATTTGGAAACTTGGCTACAGTACATTCACTTCCTTCCTCCAAGTTATGAATAATTATTGCAAACAGTTGTGGTCTCCACGCTGATACCTGGGGAACTCCACTGGTCATTGGTCACCAACCTGAAAAGGATCCCCTTTTCCTCACTCACTGTTTCATGCCCATTAGCCATTCTCTATCCAAGCCAATATACTACCTCTAACACCAAGGTACCTTGTTGGACACCTTCTGGATGCCTGAATACAACATATCTACTGACTTCCCTCAATCCACTCAGATTAAGACCTCCTCGAAGTTTTAATGTTTGAACACTGAAGAATTCTCAAATCAAGAAGAAAATGCTCATATGCCATTTTCTGATAGGACAGTGAGAAAAATGTCAATTCAGCTTTATGGGACAACACCAAAAATTTATTGTTACCACAATATCTACCAGCCCATCAAAGAAAGACAGTTTCATCTGAGTATCAGAGTCAAGAGTATGGTACTGACAAAGCACAGCAGGTCAGGCATCATCTGAGGAACAGGAGAATTGATGTTTGGGTCATAAGCCCTTCATCAGGAAGGAAGCTTGTTGGCCGGGGGAGCTGAAAGATAATTAGGAGGGGGGATGTGACTGGGGGTGGGGGGATGGGGGGAGGTGGCTGAGAATGCAATATGTAGATGAAAGTGGGAGGAGAAGGTGATACATCTGAGGGGTGGGGTGGAGCAGAAGAAAGCAGGGAAAGACAATGGACAGGTCAAGAGGGCGATGCCAAGTTGGAGGCTTGGGACTGGGATCAGGTGGAAGGAGGGGAAAATGAGGAAACTGGTGAAATCCACATTAATCCTGAGTGGTTGCAGAGTCCCAAAACAGAAGATGAGGGGTTCTTCCTCCAGGTGTTAGCGATGGAGGCGGCCAAGGACCTGCATATCCTTGGAGTGTGAGGGGGAGTTGAATTATTCAGCCACGGCTCTTGATCTGTCTATCGTCTTTCCCATCTATCCGCTCCACTCTCCTCTCCATCCTATCACATTCTCCCCCACCTTCATCTACCTATTGTATTCTTAGCCATCTTCCCCCCCCAGCCACACCCCTCTCCTATTTATCTCTCAGCCTGCCAGCCTACAACCCTCAATCCTCATGAAGCGCTTATGCCCGAAACGTCAATTTCCCCGCTCCTCGGATGCTGCCAGATCTGCTGTGCTTTTCTCGCATCTATCTCTCGATTCTGATCTTAGCATCTGCAGCCCTCACTTTCTTACTGAGTATCACCATAGTATAACCTAAATGAAAAGGGTTGGAGAAGTTCCATTCATATTAGCAACCCAAGGTGACAAGCTCATTATGGCAGAACGTTGAATAAGGGAGGATGCAATGGCCAACTGTCAGCTGACAAAGTCTACCATTCTTAACTTTTTTTGTCAACTTTAATGTTGGAAAATCTGCAAGTCACATTCAGGTCAAAATAGATATTCATTTGAAAGTTAACCCAGACATAGCACAAGAGCAAATTCAAAATTTTCTATACAGCTGCAGAAGACTTGCAAGATGTATTTTTGGTCAAGCACATTTTGAAAGTATGTTTTCATTCTAGTCCATTTCCCCTCTCTGGATATCAGAAGGAAGTCAGAGCTCTTAAAAGAAAAAAATCTCAATGCAAAACCAATGTGAAACTAAATTAATACAATTCTATTTATAGCACACAGCACACTTAAGATTTCCTTTCCTTCCGTTGCCAGAAAGCAAAAAAGCTCATTCATTACAGTACTAAGAACAGAACTCCAGTGACACAGAATTGTACCATGCAGCAGTTAAAAATACTCAGTATTGTAAATGTACTAAGTAACAAATTCACACTGTGCACAAAGTACATAGTTTGAATAGTGTTCCATCCAAGAATTTTAGAAACTCTAAAAATTTTAGACCTCCACTCCTACCAGGTCTATTTAGGCAAAATCAGGTGAGAAAGTAAAGAAAGAAATTTGACATACAGGGGTTATGATAGAGAGACCTGGGGTTCAGGCACATAACTCTGAAATGTGCATCACACGTAGACAGGGTGGTTAAGAAAGTATTCAGCACGCTTTCCTTCATTGCTCAGACCTTTGAGCACTGAAATTGGAATGCCATGTTGAGGTTGGACAGGATATCAGTGCAGCTTCTTCTGGAGTACTGTGTACAGTTCTGGTCGCCTCGCTTTAGGAAGGATATTATTAAATTGGAGTGGGTTCAGAAAAGATTTAATCGGGATGTTGCCAGGAATGGAGGGCGAGTTATAAAAATAGCTTGGGACTTTTTTGACTTGAGCGCAGAAGGTTGAGGGGTGACTTTGTAGGGATTTATAAAAACACGAGGGGCATAAATAAAGTGAGTCGCCAAGGGTCTTTTCCCTAGGATAGGGGGTTCAAAACTATTGGGCATATTTTTAAAATAAGAGCAAGAGAGTGGTTCATGTGTGGAATGAACTGCCAGAGAAAATGGTGGATGCAGGTTACAATATTTAAAAGACATTTGGGCAAGTACATGAATAGGAAAGGTTTGGAGGGATATGGGCCAAACAAAGGCAAGTGGGACTATTTAGCTAGGAAACATGGTCAGCAAAGACTTGTTGAACATAGTTGGTGTGGACTAGTTGCATTGAATGGTCTGCTTCCATGCTGTATGACTTTATAACAGCAATAATATGTTTTTCCATATTTAAAGCCAATTCGTATACAATAAACCTATGAGCCGTACAAGGTTAGTAAAAATTTTTCTTTGCAGTGATTCAATTTTACAATTACAGCCCAGCTAATAGCTCATGAGAAATTAAAAGAAAATTACTGCACTCTATTGCTGCACAATTTCTACCAATCTCCTCCGAAGGTACTTATTCTTTTGGGGTAGAATTATTCGTTAAACTAAATTTCAATACCTTCCCATGCTATAATTCTACTGTAAGCTTGGAATTTAAGTGTCAGCAAGTCATTCAATGATGATTGCCACCCAAGACAGGTACAATTTCTATGATCTAGAATGGCAGTTTCTACTAAGTGTGACAATACTGATTTGTGCGCCTCTGGTCCAATTATGGTCAATTTAGCCTCGTTTCATTAGATGCCAACATGCACACGTCTCAGCAAACTTCACTATATAATATCAGAAGTGGGAGCAAGTGTTTGATTTATCCTTCTCAACCAAAGGTGCATAGATAACCAACTAGAACTCTCTCTTTCTCAACTGATAGAAAAAAAGAGAGAAAGAATGCACATTAAGCAACCTTTCCAATCACGAACCCTGTATTCAATAATTAAGTTTTCATATGGAAATATATTAGTAAATATTGTTTTATGATGTAACTCTGAAAAAGGATAATAGACAGACAAATCTAAAGTAATTGTCAAATTATACTCGTACCACTCTTTAACTATGAAAGTTGCACTGAACAACTTAAAATCTAAGTGGTTATGACTTTATTTCTATCTATTAAGGGTTAAAACAAATTTACATTCATTTAGTCTCTATATAAAAAAGAAATTACAAGGTTCAGACTCAGTCAACTGAATGGGTACCAAGCAGAGACAAAGACAAATACAAATTACAAATTGAAGCTGCATCAAAGCGATGGGTTTTAAAAAGTGGTGATGAAGTGGAAAGTTGGATTTGAGGCAACATTGCAGAAGATGGGAAATTTGATAGTTGAAGGCACAGGAAGGATAAATACAAAACATTGTCTTCATCGAACAGATTTACCAATAAACAACAGTATGCCCTTGAAACAGGGCCAGACTGGTGACAGGTGGATGCATGGTTTTGCAGACTACACTATCTGCCAATTCAGTCCCAAGAGCAATACTACTTAGTTGAAAACTAAATTAAAAAGGTTTTATTTAAAATGCTGGAGTTTTCATGGCACTTTTAGTAATATAATTATAAGTTCTAGATTCTTCCAGATCTTTCAAATTCAAAGCTTTTCAAGCAGTTAAGAACAACTTTTGAGACCAAAGGAATGGGACATGAATTTAAAGTTGTCAGTAAAAGATCAAAAAGAATTGAGAGAAAAGTTCTTCACATACAGGAATGGTAAGAACTGGAAACTATAAATGATGGAGCCAAGTAGTACTGACATCAGCAAAGGCATGCCATTTGAACAAGAGATAAATGAAGTTCTAATATATTTCAATCAGGAAGGGATACGAAAGAATAAAGTGCATTTGAAAATCTTTCAAGATTTAGTACCATTGACTTAGAAGTTTCATTTTTAGGATCGATTTGTCTTATGTAAGAGTACAGAGCTCCCTTGATTAAGGCCTTCAGAAATAACAACGGGAAATAATGGAATTACAGAGTTTGTCAAACGTGTCAAAAACCAGTTAATGCTTTGGTTAAAAGATCCTTCTACCAAAGTGGGAACTGGAAGCTCTTTAAATGAGCTAAGCAAATTGATGGCAGAGATTATCTAACTGAGAAAAGTAGAAGACAGTGGAATCAAAGCGAAGCAAACAAAATTTATAACATTCAGCAGGCTCACCACAACATAAAAGAGAAAATACAATACTCGTAAGTGGAAACAGATACAGATAATTCTCCTATAATGTAGTAGTTATGTTCCTGTGCAATACCATTATTGGAAATCGCCTCACAGCACCAGGGTCCCAGGTTCAATTCCAACCTTGGATGACTGTCCATGTGGAGTTTGCGCATTCTCCCAGGCGCATTAGTCAGAGGAAATGGGTCTGGGTGCGTTACTCTTCAGAGAGTTGGTGCGGATTTGTTGGGCCGAATGGCCTGTTTCCACACTGTAGGGAATCTAATCTAATCTAGATAATGGAGTCTATGAGGAAAACAGGGTTGGGGTGAATCGCAAAAAATATCAACAAAAATCAAAACAAAAATAATAGCCTAACACAAGCAATAGTACAGTCCAAGTAAATCTTTAAATCATAAATTTACTGTATTTCATTAAAATATAACACGAACATCACTGAACATAGCACTGTACTTTTCTCAAAGCTCTTCACCAGAAAGCTCACAAGTCAACTGACATGTGATGCCGACGCGGAAGTACAGTCCTCCTCAAGACTTTCCCACGGTTTGAAATAATGTTTTTTCTCAATGTAGACCTCAATTCCCAGTTTCAAGCGAAGTTTCAAGGCTCGCAGAACTGATTGCATTCCCACTGAACTTGCACTTTGCAGACAGAGGACACTGAGGCTGCGATTTGCTGTTCAGGTAAGTGCCAGGGATGGAATCGCAGAACAACAAACAGGAGTTCACTTTATATTTAAGAAGTTCGCAATTCACTAATCAAGTTAAACCAATTTTTTTTTTAAAAAGGACTTTTTCCCCACTCACTATGGAGAGCCAGCTCAGAGTCAGTCCCCAGAACTGAGGCGATTCAAAGTCTCCAGTTAATTCATGTTACAGCCAAATCACATTTAACAAACACTCATTATAGGAAAACTACCTGTAGATGGCATCGCGGCAACAACTCAATGTAAATACGGAAAGCGACAAGGATGGTGGAGGAGCAGGAACACAGAAGCTGGGAGTCAGGATTCAGATTTCAAAGCAGCAGCTTTATGGCCAATGAATAAAGTATAGACATAATGGCAGCAAAAAAAAGGAGCCATATTAGAGTTACTGAGATAAGAATAGATAACAACTCAGCTAATTTGCAGAGGACAGGTTCAGAAAAATCACAGAATTTCTACAATGTGGAAACAGGTCATTTGGCCCAATATGTCCACACCGATTGTCCAAAGAAGATCCCACTGGACCCATTCCCCTACCCTACTACTTTACATTTTCCCTGACGAATGTATGTGCACATCCCTGAACACTACGGGCAATTCAGCATGGCTAATTCACCTAACCTGCACATCTTTGACTGTGGGAAGAAACCAGAGCACCTGGAGGAAACCCATGCAGACACAGGGAGAATATGCAAACTCCACAGAGACAGTCGCCAGAGGCTGGAATCAAACCCAGCAGTGAAACAGCAGTGTTAACCACTGAGACACCCTGCCATTGGGAAAGGGAATCAGGAAAGAGAAGGGCTCAGTGTGCATCAAAAAATTGCAAGAATTCCTCGTCCTTACTGCCTAAAGAGCAAAGCAAAAATTTCATATTAAAATCATACAAAAGAGTAATGATAACATGCAATTAGCAAGTTTTGGGAAGATTTGTAGCTCAGGTTCAGGTTCTGGATATAGGTGCGCTCGCTGAGCTGGAAGGTTCGTTTTCCGACGTTTCTTCCCCATACGAGGTAACATCTTCAGTGAGCTTCCGGACGAATTGCATTTCCTGCTTTATATTTATGTTTGGGTTTCCTTGGGTTGGTGATGTCATTTCCCGTTCTTTTTCTCAGGGGTGGTAAATGAGGTCCAAGTCAAAGTATTTGTTGATAGCATTCCAACTGGAATACTATGCTTCTCGGAATTCTTGTGCGTGCCTCTGTTTGGCTTGTCCTAGGATGGATGTGTTGTCTCAGTCAAAGTGTTGCCCTTCCTTTTCTGTATGTAAGAATACGAGTGAGAGTGGGTCACGTCGTTATGTGGGTATTGATGTTCATATATCCTGGTGGCTAGTTTTCTGCCTGTTTGCCCAATGTAGTATTTGTTACAGTTCTTGCACTGTATTTTGTAAAGGACATTAGTTTTGCTTGTTGTCTGTATTGGGTCTTTTAAGTTCATTAGCTGCTGTTTTAGTGTGTTGGTGGGTTTGTGGGCTACCACGATGACAAGGGGTCTGAGTAGTCTGGCAGTCATTTCAGAGATGTCTTTGTGTAGGGGAGAGTGACTAGGGTTTCTAGATGTGTTTTGTCTACTTGTTTGGGTTTGTTGCTGAAAAATCAGCAAACTGCGTTCATTGGGTACCCGTTCTTTTTGAATACACTGGTATAGGTGATTTTTCTCTGTGCCGCACGGTATGGTGGCTCGTTGAAATAATGCTCTGATGCAGCTTCGTTTGTGAATGTTGGGATGATCATTTTTGTAGTTCAATATTTGGTCTGTATGTATTGTTTTCCTGTAGATGCTGGCTTGAAGTTCCCCATTGGCTGTTCGCTCTACTGTGACATCTATGAATGGCAGTTTGTTGTTGTTTGCCTCCTCTTCAGTGAATTTTATGCCAGTAAGGGTATTATTGATGGTCTTGAAGGTTTCTTCTAATTTGTTTCGTTTAGTGATGACAAAGGTGTCATCCACATAGCGGATGCAGAGTTTGGGTTGGATGGTTGATAGAGCTATTTGTTTGAGCCTCTGCACTACTGTCTCTGCTAAGAATCCTGATATAGGCGATCCTATGGGTGTAGGCTTGACTGCAAGTTTTGTTGTTGAATCTGCATCAGAACATTATTTCAATGAGCCAACACACACTGCAGCACAGAGGAACTATGCAGAACAAAGGAAAATCACCCATACAGTGTGTTCACAAAAATAGGTACTCAATGAACAAAGTCCGCTGATTTGGCAGGAACAAATCCGAACAAGCAGTCAAAATGCATCCAGAAACCCTAGCCACTCTCCCCTACATCAAAGACATCTTGGAAATGACTGCCAGACTACTCAGACCCCTTGGCATCATGGCAGCCCACAAACCCACTAACACACTAAATCAGCAGCTAACGAATTTGAAAGACCCTATACAGACAAGCAAAACTAATGTCATTTACAAAATACCATGCAAGAACTGTAACAAATACTACATTGGACAAACAGGCAGAAAACTAGCCACCAGGATGCATGAACATCAACTACCCACAAACGACATGACCCACTCTCACTAGTATCCTTACACACAGATAAGGAAGGACACCATTTCAACTGGGACAACACAAATATCCTAGGACAAGCCAAACAGAGACATGCACAAGAATTCCAAGAAGCATGGCATTCCAACTGGAACTCTATCAACAAATATTGACTTGGATTCCATTTACCACCTCCTGAGAAAAAGAACGGAAAATGACATCACCAACCCAGGGAAACAGAAACATATGAATAGAAAGCAGGAACCACCAGCAGTACTTCCATCCGAGGCTCACTGAAGATGTTACCTCGTTTGGTGATGAAATGTCTGAAAATGAACCTTCCAGCTCAACAAGCAAACCTACGTCCATAATTTCACCTTAGGTACAACGTAGACCATGATTTGAAGAGACAGAACAACAGCACTTTTGCGATGCCACATGATGGAAGGACAATTGTATGAAAAGTAGAATACTGTCATAGAAACATTAATTATCATGGCTTGGATCGATTTGGATCCAAAATTCATTTCATCCAATGCAGAATGAATTCAAGGTAAGCACTGTGAACAGGTTTGTGTTATAACAAAGGTAGCCCCTTTTTTTTTAAACCTAAAAGCTGTTCCTTAGCTCTGTCCTTGATTTTTTTGGGCCAGACTCCAATCAGTCTAGAATGGTGCAGAGACGATAAGGATTTTGAGAGCCCTTTTGTTTATATGTAAACAGATGAGACTTCAGGCCAAAGTGGTCAAGCTTCAGAAGTGACCTGTATAATGAAAGGGGAGTGGTCAGCTCGCTAACTAGCTGAGCAGTTTTCGTTCAGTCCTGAACTGGGAAGTTCAACAGTGAGCTGTGTGGAAACTCACTCTTTGCTGCCCTTCAACTTCAGCCTGTAAGCATTTATACTGGGTTTTAAAGGTAGTTTGCTTATTGGGAATGCTGTGTGTATTCAGAACAGCATAATTAAGTCTAATTGGATAGGCTGAGTTCTGTCAGAGTTCTTTATTCTGTTGAGTTTCATAGTATAATTTTGTGATTTTTTTTGTCTATTTTGAAATGTAGTAGTCAACCTAGCTATCTTACTCTGGGTAATTTTCACTGTACACTTAGCGAAACAAATTGCAAAATTAGATCTAGGGCTGCCTGCTTAAGAATGTTTTGAGTGGTCCAGCCTAGTCCATAACAGTGTATACAGTGTTTTAAAAAGTCTGGTTATTAAATAAATAAAATTAGAAACTAATTTATGTTTGTTTAATGGAGTTCTTTTTTATTTGATCACTGGGCAAAACATCAACTTGCATTGGTTAGTTGACTTAAGACAATGCAATTCAATTCTGTAACAGCATAAAGTTGGGTGGGAGGGAGTGTGTAGATTCCGCGGTCACCGTAATGCTTGCACGTACAGAGAACATTATATAATTGGCTACGCTGCTGGTTCTGTTGCTGGTGAATGCTGGACACACATTTGTCTAGAAATGCAAGAGCATCCATAGCATCTGTCTGAGGACAGCATATCTGCTCAAACAGCAAATGCCTTCTTTTATGCTCATAGTTTGAAAGAATCTATAAAAAGCATGATTCGTACAGCTCTCCTTCAACTGGAGGATGATATGTACTCAAATTGGTGGTGAGGGTCTTCAGTTGACTAACAATGCCAACTGTCAATTTGTAGATCCTTGAGCATATGGGGTAGGACAAGCCACAAGGTAGTGGGATCTGAAGTGCAGTATTTGCATTCTTTCTTTTCTTTGTCACTATACTGCTTTATCATCAAGGCACTTAAAGTCTAAACGCAATGCAGCCTGACAGACAGGTTTTACCATTTTGAAGTATTTGAAGACAAATTTTTAATTTGTAAGGAAGTCAAGGGTTATGGGAAAATGGAGTTGAGAATCATCAGATCTGCCATGATGTGGAGAAGACTCTATGGGTTGGAGGAGCTATTTCTGATCCAATCTCTTATGGTGTCATGATTGAGAAGAATTTGCTAACAGTCGTCATCATTGTCAATGCTACCATACTTAAAGGGAAACTTCACGATGTTTTTATATGTTTGCCTTTTTCCTCCCCGGCATGCTGAGAATTGAGAAATCAGAACCTGTCTGGAGTGAGACCTTTCAGCTAACTCGGTGCAGTGTCAAGTCCATAATAATATTTTTGTCTGAATGCATATTGATCTGTTTCAAGGAGGCCATCAGCTTTTGTCCAAGCAGGAGAAAAAAATACCCACTCACTCAAGATCGGCGTGAACATTCAAGATGTGTAATTAAAGTACCATAAATCTCAATTCGCTGCTATAAAATTATAACATTTTTTCAACTATTCCAGTTCATAACACCAACTCACAATACTTCATAGCTGCAAAATAATCTGAATTTTTCCAATTCTTCATTGGAATTGCAGCTTTCCTGTCAACTTATTTCAACAGCAATTTCACCATCAACACCTATAATGGTGAGAACATTTGTAAATCTGCCCTGTTACAAAGAGGGTATCGGAAAGGCCAAGTCACCATAGTCCTATCGAACCACTATGAAAAGTTTATAGAGGCATTCATAGAATGTGATAAAATTAACGGCAGAATACAGTACTTAGAAATGATAGCTGAAACATACTTGCTTCCTCTGCTTTGTACCCTAACCTTCCATTGCTTTGGACATTGCCATGGAAAACCAATTGGTCCAGAACAGCTTGTAAAAACTTTGAAATCCTTACCTAATGCATTAAGTAAACATTATTGACAAATTCAAGTTACATACATACTTAGTACATACGGTATGGCAACCTACTAATCAATAATACAAACCAATAATTCAGATTCTACAAAATGGAACTGCATTTCAATATCTATGCAAAAATTACTGTGAAGATGCTGTAATATAGAAGAAAATTATATATTCATATTTGTTTTCTTTGAAGGGTTCTGACAGATTGCAATGTTACTTAAATGCTGCATATGTAATTTCCTTACTGCTTATTATGTTGACAAGTATTACCATTAAAATTTATAATTTAGATTTACTAAAAGGAATACAGCTAAACTACTGTTATCACAACCCTCCAGATAACAAGCTACACCTATGGGTAAAGTGTCCATGTGAATTAGGTCAACAAGACATTACTGACAAAGTGAAGCAATTTTGCCAACGATTTTTCATTATGTTGGCTTATTTCATTCTGTTACCCTAGTACATTAGAACTTTTTTAAAAAAAGCTTTGTGCACAGAGGGATGTCCCAGCTCATTCCAATTTATTTACCACTTAATCAGTGGTCATCACAGAATAAAGTGTCAAAGGGGAAACCAGGCTATTAAAGTTGGTTCAAACATGGACATTTTATTTGTTCAGATAGATATTTGCCTTCCTGACCACTCTACCCACCTGTGCAGCAACCTTCAGGGTAAAATGGACCTACACTCCCAGATCTCACTGTCCATCAACTTTTCCCATAGCTCTTCCGTTCATTGTATAATTCGCTCTAGAATTAGTTTTGCCTAAATGCATCACCTCACATTTGTCTGGATTGAAAACCACCTGCCAATTTTCCGCCCAACTCGCCAGTCTATTTATATCCTCCAGTATTCTCTGACAATCCCTTATGCTTTCTGCTGATCCACCAATCTGCGTGTCATCTGCAAACTTGCTGGTATACCAATAGTGCCCTTTTCCAGATCATTTATGTATATTACAAACAACAGTGGCCCCAACACTGACCCTTGTGGAAGTCCACTGATCACCTTTCTCCATTTCAAGGAACTCCCTTCAACTACTACTGACTCCTGTTGCTCAACCAGTTCTTTATCCATCTAGCTAGAACACCCTGCATACCATGTGACTTCACTTTCTCCATTAGCCCACCATGGGGAACCTGATCAAACATCTTACTGAAGTCCATGCTTACGACATCAACAGCCCTTCTTTCATCTGTCAAATTGGTCACTTCCTCGAAGAATTCTATATAAAGTTGGTAAGGCACGATCTCCCCCGCACAAAACCATGTTGCCTATCACTGATAAGCCCATTCTTTTGTAAATATAAATAGATCCCATCCATCAGTACCCTCTCCAGCAATTTCCCCACTATTTACATCAGGCTCACTGGTCTGTAGTTACCCAGGATATCCCTATTACCCTTCTTGTACAGGAGGACAACATAAGCAACCTTCCAGTCCTCCGGCACCTCACCTGCATTTATGGATGCCACAAAGATATCTGCCAGGACCCCAGGTATTTCCTCTCTCACTTCCTTCAACAACCTGGGATAGATCCCATCTGGTCCTGAGGATTTGTCCACCTGAATAACCTCTAGCCTACCCAACACATCTTCCCTACTTATGCCGTGATCCAGACTAATCGAACTTCTATCTCTAATCTCAAGATTCATCATGTTCCTCTCCTCAGTGAACACTGATGCAAAGTAATCATTCAGAATCTCACCCACTCCCTCAGGTTTGACACACAGCCTTCCTTCATTATCCTTTAGTGGACCAATCCTTTCTTTAGTTACCCGCTTGCTTCTTATATAAGAATAAAATGCTTTGGGATTCTCCTTAATTCTGTTTGCTAAAGCTATTTCATGACCTCTTTTGGCCCCCTTGATTCCTCGTTTATGACTTGTCCTACTCTTCTGATACTCCTCCAGGGCCCATTCTGTTCTTAGCTGCCTAGACCTTATGTACGCTTCCCTTTTCCTGTTGGCTAGTCGTACAATTTCTCCTGTCATCCACGGATCATGAGTCTTGCCCTTCCCATCCTTTACCTTCAATGGGACATGGCTATCTTGCACTATCTTTGAAAACCTCTCACATCTCAAATGTGGACTTCCCTTCAAATAGCTGTGTCCAATCCACAAGTCCGATCTCCTGCCTAATTTTAATATAATTGGCCTTGACCCAGTTTAGTACTCTTCCCTGAGGACCACTCTCTTCTTTATCTACGAATATTCTAAAACTTACAGAATTGTGGTCACTGTTCCCAAAGAAATCCCCCACCGCAACTTCTACCACCTGTCCTGGCTCGCTCCCCAGTACCAGGTCCAATATGGCCCCTTCCCTCATCAGACTATTGGCATAATGATCTAGAAAACTCTCCTGGATGCTTTTTACAAATTCTACCCCATCCAGACCTCTGACGCTAAGTGTATCCCAGTCAATGAGGGGAGATTTTACTTTTCCCAACATCACTACCCTATTGCCTCTACATCTTTCCTTAATCTGTTTTACCTATTTGTTGTTTTACCTCGCGCTCACTGTTGGGAGGCCTGTAATACAGTCCCAACAATGTAGCTGCATCCTTATTTCTCAGCTCCACCCGTAATGCCTCACTACCCAAGACCTCCATATAGTGTCCTCCTTTAGCGCAGCTGAGATATCGTTCCTGACCAGCAATGCAACTCCAACCCCCTTTTTACTTCCCTCCCTGTCCTGTCTGAAACGTCTATATCCTGGAACATTTAGTTGCCACTCATCATGCCCTTCCTTCAACCAAGTCTCTGGAATATTGGAATAGATCAAGAATGAAATCCAAACATCAACTGCTAAATTTAAACTGGACTAATTTTTAAAATTGTTTAACTTGCAATTTACAAACAAAACAGCTTGTCAAAAATGAATTCCTCTATTACAAATTTAAATAGACTGCATATAATGGATATGTCAGAACAAACTGAAGATCATCAGTAAACTGCTACGTCAACTGATGCTGATGTTTCTCCTCTTCAAATGATTACATAATCTAAATGTGGAGTGTTCCACAAGTGAACTCAAGAATGCAAAGGCTACAGCAGTGCTGAACTATCGGCAGAACTATTTTAAAAATTTGGGAAAGGAGGCAATAAACTTGTTGATATGCATTTATCAGGTACTCACTTAACAATTTCATCAAGATTACTTTGCTGCTTCTGGAAGGAAACATTTCAGTGCAACATTCAGGATGTATTTTCTCTGCACAAAGGATGGTAGGAAGTTGGTGTTCTTTCACCAAAGAGGGTCACTGATCCCACCATCAAGGGGAAAAGTTTTTTCCAGTCTACCCTATGCCTTCTAATCTTACACATCTGAATTACCCCTCTAATCTCCTGTTCGAAGGAAAACAACCCCAGTCAATTCATTCACTCTTAACTGAAACTCTCCAGAATAGGTAACATGTTGGTAAATCTGCTTTGCATTCTCTCCAGTGCTATCACATCCCTCCTATAATGTGGATTCTGGAACTGCACACCATATTCTAACAACAATAGTAAGGAAACTTTTGAAAAAATTCCGAGGAACTGAATTAATCTGATTTAGGGATACACAGATTAATCAAGAATAGTTATCTTGGTTTTGCTAAGGGGAGGTCATGTCTGACCAGCTTGATTAACTCCTTTGTACAGGTGCCCATACTCTACTGATAAAACTAACGTGTTATAATACAGCTGCAGCACATTCTCCCTGCTCTTACTCTCCATGCCTTGGCTAATAATGGCAAATATCCCATATGCCTCCTTAACCCCTTCATCCACCTGTCCAGATACCTTAAGGGACTGGTGGACATGCATATCAAGGTCCCTCTGATCCTCAGTGCTTTTCAGGGGTCCAACTATTCATCATGTATTCTCTTGCTTCATTAGTCCTGCCTAAGTACATTGGCTTGGATTCCATTTGCCACTGATCAGTCTATCTGACCAGCCCTCTAATAGTGTACCGTTATTCTCCTCTGTATTATCACTCCACCAATTGTTGTATCATAAGACCATAAGACATCGGAGCAGAAATTGGGCTGCTCAGCCTATCGAGTCTGCTCCAATATTCAATCGTGGCTGATAAATTTCTCAACCCCATTCTCCTGCCTTCTCCTCATAACCCTCGATACTAAAGCACCAATCCATCCCAGTCTTAAATATACTGAACAACCTGGCCTTCACAACCTTCTAAAGGATATAATTGTCATTGAGCAAGTGAAACAAAGGTTCATTAGACTGGTTCCTCAAAGGATAGGACTGTCCAATGAAGAATGATTTGGAAAAATGGCCCTGTATTCTCTAGTATTTTGAAGAATGCAAGGTAATCCAATTGAAACCTACAAAATGCTTATGAGAGGCAGGATAAGTGCAGGTAAGACATTTCACCTAGTTGGAGAGTCTAAAACTAAGTGACAATTTCAAAACAGAAGGAAAGCCACTTAGGACTGTGAAGAGGTGTTTTTCTTTTAAAAGAAACATTAATTTTTTGGAATTCTCTATCTCAGGGAATTGTAGAAACTCAGTTAGTGAGTCTGTTTAAAGTATAAATTGATAGCTTTCTAAATATCAATGACATAAAGGGATATATGAATACTGAAGTGAACAACCAGTATTGATCATTTTTGAAAGGCTGAGCAGGTTCCATGGACTGAATAGTCTACTCCTGTCTCTGTCCGATGTTTACACAGAAGTAACAGTTAGAATGGAAGTGGAAGAGTGAACATTTTAATAAAAGTGAGTGCGAGAATTGAAATGTCTAACAAGTATAAATGAATAAATCTAGCAAATGTGCCCAAATATGCTGGGACTGCAATAGGAACAGATACCAACAACTGAAGACAATGTAATATGGAGTGTGAAGCCAAAATAAGAATGCAGAAAAAAGATGAGGTTCCCAGAGATATTATATAGAAACCTGAAAAAGCATGAAGAAAGTAGGCATGGATACATGAGAAAAATGGAAGTGGATACGAGAAATGACAAAATAAACAAAATTTGCGTACTGGTACCTTCCAATATAAATAAGATGTTGAAAGGGTCAGCTGAAAGGGAGAGAAAAAAAAGAGGAAAAGGTTGCTTTTGGGTAACCTGAAGAATTCAAGAGAGAAGTACAAGATGCAGTCATTCACAGAAACAAAAACTGAGGGCATACTACTGATGATTATAATTACTATTTAGTTATTTCATTTGTTCCATTAATTTTTAAAATTTATTTTGGTAAAACAGGAGGGTTTGGTTAAGAAAAAGAAGAAAGCATATCTAAGGTATTGAGAGGATAGATCGAGTGAATCCTGAGAAGAGTATAAAGGAAATAGGAGTATACTTAAGAGAGAAATCAGGAGGGGAAAAAAGGGGACATGAGATAGTTTTGGCAAATAAGGTTAAGGAGAATCCAAAGGGTTTTTACAAATACATTAAGGACAAAAGGGTAACTAGGGAAAGAATAGGGCCCCTCAAAGATCAGCAAAGCAGCCTTTGTGTGGAGCCACAGAAAACGGGGGAGATACTAAATAAGTATTTTGCATCAGTATTTACTGTGGAAAAGGATATGGAAGATATAGAATGTTGGGAAACAGACGATGACATCTTCCAGAATGTCCACATTACAGAGGAGGAAGTGCTGGATGTCTTGAAATGGGTAAAGGTGGATAAATCCCCAGGACCTGATCAGGTGTACCCGAGAACTCTGTGGGAAGCTAGAGATGTGATTGCTGGGCCTCTTGTTGAGATATTTGTATCATCGATGAGGTACCAGAAGACTGGAGGTTAGCTAACGTGGTGCTACTGTTTAAGAAGGGTGGTAAGGACAAACCAGGGAACTATAGGCCAGTGAGCCTGACATCGGTTGCGGCTGTACAGGACATTGGTTAGGCCACTGTTGGAATATTGCATGCAATTCTGGTCTCCTTCCTATTGGAAAGATGTTGCAAAACTTGAAAGGGTACAGAAAAGATTTACAAGGATGTTGCCAGGGTTGGAGGATTTGAGCTATAGGGAGAGGCTGAACAGGCTGGGGCTGTTTTCCCTGAAGCATTGGAGGCTAAGGGGTGACCTTATAGAGGTTTGCAAAATTATGAGGGGCATGGATAGAGTAAATAGGCAAAGTTTAGGGTGAGAGGGGAAAGATGTAAAAGAGACCCAAGGGGCAACTTTTTCACACAGAGGGTGGTACGTTTATGGAATGAGCTGCCAGAGGAAGTGATGGAAGCTGGTACAATTGCAACATTTAAGAGGCATTTGGATGGGTATATGAATAGGAAGGGTTGGGAGGGATATGGGCTAGGTGCTGGCAGGAGGAACTAGATTGGGTTGGGATATCTGGTCGGTTTGGACGGGTTGGACCCAAGGGTCTGTTTCCATGCTGTACATCTCTATGACTATGACTCTATGTACTATATTTTTGCTTTCAAAGCAATTCAGCAAATTTCATATTCCAAAAAACTTTACATATTAATTCTGTGGTAAACATTAACTTCATAAAAGTTACAACGTGAAGGAAATGGCAACCAACTGAAGATGAGCTATTAGTAAAGCAGATACTGACATGAAAATTAGGAATTTGCTTTAAATTTAATAATCAAGTATTTTGTCCATTTCAGAATTAAGATAGCAATAGTACAGTAAATTATCTGTGAATGAGAGTTCCAATGTTGACTAGGATTAAGTTTTATTCTTCATATTGTATTTATGATAACAAGCCATTAAATTTTGGGCCTACTGGATAAAAGTTCTTGATATACACAATGCTCCCTTTGAAAAGATCGTTGGTGATGAAAATCTAAAGATTCTTCAAAATTTCAAAACAATTTTGTGTAATCATCCTCCTTCTGACAAATAATTTGTAAATGAAAAACTATCTGACACTTGCAACTATTTATAGTTGCTATTTAAGAAATTTCCAGCAAGTCAAATAAACCTTTGTTTGAACAAACATTGACATGTATAAAAATTACAAGCAACACATCAATGCCCTAGAAATAATTCAAAACATACCAGTTTAGAGATGTTAGGGTATTAGTTTAATGGAATAGTTAATCATTATTTTTAAACAAATGAACACCATAAGCTACATGAACATTCCTGAATGCACCAGCTTAGGGGGTTCTAAAGGTTGCATTTCAGATTCAAAAATTACTACTACCCCATCAATGCATCAAATAAATGTTGGCACCTTAATTGTGCCTTTATAACATTGTTAATGGTTTGTTAATTTACCTCCTACACTGTTATTATACTTCAAATGATTTAATGACTGCCAGGGGAGTATGCAACATATGCACAAATGTTATCCTTCTGCATTATATTCAGTTTAGCTCATACATGTGGTTCCTTTATGCACAGGGTTGTTAGAAAAATTCTGTAATTGTTCAAAGAAAGAAAGAATTCTTTTTTGCCTATTAAGCAAGCTTACAAAATAAGTACAGAATTTTCACAATTCTGGGGCAATTTGATAAAATGCTGTGTGTGATATATTAAGATAACAATCATTTGGATCTACTACCTATGCTTATGATAAATTCTGGCAGCTCTTTGCTGGGATGCCACATAGGAAGCCACGCAGTTATGCTGTATCACACTTCAGGGAAGAAAGCGGACAGTATACCTTGGCCTGTAGCAAATGTGTCTCCTGTTGGATAATAATGGGGAGTTCTTTGAAAAGTCACACAGCCATATTCCCAGCAGCATGGACACAATTATGCAGGTCAGGGGAAAGGTGGGGGAGGGAATGGGAAGGTGACAAGAACAAAACAAATCCAAAATCACTCCTACACAAGACCCATCAAACACACTTGGGCTGCACTGAAAAGAAAGATATTTCAGTTTATAAAAAAAAAATCCAATTAGAGTAGTCAATAGGGACATATGTCATTCCAATATCCATGATTTACTTTGATTACAAATTAAAATCATATTCTGAAAAGTTTTAGCTTTTGCATAACTGCAACTAAATACACAAGTGTTCTTTTTAGTTCCACTGAAAGTAAGGGCATTCTGTCAGTGCACTCACAATACTAATCTTATAATTAGCTGCTTAATTAGGTAATTATGGCTTTGCAGGGGATGCCGAAATGAAAAATGACAACATTGTAACACGGTCACCTATTTATACAGCAGTTATTGTATTTTCACATCAATGCAAGGGAACAAAATCAGTTCACAAAAAATTACCCATTCCATGTCTTCCTCAATTTCTCAACTTTATTCCAGGATAGGTTTAAGATCTACGAAAAATAAAATTTCTCCATACATTTAGGACCATTCTGAAATAGACAGATATTTTCACTACAAGTAACTAAATTAGCTTCTTACAAAGCCATCAGTTTTACAGAAATCTGATTCCACCATTCAAATGCAGAGAACTGGAGAAAAACACCGAAGTAATTTTTAAATAAAATGTACTACTGTAAGATTTTACAGATACTAATATGAAAGGATTAGAAAATGTGTTGCAAAAATGCAACAGACTATCTAAAGGTCACTTTTGAAGAGTTGTAACTGTCAGGGAGAAACAGTGGTCAATTTATGCAGAGTATCACAGCATGGAGAGAAATTAACTGATAATCTATTTCAGTAGTGATTGGGGGATAAACGTGGTCTAGAATTCAGAACTTATATGCATTTCCTTAAATACTGGCAGAGAATCTTTTGCATGTATCCAAGAAGCCAAATGGGGCCTTGGTTCAACATCGCAACCAAGAGACAGAGTTAATGTTCAAAAAAGGTAGTTAGAGGATGAGAACATGACAGACTGAAGAAGGGTTTAAAGTCTAATAGACCAAGCTCAGTAAATCATTGCAAAAATGTCAAACTGATGGAAAATACTCAAATTGAACTTCATATTTGCAGTGGAAATATTGTGCATGCAGAAGTTTTTGTACATGACACTGATGAGTTTTGTGCTCCTGTCAAGTGTTAGATATCAATTCAACATAAGCATTGTGAAATGAATTGGTTATTTTCATGATATTTATATTGGGATTGATGTAGCTTAGTCAGCTCTAATCATTCTTCCAAAGTACATTAAGTTATTCCAGTAAATCAAAAAAAAAAGCCAACACAGAAATAGTGTTTTCCAAAATTTTGCACTGAACAGTTGATTGCAGCATAAGTTTCCTTCCTTCAAATAAGGGAACAGTCCGGTTTCTGCTCAGCATTTCCTGCAAGCAAGGAAGGTTAGGATCTCAGATGAGTCCATTGAATTCCACAACTCCATCACATCATGAACAGGTGTTCAAATTCCATCTTATTAATGGCATAAATGCCGCTTACTTAACAACTACATGCCTGTCAGATGGACGAGATATCTGATTTAACAAGTTGAATGTCTTGTCGTTGATTAGGACAACACACGTTGAGCCTAAACTGCAACAAACCACCTTGCTACCCGAAGACCCAAGATGGTCAAACTTGACCTCTGTAGGTAGACTTCCACCTGTCCTAATCCAAAAGGCCTTCAACCTGTTCTTATGTCGATCCCTTAAAATCTTCATATGTGATGCCTTGGACATATATTGAAGTGAGGTTTTTTTTGGTGCAGCAACCTCCTGTCTCATAGGACAGTAGTTTGCATCCTGGTGGTCAATTGTGTGTTGAAGGTGCCACACACAAACCACTGATATCTGATTTCTATGGGCAGCTCAATGGTTCGTACTGCTGCCACACAGCATCAGGGACCCAGGTTCAATTCTTGCGTTAGGTGACTGTCGAGATTACAGGGAGAACGAGTCAGTTGAGTACATAACTTGCTAAAAGGAAGGAGACACAGGGTGGAGGAGAGTGGCATTTCCAACTGGAGACCTGTGACCAGCAGTGTGCCGCAAGGATCGGCACTGGGTCCACCACTTTTCGTCATTTGTATAAAGGTATCGCCCGCTTTTTGAACGTTCGCTTTACTCAATTTTGTTTCTCTGAAAGACCCATATTAATACCTGTTTTCGCAAACACGAAGAGGATTTTAGTTTTTACAAGAAACAGCCATACTTTTTTCTATGTAAAACATGCACCTTTGTCTTATGCCATTTTTGGCTTATGAAAGGTTTCCTGGGAATGCCCAACTTTTGGATAGCGGGGACTACCTATAAATGATTTGAATGTGAATATAGGAGGAGATATGATTAGTAAGTTTGCAGATGACACCAAAATGGGTGACATGGTGGACAGCCAAGAAGGTTACCTCAGAGTAAAATGGTACCTTGATAAGACAGGCTGAGGAGTAGCAGATGGAATTTAATTTAGGTAAATGTAGTGCTACACTTTGGTAAGACAAATCAGGGTAGGATATATACACTTGATGGTAGGGCCCTGGAGAGTGCTGTCAAACAAATTGGATTGTAGGTTCACAGCTCCTTAATAGTGGAGTTGTAGGTAGACAGGATAACGAAGGCAGCATTTCATACACTTTACTTTATAGGTCAGTGCACTGAGTACAAGAGTTGGGAGATCATGTTGTGAACGTAAAGGACATTTGTTCGGCCACTTTTGGAATACTGCATTCAATTCTGGTTTCTCAGCTGTAGGAAAGATGTTGTGAAACTTGGAAAAGGTTCAGAAAAGATTTAAAAGGATGATGCCAGGGTTGCAAGGTTTGAGCTATAGGGAGAGGAATAGAGTGGGGCTACTGTCCCTAGAGCATCAGAGGCTGAGGAGAGACCTTATAGAAGTTTATAAAATCGTGAGGGGCATGGATTAGGGGAACAGCCAAGGTATTTCCCCCTTTTGAGATAAGTCTCTGGACCCTGATGGAATTTATCCCGCAATGTTAAGGGAGGCAGGAAAAATTGCTGGAACATTGACAGACATCTTTGTATCCTGTTTGGCCAAGGTGAGGTCCCAAAAGACTGAAGAATAGCCAATGTTGTCCCATTTAAGAAGTGTAGCAGGGATGATGCAGAAAATTACAGGCCTGTGAGCCTCACATCAGTGGTAGGGAAATTATTGGCAAAGGTTCTCAGGGACAAGATCTACACTCATTTAGAAGCTAATGGGTTTATTAGCAACAAAAAGCATGATTTTGTGTGGAGGACATCATGCCTCACTGACTTGAGAGTTTTTTGAAGAGCTGACGAAAATGA
This sequence comes from Hemiscyllium ocellatum, assembly GCF_020745735.1. Classification (NCBI taxonomy): domain Eukaryota; kingdom Metazoa; phylum Chordata; class Chondrichthyes; order Orectolobiformes; family Hemiscylliidae; genus Hemiscyllium; species Hemiscyllium ocellatum. Next base: position 46,589,442 of record NC_083421.1, read on the forward strand.
TTGATGAGGGAAAAGCAGTTCCTGTTGTCTACACGGACTTCAGTAAAGCCTTTAACATGGCTGACAGGTACAAAAGGTGAAGTCACATGATAGCAGGGGTGAGCTGGCACGATGGATATAGAACTAGCTAAGTCATAGGAGACAGAGTATCGGTGAAAGGATGCTTTTCGGAATGGCAGGTTGTGACTAGCGGCGCTGGGACCTCTGCTGTCTGTAGTCTACATAAATGATTTGGAAGAAAACATAGCTGGTCTAATTAGTACGTTTGTGGATGATAGAAAGATCGGTGGAGTTGCGGATAGTGAGGAGGATTGTTGGAGGATACAGATCAGTTGAAGGCAAGAGCAGAAAAATGGCAGATGGAATTTAATCCAGATAAATGTGAGGTGATACATTTTGGAAGATCTGACATAGGTGTAATTACATAGTGAATAGCAGGACCCTTAGGAGTATTGATATACAAGGGGATCCGAGTATGCAGGCCCGCAGATCACTGAAGGTGGCAGTGCAGGTGGATAAGGTAGTAAAAAAAGGCCGATGGCATGCTTACCTGCATTGGCAGAGGCACTTGAGTATAAGGATAGACAAGTTATGCTGTAGCTTTACAGAACTTCAGTTAGACCACACTTGAAATATTGCAGACAGTTCTACTCATCACTGTGATTAAAATGAGGTGGATGCTTTGGAGAGGGTACAGAGGTGGTTTACCACAATGTTACCTGGTATGAAGGATTTTAGCTATGAAGACAGGTTGAATAGACTGGGTTTGTTTTCACTGGAATGCAGGAGGTTGAGGGGTCACCTGATAGAAGTTTACAAAATTGTGAATGAGGCTTTTTCCTAAGGTGAGGAGTCAATTACCAGAGAGACACATGCAAGAGGTGGGGGGGGGAGCATTTAAAAGAGATGTGTGAGGCAAGTTTTTCACACAAAGAGTGGCAAGTGCCTGGAACACTCCACTAGAGATGCTGGTGGAAGCAGACAATAGCAGCATTCACAAAGCACCTGGACAAATGCATGAATAGGTAGGGAAGAGGGGGATACGGATCCTGCTGGTGAAGACAGTTTTAGTATGGAAAAGCAAAATGTGTAAATGCAGACTTAGAGAGCTGAAGGGCCTGTTCCTGTTTTATTCTTTGTTCTTTCTTTGTTCTCAAAGGAGGGGAGTCCAGAACTAGAGGGCATAGGTTTACGGTGAGTGGGGAAAAATTTAAAAGGGGTTGAAGGGGCAACTTTTTCATGCAGAGAGTGGTGTATTAAGGAACAAGCTGCCAGAGGAAGTGGTGGAGTCTGGTACAATAACAACATTTAAAATGCATCCAAATGGATATATGAATAGGAAGGCTTTAGAGGAATATGGGTCAAATACTGACAAATGGGACTGGATTAATTTAGGATACCTGGTCAACAAGGATGGGTTGGACCAAATGGTCTATTTCCATGCTAAAAATCTATATGATTCTATGATTGTCTGTGTGGAGTTTGCACATTCTCCCCATGTCTGTGTCGGTTTCTGCTGGGTGCTCCCCTTTCCTCCCATTGTCCAAAGATGTGCAGGCCAGGTGGATTAGTCATGGTATATGTGGAATTACAGGGATTGTGTGGTGGTTAGGTCAGGGTGAGATGCTCATTTGGACGGTCAGTGCAGACTTGATGGGCCAAGTTGTTTCTTTTCACAATGCTGGGATTTTCTCAGTCTGTTGTCCTCTTCTTGGTCACATAAGCTTTTTTCTCCAGCTTCTTGCCTCTTCCAATGCTTTTCCAAACAATCAGCCTCCAAAGGTCACTGTCCTAGTTACCAATCCCCATTGTCACCAGATCTCACTTGGAGGTATTATTGTAGTGAAAGTATGGGTGCCCAGGAGGCTGTGACCCCATGGCCAGATCATTGTACAGGACTATTTGGGTAATACATTTTCAGTCATGAACATGCCTCAGCTAGCACTGGCTTCGCACTGAGTTTATGATGACAGAATTAGCATGCTCTGGGACAAACTTTACAACTTTATGTCAAAGAATGCCATATGTCTGAGATGGCAAAATGGGAAACTGCTCCATCTTTTCTCACCATTCCAGCTGTTGAAGCATACCTGGCAAACTCCCCAGCAGGGACTGGTAACAAAAAGAAAGCAATCAAATCTCATTATATCTACAGAGGTGACAACAGCCCCATTAACCAGAAAAGTAGCAACTAAGTTTTGAGATGAGACTGACTCCTTAATGGACACTTCACATGACTCTTTGGTCTTTGGAAAGTTCAAATGTTACATTCCCGGTGATTAAGAAAAATTTGCTTTTAAACATCAGAACTGCGAGTGAGAATGTGTATAGGGTATAAGCAGGCAGGGAAAGAGTTAAGTTCTGAGTTTTGTGAGCCAAAAAGGTTCAGCTGAGCATGACTCAGATCAGATAAGAACTTACAGTTAACAATGGGGTGCTGGAGGCAAGGGTAATGGGTAAACAAGGTGGAAAAAGCATTTATTATGTAGAGCCATTTAACAATATTGGAAATATTCAGTATATATGGTCAGCTAACAAGGGGAAAAGTATCCATTGTATGAATCCAGTTTACAAGGTTAAGAACATTCACTATATAACAGTAAAGGGCTTGGTCTCTGCTATTGGTACTCATTGATTGTAATGGTCACCCAACTAATATGTATGTTGTCTCATCTGGATGCTCCTCCCTGAAAAATGACTACATAGTTCATTGAGAAACTGTTGTCCCAGACAAGACCAAGAACTCATGTCTCTCTGCACATGGGTAATCGCTCTCCCTCCCTCCAGTGCCCGGAATAAAGATGAAGGAGGTAAACCTACACTGCATGCCTGTGCGTTTTGCTTCGACTCAAGGGGGAAATGGGATGACGCAAGCAACACTCGAGGCTGATGTTTAAGCCAGATCCTCATCTCCTCAAAATCCTGCTCTAGATAATCACCGCAGATTGGGAATTGGTTGATCTTGCAAACAACATATTGCTCAATCATCAACTTTCAAAGAGTTGTGCGAAACAAAAACCTTCTTTCAGCTATTTGGATGTGCGTAAACTTGATTCTTGAAGAATGCGAACTCCTACTCGATTCTGAGTCATAAAACTTAATCTCCATACTCAGGTTTTAATCTATTGTTAGAAAAACCCTTCTTTTCAGTTTGGGTGTGCACTAGCGTCGAAGTGCTCGTGCAAAGTCTCAAAGACCAGCCAAGAATTGAATTGAAAAGGGTGCATGTTAGGTCATAAATGAGCAACAGAAATCTAACTGAACATTAAGTTAAGAGTCTAGCAAGTCTGTACTTTCAGTGCACTTCACTATATTGGTGAGAACTAGAAAACATATGCTTGGCAGGAGGAAAGGTGGATCAATTTCTACCTTCGCTATCTCATACATGTCATAGCTGACGTTAAGAAGCACAGTCATGGAAAGAGATGAGTAAGCAACAAGATAGTACCTCAGCATGTCTCAATGTCCTCATGGTCAATCACTTTGAAGTACAGTCATTATGTAGGTAAACCTACACTGGAAATAGAAGGTCAAATAAAATAAAACAAATTCTTGCAAAGGAAAACATGAAGACAATGCTGAATGTGTTAATTAGTTTCAAAAAGCCCTTTGTAGGCTGTATAAGCTTACATTCTGGGATCAAAATCATGAGACACTCTCATATTCATACAAAGAAGGAACTCTATGATGAAGTGGAAGTCAAAACTAGACAAATGAACATGAATGGTTTGAATTAAACACTCATCTAGCATTAAAGAATCTTCTGATTTTGGTTATTTTAAATAGTCATAAATTGGAGAAAGTACATGAAGAGGGCTCCAATTGAGAAATTGGAAACCTATATTCTAGTGATACAACATTGCTGGAAGCAGAGGAAATGCAGAAAGAAATGGCACTGATGATACCAAAATGTTGACAAGCACCCAGTTTCCTGCAAGGACTCCATTCCATTCTCCCAGTTTCTCCACTGCATCTGTTCTGATGTTGCCAACTTCCACAGAGGTGCCTTCAACACATTATTTTTCCTCAATAAGGATTGCTTCTGTGGTGGATGGTGCTCTCAGCTGTGGCCAACTCATTCCCAGCACTTTTGCCCTCCGGTTATAAATTTTCATCCCACCAGTTTCTGCATTCAAAGGATCGTCCTCTGTCATTTTAACCAACTTCAGCAGGATGCCCCCACTAAATAACAATACCTTTCCCTTGCATGCAATTGTATAAGAGAGAACACTCATTGAGCAAGGTCCTAAACACACCTTCCAGGTGAAGCTGTAGTTTACTTCTTTTGATCTATTATATTTCCTGTTCACAATGTGTGCTCTGTTACATCTAGAAGACAAAACAGTTTGGGTGACCACAATGGTATGCTCTACTTTGACTACAAGAACAACCTTGACCTTCTAGTTGACTGCCATTTCAATAAACTACCTTCTTCCCATGCCAACATTTTCATCGGAGACCTTCAGCAGTTTTCTGATGAAGCTCAACACTAACTCAAAGAACAGTACCCCATTTTCTGCTTGGGTACTTTTCAGCTTTCAGGACTCCACAAAGGTCAACACCTTCAGAGCATGAAAACTATCCTCCATTTTGATTGCTCTCTTCTTTGTTGGCTTTTCTCTTGGTAGATTTTACTTATTTTTTTCCTATTCAAACTTACCATTTAAACTCATTTTACTTCTCAAATCTCTTTTTGGACCACTAGCACTCCAACTGTCTTTTGATCTGGGCAGCCTCACCATTTTTTCTTCAATCTTCTCTCTTGGTCAACAGCATAAAAACCATAATTTTCAGCCCTTAAAGCTCCAAAGCAGCTTTGGACATTTAATTAATTCTGTTTCTCTCTTCACTGATGCTATCAAATCTATTGAGTTTATCTGGTACTTTTTTTAAGTTTTACAATTTTATTAAGAGTTGTGCGCAAAAACTGGCAAGATATGCTTTTTACATGTATTTTAAAAACACAAAATTCTCTCTTAAAACAATCAGATTTTCGAGCATTAACAAGATCTCATTTACCTATTTGACACCGGGGTCAATGACCAGAAACCTGCCACTTTTAAAAACCACTCTGGACAAATATTCAACATGAACTTGAGAGATAAAGCACTGAAGGCAGCTAAAGAACACGGTGGCATGGTGGCTCAGTGGTTAACACTGCTGCCTCACAGCACAAGGGACCCAGGTTTCATTCCAGCCTCGGGCAACTGTGTGAAGTTGGAACATTCTCCCAGTGTCTGCGTGGGTTTCCTCCGGGTGCTCTGGTTTCCTCCCACAGTCCAAAGATGTGCAGGTTAGATGATTTGGCCATTCTAAATTGCCTGCAGTGTTAGGTGCATTAGTCAGAGTGAGTTATTCTTCGGAGGGTTGATGTGGATTTGTTGGGCTGAAGGGCCTATTTCCACACTGTTGGTAATCTAATCTAATCAAACAAAGGACACTAACAGTAAGCCAAATTGTAAAGCAAAAGCATTGGCAAGGTGATGTGTTCAGGAATTAAATTCCAAAGTAGGGGATGAAGCAGTCAAATGGAAAAGGGAAGTGTGCAATGCCAAGGATAACCTTGGCAAAAGACTACAGAAAAGACCTTCTGCAAGTTGACAATATCTGCGAGGGTGAGCAGCAATAACACCTACTGTAGAAGAGGCTGATGTTGGCTGAATCAATGGATAAAAGTGAGTCACTCAGCTCTCTCCTTCTGTGAAATTCATATAGATCATTTCACACATTCAGAATATGCTCTAGTCACATTCAAACAGTACATGACTTTTCAAAACCACGTGAACAGTTGAAACAGAGCTTCTGTCTAACTCAACCAGAAGTTAGCATCTGCAACAATACCACTCAATTTGATTAACTTCAATGGCCGTTCCTCCTTCATAAAGATCAGAAGTGGATATGTTCGCTGGTGATTAGTACAGGAAACATTGTCAACTATAATCAAAATTCCTCAGATTTTAATGCAATTCACGATTGCAGGCAGCAAGACCTGGACAACATATAGGGCTTGGGCTGATGTGTGATGTGTTTCTTATCACCTCTGTGTTATGCAATGATCACCTTAACAAGAGAAAATCTAATAATCATGCCTTGGACATTCCCTTCCTTACTTGTCCCATCACATGGTAGTTACTACTGACCAGAAACTTAAACTTGATGACAGTCACATGAATTAGACTGGTGCTGGAAAAGCACAGCAGGTTAGGCAGCATCTAGAAAAGAACAGTGGATGCTGGAAATCATAAAAACAAACCAGAAGTGACTGGAAAAATTTAGCAGCTCTGGCAGTATCACCAGAGAGAAATCAGAGTTAACATTTTGGATCCAGAGACCCTTCAGAACAGTTCTCAAGAACAGTCACTGTACCCAAAACATTAACTGATTTTTCTCCACAGATGGTGCCAGACCTAAGTTTTTCCAGCAATTTCTGTTTTTGACACTATACTATTTACTTTGTTTGCTTATAAACTCTCCCAATGAAAACAGAACCTCATTACATGCCAAGAGCACTCGTGCACTCACACTGCTTTTAAAAAGGAAATCACCCCATGGCTACAGAAATATTTACAAATTTATCATTCAACCCCATTCAGACACAGATCATACCCACATGCCTCTTGCTTAAATCCAAACCCTGATACAAATGATCTTAAACTATGTGAATCACACAGTTTACTTCACAGTAAAAAATGCTGAGCTTGCCAGCAACGCTCACTTTCCAGAAACATGTCCAAAGTACAACATATGCTCAGAACTACACAGTTGTCAACTAAAATTTTATAATTAAGGTAGGGTGAATGTACCAGTTTTCTCTAGTCCCACTACTTCATAAATCACAACAAACTTAATTTGCTTTATTTTTTCCCAATACAAGCAGTCATATGCTTTCTCTATATTAGACTTAAAACAAAGTGACCTATTAACCAAGTCTCTTTAACAAACACGAAGCTGATCTGTCTGAAAAAAAATTCATGAGGATGCAAAACTAGTGAAGAGTCTTAGTTTGTACTATGCATGTTTTCTCCTTTAAACCCAAAACACACTCGCCAGATAAAGGGAAAACAGATTTCTCTCCACAGGGATTCACTTTGAGGAGTGGGAGAAAATACTTTCAGTTAATAAACCTTAGATCTTGAAGGCAAAATGAACAGGCTTGGGAAGTTCAGATAGCTGCTGTATCTGACATTCCTACAGGGAAAGAAGGAGTGTCACTAAATTTAGGCAGTTTTCTCTGGCATTTTGGCAAACACAGCTTGCTCAAGAAATGCAGTATCGAGAAGTCTTCCCATCACTCAGGTTTCATCCTGAATTCACAATAAACATGCTTCAGAAACAGAACACAATAAGCTGTATGGACTCTATTCTGAAACAAGTTTCCTGTCAATTGAAAATCCCAAACCATCTCTAATTCTGTAAGACACTGGTCAAACAGATCCCATAAAATTCAGTCATAAAAAGAGTCAAAAGTGTTTTTCCCTTGAAGTGAATTCAAGCAACCAAGACCAGTAATTATCTTGAACTGTTTGATTTACAAGGAATATTGTGTTCAGAAAAAGTTCCAACATCTATTTTCATTAACCCAGATATGTTCATAACCCTTCAAACTCAAGTCCACTGAAGTTATTAAATATGAATCCATCAGAACACAAGATTTTTGTCCAACTTGGGGCTTAAACTCAGAAGTTTCTAACACAGGCAAGATAGTCAAGCCTACAGTTCAAAGTATAAACAACATTGCATAGCATTCCCTATTTTTTTAAAAATGTGACCATTATTTTCTGACAATAAAATGTTCATCAGTTCTCAAATGAATTGCACGATAGAATATAGAACATAGAACATAGAACAATACAGCACAGAACAGGCCCTTCGGCCCACGAAGTTGTGTCGAACATCTATCCTAGATTAAGCACCCATCCATGTACCTATCCAATTGCCACTTAAAGGTCGCCAATGATTCTGACTCTACCACTCCCACTGGCAGCGCATTCCATGCCCCCACCACTCTCTGGGTGAAGAACCCATCCTGACATTTCCCCTATACCTTCCACCCTTCACCTTAAATTTATGTCCCCTTGTAACACACTGTTGTACCCGGGGGAAAAGTTTCTGACTGTCTACTCTATCTATTCCTCTGATCATCTTATAAACCTCTATCAAGTCACCCCTCATCCTTCGCTGTTCCAACGAGAAAAGGCCAAGAACTCTAAACCTATCCTCGTACGACCTATTCTCCATTCCAGGCAACATCCTGGTAAATCTTCTCTGCACCCTCTCCAAAGCTTCCACATCTTTCCTAAAGTGAAGCGACCAGAACTGCATACAGTACTCCAAATGTGGCCTAACCAAAGTCCTGTACAGCTGCAACATCACTTCATGACTCTTGAATTCAATCCCGCTGCTAATGAACGCTAATACACCATAGGCCTTCTTACAAGCTCTATCCACCTGAGAGGCAACTTTCAAAGATCTATGTACATAGACCTCAAGGTCCCTCTGTTCCTCCACCTGACTAAGGACCCTACCGTTAACCCTGTATTCCGCATTCTTATTTGTTCTTCCAAAATGGACAACCTCACACTTGGCAGGGTTGAACTCCATCTGCCACTCCTCAGCCCAGCTCTGCATCATATCTAAGTCCCTTTGCAGACGACAACAGCCCTCCTCACTGTCCACAACTCCACCAATCTTCGTATCATCTGCAAATTTACTGACCCACCCTTCGACTCCCTCATCCAAGTCATTAATAAAAATTACAAACAGCAGAGGACCCAGAACTGATCCCTGCGGAACTCCACTTGTAACTGGGCTCCAGGCTGAATATTTACCATCTACCACCACTCTCTGACTTCGACCGGTTAGCCAGTTCTCTATCCAACTGGCCAAATTACCCACTATCCCATGCCTCCTGACTTTCCGCATAAGCCTACCATGGGGAACCTTATCAAATGCCTTACTAAAATCCATGTACACTACATCCACTGCTCTACCCTCATCCACATGCTTGGTCATCTCCTCAAAGAATTCAATAAGACTTGTAAGGCAAGACCTACCCTTCACAAATCCGTGCTGGCTGTCCCTAATCAAGCAGTGTCTTTCCAGATACTCATAAATCCTATCCCTCAGTACCCTTTCCATTACTTTGCCTACCACAGAAGAAAGACTAACTGGCCTGTAATTCCCAGGGTTATCCCTATTCCCTTTTTTGAACAGGGGCACAACATTCACTACTCTCCAGTCCCCTGGTACCACCCCCGTTGACAGTGAAGATGAAAAGATCATTGCCAACGGTACTGCAATTTCCTCTCTTGCTTCCCACATAATCCTAGGATATATCCCGTCAGGCCTGGGGGACTTGTCTATCCTCAAGTTGTTCAAAATGTCCGATACATCTTCCTTCCTAAGAAGTATCTCTTCTAGCTTACCAGTCCGTTTCACACTCTCCTCTTCAACAATACGGTCCCTCTCGTTCGTAAATACTGAAGAAAAGTACTCATTCAAGACCTCTCCTATCTCTTCCGACTCAATACACAATCTCCCACTACTGCCCTTGATCGGACCTACGCTCGTTCTCGTCATTCTCATGTTTCTCACATACGCATAAAATGCCTTGGGGTTATCCTTGATCCTATCCGCCAAGGATTTTTCATGCCCTCTCTTAGCTCTCCTAATCCCTTTCTTCAGGTCCCTTCTGGCTATCCTGTATCTCTCCACTGCTCTGTCTGAACCCTGTTTCCTCAACCTTATGTAAGCCTCCTTCTTCCTCTTTACGAGACATTCAACCTCCCTCATCAACCAAGGTTCCCTCACACGACCATTTCTTTCCTGCCTGATAGGTACATACATATCAAGGACACGTCGCATCTGTTCCTTGAAAAAGTTCCACATTTCCACCACATCCTTCCCTGACAGCCTATGCTCCCAACTTATGCTCCTCAAATCCTGTCTTACAGCATCGTAATTTCCCTTCCCCCAATTGTAAAATCTACCCTGTTGTGCGCACCTATCTCTCTCCATAACCAACGTGAAAGTCACAGAATTGTGGTCACCATCACCAAAATGTTCACCCACTAACAAGCCCATCACTTGTCCCGGTTCATTACCGAGTACCAAATCCAATATGGTCTCTCCTCTGGTTGGACAGTCTACATACTGAGTTAGAAAAGCTTCCTGGACACACTGCACAAACACCGCCCCTCCAATCTACTTGATCTAAAGAGCTTCCAATCAATATTTGGGAAGTTGAAGTCGCCCATGACTACGACCCTGTGGCTTCTGCACCTTTCCAAAATCTGTTTCCCAATCTGTTTCTCCACATCTCTGCTGCTATTGGGGGGCCTATAGTAAACACCCAACAAGGTGACTGCACCTTTCCTATTTCTGACTTCAGCCCATACTACCTCCAAAGGCAGATCCCCCTCAAACTTCCTTTCTGCAGCCGTTATACCATTTCTAATTAGCAATGCCACCCCCCCTCCTTTTTTACCACCCTCCCTAATCTTACTGAAACATCAGTAACCAGGAACCTCCAACAACCATTCCTGTCCCTCATCTATCCACGTTTCCGTGATGGCCACAACATCGTAGTCCCAGGTACCGATCCACGCCTTAAGTTCACCCACCTTATTTCTGATACTCCTTGCGTTGAAGTATACGCACTTGAGCCCATCTCTGTGTCCGCAAGTATTCCCTGTCAGTGCTACCTTCTCCACAGCCTCCCTACGTTCTTGGACATCCTGACAAACAGCTAGCTTACTTGCTGGACTACAAGTCCAGATCCCATCCCCCTGCCAAATTAGTTTAAACCCCCCCGAAGAGTGCTAGCAAACCTATCCCCCAGGATATTGGTGCCCTTCTGGTTCAGGTGCAACCCGTCCTGTTTGTACAGGTCCCACCTTCCCCAGAATGCAGTCCAATTGTCCAAATACCTGAAGCCCTCCCTCCTACACCAACCTTGCAGCCACATGTTCAACTGCACTCTCTCCCTATTCCTTGCCTCACTGTCACGTGGCACTGGCAACAACCCAGAGATGACGACTCTGTCTGTCCTAGCTTTTAGCTTCCAGCCTAACTCCCTGAGCTCTTGAATGACCTCCCCACCCCTCTTCCTACCTATGTCGTTGGTGCCAATGTGTACCACGACTTCTGGCTGCACACCCTCCCCCTTAAGGATTCTGAAGAAACGGTCCGAGACGTCTCGGACCCTGGCACCCGGGAGGCAACAAACCATCCGAGAGTCTTGCCCATGTCCACAGAACCGCCTGTCTGTCCCTCTAACTAGAGAGTCTCCTATAACTAGCGCTCTCCTCCTCTCCCCCTTTCCCTTGAGTCTCAGAGTCAGACCTCACGCCACAGACCCCGTCACTGCAGCTTACACCTGCAAGGCTGTCCCCCCCAACAGTTTTCAAAGCTGTATACTTATTGTTTAGGGGAACGACCACAGGGGATCCCTGCACTGCCTGCTTCTTCACCTTCCCACCTCTAACTGTTACCCAGCTACCTCTGTTCTCCGGCGTAACTATGTCCCTGTAGCTTCTATCAATCACCCTCTCAGCCTCTCGAATAATCCTCAGTTCATCCAACACCAGTTCCAGTTCCCTAACTCGTTCGGTGAGGAGCAGGATCTGAAATAATCCAATATTTCAGATTGGATTATCATCCAATATCTGAATTTCAATTGGAGATCATCCAATATCTGAAAATAATTAGTTGTTAGCCACCATGACAAACAAAAATATTTTCACAAAAATTGAATGGTGTGAGGACTATTAAGAGTACTTTATGTCCTCATGAGAATCCACTGGATGAAAATCACTTTTAATCAAAAAGTATAGAAATTCAGAACCAATTTTACAAAATAAAAAGCACATTACAACTTGAACTGGTAGAGATTCAGTTAGCATCTGGAACATCAACAGAGCAGGGTGAAGAAAGCAACCATGAGGATACACAATTAAACACCATAAAAATTAGTTCTGATGTTATTGTTTATACACATAACACAAGATTCTAACCTATAATGTATTAACGTAGGAACAAATGGGCTCTGACCAGAGACTAGACTCAAAACGTGATCTTGCTCTCCCTCTCTCCACCCCCCAACATGGATGCTATCTGACCTGCTGTGATCTCCAGCATTTGTTGCTTTCACTATAATGTATTAATGTTTGTCTTGTACAATGCTGAATTAATTTTGAGGTGATCAAGGTAAAGGATATTAACATTACACTTACTACCATATTAAGTTGCAACATGCATCCCAGAAGAGATATCATTGTTAGCGACACAAGAAAGCTCCTTTTACTTTGCCCTTAATATGCTTCAGTATCTGTCTCATGAGCAGAGCAGAGAACCTTACAACACAGAAACAGGCCACTTAATCCATCAGGTCTGTGCCAGTGTTTATGCTCCATATAAGCATTTTCCTACTTCATCTCACGTGAAACACATTCTGAATTTCCTTCCACAAAAACATACCTTCACCACCCATCTCATTCATTCTGTATAGCAACAAATTCCACATTCAAACCACTCATTTCCTAATGGATTATTAGTGATCATCATGTATTATGGCCCGTAAGTTTAAACTTGCCACAAGTGGCAACATCTTCTTTGCACCTATCCGACGGAACTTAATAATTTTAAAGACCTCTATAGATCACCACCTCTCAGCCTTCCCTTTTCTAGGCCAAAATTTCAACTATTCCAGAATCGATCCAATGTGATGGTTATTCGATTTCTCTGACATGTTTACAGCTCAACTAAACGCAGGCAGCTTTTGCACAGGAAGAGGCAGATTTTATGAAAAAAAACTCAGGATCTGGCCGAAGTTGACTAGGAACAGCTATTTCTTGGTAAGCAAGAGTGGAAAGCATTCAACAAACAATTGGGAAGAGTACAGGCCCAACATATTCCCTTGAGGGTGAATTGTAGGAGTAACAAGCCCAGAGAAGCCTGAATGTTTAGGAATATTCAGGACTGGATAAAATGGAAAAGAGGCACGCTTAACAGGTACAAAGGCAGCAAATGAACAGAGGCCCGACTGTGCATAGCAAGTGAGCAGGCAGGCACATAAGAAAGCAATTACAAGAGCAAAGACAGCATGAACAAACACTGGCAGGCAAGATTTGGGACAATCCCAAGATATTCTACATCACGGGAAAAGAGAACCACCAATCAAAAAAAAGGGCCCAATAGGCACCAAATGAGAAATCCATGCACAGAGCCGAAGGACATTGGTGAAGAATTAAACAAATACTTCAATTGTCTTCACTTGGGAGAAGGAGGATGTAGGTAAAGAATTCGGAAGGATGGACTGCGAGATTCTTGAGAAGATTGATATTGCAAGTACTGATGGGTTTGGCAGGTTTAAAAGTGAATTAATCCCCAGTCCAGATGAGTTGTATCCCAGACTGCTACAGGAGACAAGAAAGGAAATCAGAAGAGATACTGACGCAAATTTTAAATTCCTCTCTGATCATAGGGGAGGTGTCATAGGACTGGAGGATGTGGTCCCATTTTTCCATAAAGGGTGGTATGGGTGGAAAACTTTGAAACAAATAATTTAGAGAAGAAAGATTTGGACTAAGGATAGTCAGCATGTCTTTGCCAGAGGGAGGTTACGCCTGACAAATCTGGTTGAATATTTCAAAGAGGTGACAAATGGGAGATTAGGGCAGTGCAGTCGTGTCATTCATGTGGATTTTAGCGAACAACGAAAGTAAAAGCACAAGGAATGCAGAGCAGCCTGGCAGATTGGAGCAAACTTTGAGATATAGTGTGGTGGTAGAAGGTTGCTTCTGTGACTGGATGTAATATCTTGCGGCATACCACAGCAATAGGTGCTGGGTCCCTTATTGTTCATGATAAATTACAAAGATGACATGAAAACTGGCCGGACAGCTGACAGTGAGGAAGGAGGAGGATGTAAGCAAATTGGTCAAATGGACAACAATGGCAGATGGAATTTAACTCTACCAAAGTATGAGATGATGCACTTTAGAAGAAACATCAAGACAAGAAAGTACTCAAATGAATCACAAGGCACAAGAAGCTCATAGGAACAAAGGGGTCTTGGAGCATTTGCTTTCAAATCTCTGAAAGGTGGCAAGCTTGGTCAATGTGGTAATTAGGGAGCATACGATTACCTAACAGGGGTTTATAAAATCATGAGGGGGCAAAGAAAAGGTGAATAGCAATGGTCTGTTCCCCAGGGAGGGAGAGTTCAAAACTAGGAGGCATATTTTTAAAGGTGAAAGGAGAATGTTTTAAAAAAAGACACAAGGAGCAACTTTTTTTTTAAAATACTGAGAGCGGTTTGTGTGGGGAATACCAGATAAAATGTTGGATGTAGGTACAGTTACAACATTTAAAAGACATTTGGATAAGTACATGAATAGGAAAGGTTTGGAAGAATATGGTCAAATGGAGGTAAATGAGACTTGTTTAGCTTGGAAACATAGTCAGCAAAGACTAGTTGAACTGAAGGGTCCATTTCCCCACTATATGACTATGACGTGCCTTGATCAGTCAAGACATTAATTATAACAACAGGAAGGTTAAGCAAAGAGTGGGGACAAATGAGTGCAATTCTTGTTGCCAATCAGTAACTAGTTGTGTGCCTCAGGGATCAGTGTTGGGACCACAATTGTTCACAATTTATATCGATGATTTGGAGTTGGGCACCATGTATAGTGTGTCAAAGTTTGCAGAGGACACTAAGATGAGTGGCAGAGTGTGCAGAGGACTGTGAAACCGTGCAGAGGAACATAGATACTTTCAGTGAGTGAGCAAAGGTCCAGCAGATGGAATACAATGTTAATAAATGTGAAATCATCCATTTTGGTAGGAGTAACAGTAAAAAGGATTATTGCTTGAAAGGTAAAAAATTGCAGCATGCTGCTATGCAGAGGGACCTGGATGCCCTTGTGCATGAATCACAGAAGATTGGTCTGCAGGTACAAGTAATTAGGAAGGCAAATAGAATTTTGTCCTTCATTGCTAGAGGGTTTGAGTTTAAAAACAGGGAGGTTATGTTGCAGCTCGACAGAGTGCTGGTGAGGCCACACCTGGAGTACTGCATGCAGTTTTGGTCTCCTTACTTGAAAAAAGGAGGTACTGACACTACAGAGAAGGTTCACTAGTTGATTCCAGAGGTGAGGGGGTTGACTTATGAGGACAGGCTGAGTAGACTGGGATTATATTATTTGGAATTTAGAAAAATGATGGGGAATCTTATAGAAACATATAAAATTATGAAGGGAAAAGATAATAAAGGCATGGTGAGGATGTTTTCACTGGTAGATGAAACTAGAAGGGAGCATAGTTTCAAAATTAGGGGGAGCAGATTTAGGACTGAATTGAGAAGGAACTTTTTTATCCAGAGGGTTGTAATCCATTGAATTCCTGCCCAGTAAAGTAGTTCCTGCTACTTCAGTAAATGTTTTTAAAGTGAAGATAATTTTTTTTAAAAAACAATAAAGCAATTAAGGGTTATGGTGAGAGAGTGGGTAAGTGGAGCTGAGTCCACAAAAAGAGCAGCCATGATCTTATTGAATGTCAGAGCAGGCTCGATGGATCAGATGGCCTACTCCTGCTCCTAGTTGTTATGGTCTACGTTGGAGCTGAACAGGACTTTGGGTAGACCACAGCTCGATTTCTCTGTGCTGTTCAGTTCTCCACAGTATAGGAAGGACGTGATTGCAGTGGACAGGTACAGAGGAGTGTCAAGTATTTTAGTAATGAAAATTGGCTGGATAAGCTCAGAGTGTTTTCTTTGGAGTGCATAAAGGAGACTTGAATCAGTTACTGATAGAGGTGTGTAAGATTATGAGGGGAATAAACAGGGTGAATAGAATTTCATGGTGGTGGTGGTGGTGGCGGGGGGGGTGAAGATGTATGGCAGGAGGTTGAGGGGATTTGAGGAGACTTTTTTTTCATTCAGAAGTTGGTGGTGGTCTGGAAGAGTCGTTGAGGCAGGTAACCGTGCAAACTTTAAAAAGTAACTGAATGAGAACTTGAAATGTCATAACATTTAAGGTCATGGAGTTGTGCTGAAGGTGTGGCGAGTGAAGATTTAGAATAATTTTGGCAACACAGACTTGACAGGCTGAAGGGTCTCCTCTATACTGTACAATTCTATGTTAAATTATTTGTTAGTCTACTCAAATCAAATTGTAGTTGTAATTTATTCATCTTACTTTTCAACATTTTACTTTTCAGAAATTGAAACGTCTTGTACTGACCACTGTTTGACTCCTTGACATGGATGCTTTGGAGAGGGTGCAGAGATTTACCAGGATGTTGCCTGGTTAGAGGGTTTTAGTTATCGGGAAAGATTGAATAAACTCGGATTGTTTTCACTGGAATGGCAGAGACACTGGGGCAACCTGAGAGGGGTCTACAAAATTATCAAAGGTGCAGATAGGCTTTTTCCAGGGTGTAAAGGTCAACTAGAAGAGGGCACAGGTTCAAGGTGAGAGGCGGAAAGTTTAGGGGTGAAGTACAGTGAAAGATTTTCACAGAGGGTGGTGGGTGAGTGGAACACACTACCAGAGGTGATGGTGGTGGAAGCAGACACATTAGCAACATTTAAAGTATATCGTGATCAACACGAACAGGTGGTGAACACAGCGATAGAAACAGCGCATGGGCAATAAGTAGCAGGTCTAAATAAGGATCAGGACTCTGTGCAGGCTGGGTGGATCAAAGGGCCCTTCCCTATGCCATATTGCGTTGTATTGAAGCGGTTTTTCCAGTGACAACAGGAGTTACCAAATGGAGACAGTAAGTTTTCACCAAAATCAAGTTATAACAGTCATTTATTAAAACATTCTCAGTAAACTGTAAAAACATTTTTCTGCATTTTTGAACATAGAATTAAATGGGAAAATTACAATTTGAAAACAAATGATTGTAGAAGGACTAGCTGCACTCTAAGAGCAGGTTACTGAAACTCCCCAAGTCACGTTGATACTTTTGCTTTGTTCATGCAGTTGGCTGGCTGTTTATAGATGGACCAACATCAAGGGGTGAGTTCAATGAGATCCAGCAGGCAACAAGTAGTTGATTGGTTTGTGAAGTGATGACCAGTTGTGGATAACAAGGACCCAGCATGACAATAACCATCTGATTAACCTCTGGGTAGCTGAATACCTTATAGGCAAGATCTATACTGGAAGAAGCTTTCAGATTTCCAGAAGGGAAGGTGGGGTGTCTTTCTCTCCAATAAAATACCTAAAACCTAAGAAAGCCAATTTATTTTCTCTCACCAATTGCTGTAAGCTGTGGCTTTTAACTAGTAACTAAGAAATTTTGCAGTTAATGCACTAGTTACCTATGGTTCCTGCAAACTGAAAAAAAACCTGGAGAAAAGAGATTAAACGAGTGTTGGCAAATAAAAGGGTCATCTCAAATAAATCTGGTTGACTGAGGCCATTTCGTAATTTTCAGTTTTCTTCCCCCTCCCCTGCAATATTTTTTTCTCTCTATCTTCCATAACCCTTCTCCACATTAGACCCTGAATCAAATTTCCCATGGTTCCACACATAGGCAGCCTTGCGGATCTTTAGGGGGCCGTGTTTTTCCTGTTCAGCACTTAGAGAGGTACAGTATGGAAACAGACCCTTCGGTCCAACCTGGCCATGCTGACAAGATATCCCAACCCAATCTAGTCCGACTTACCAGTACCTGGCTCATATCCCTCCAAACCCTTCCTATTCATATACCCATCCAAATGCCTTTTAAATGTTGCAATTGTACCAGTCTCCAACACATCCTCTGGCAGCTCATTCCATGCACACACCACCCTCTGCGTGAAAAAGTTGCCCCTTAGGCCTCTTTTATATCTTTCCCCTCTCATCCTAAACCTATGCCCTCTAGTTCTGGACTCCCCCAACCCCAGGGAAAAGACTTTGCCTATTTATCCTATCCACGCCCCTCATAATTTTGTAAACCTCTATGAGGTCACTAGGATCTTCAGATTTTGTTACCAATTCGTGAACTGTTCCTCTACATTCATGATATGTTGCATGTAACTGAGATACAGTGGTCCCTGTGGAGCTTGTTAAATTGTAAAAGAATTGGAAAGATCACAGTGCTGCTGTGGATGTCACATTTACTGATACAGTTATCTAATTATTTATTCCAGTGTTGTTAAATTTAGTGGAGACTTGAATAAGGAATAGGTCATGAAGGCAGACTGAGCAGAAGCTCAGGTTTCATGGCACCTGATAATCTTCAAATGAGGAAGGCTAATTCATGACCTCTAAATGCAATGTGTTTGTTACATAACTTTTATATAAGGTACAGTTGGCAAATAAATCACTACTTATTGTTTGACAGTGTTTTTTGAGTATACATCATCTTGAGCACTAGCTAATGTTATTTATTTTCTTCCTATTGTGCAGACTATAGTCATGAGACTCCTTCAGACCTTAGAGTAAGACAGTGACTTTTCACCAAGTGTGTTTTATAATTTCTGAAAATACAGAAAATTCTGAACATCTGACACATCAGCTTGTGAAATTAAAATCATAATGGCTAGATGAAAATGAACAACTCTTGACCAGATTTATTTCTGTAATAATTATGTAAAATTAAGAGGTCGGTGTGATAAAAGGACATTCTGGTCGACAGCAACCAATTTCCCCCCCTCCTTAAGCTAGCAGACAAATAGAGGAATATGTTAACTGGAAGATCAAGATAGTCAAAATTTCCTACTTTTACATTTTATTATTAGTAGCATACCCATTATCTGCAAAAATAAAAGAGTTAAACAGGATCATTAGGCTCCAGATACAACTGTGCTTCTACTCCTCACATGTACGTCTATAAATTTCTTTCCACATTTTACAGTGTAGATAAAAGGTCTCAATATATTTTCATGTTGTGAGCTTGATTATCTTGTGCCTGAAACGAGTGAGATTCTAATGATTAGAGTCGATAAATCCAAAACACAAGAAGCTATACAAAACATGTTTTGGACTGGCATCAATGAGAATGACAAATACCACACCCAAGTCTGCCAAATTCGAGACCCCCTTTCCAGTATTGTCAACTGCAGTAAAAGGCTGCCTAAGTACTGTCAATTTCAGCACTAGTCAGTGCTCCCAAAACTGGACCATTTTTCACTACTTACAAAATCCAAAACCATCCTCCACAGATGCTCTAGATAAGATGGATTCCCATTCCTTTTACGTACCAAGATAGTTACCGCCAACCAGTTACATCTTTTGAGGGCTTCCCCAGCTTTAAAGTAAGAAGTTTATATAATCTTAAATAAAATACACATGCCCCAAGCGCCACTATGTTTCTGTGATATTTATGCATACAAGCATAATCATTCCTGCTAATTTTACAGAAAAACAAACAGCTGTGGAACTGAATCCCCAAAATATAGTAGAGAATTTTAGTAGGTCAGCACTAATACCCTATTTTTTAAATGACAAAACATCCTTATTAAAACTGGATGACTCTGGAAGAATCAGTAGTCAATAAAGTTGATTCATTTTGGACTGAATCATTCCTCAACAAGAAACGCATTGAATGTAAACATTTTAGCAAAACCTAAATGAATTGGCGCAATGATACAGTGACAATTTAGGTTATTGCAACATGAAAACCGAAAGAGGACAAAGACAGGTTGTCAGAACATACAGATAAGTTTCAAGTGCAAAAAAAAACTGAAATAATACTTTTCAAAATTAGAGAAAATTTTGAAGGTGGTAGTCTTCGATAAGGTCATATTCAAAGGCAGAATCCTAGCACTTAAGAGATACAGTATATAGAAGTAAGGAGGCAACACTAAACCCATACATACTCATTGAAGCATTGTGCAGAATGTTGGCAATTTCATGATAAAAAGCATTTAGAAAGTGAATGAAAACCAAAAGGTGCAACATAAGTTCATTGGATGTTGTCAAGAATTATGAATGTTCTAATAAAAGCAGAATTAAGAAATTCAAACATTTTCAATGGAAACGCAGGGGAAGAAAACAGCTGATTAGACAAAGTTTTGGAGGAGAAGTGGAAAAGCATTTACAGATCAGGACCCATTTTGTGCACAAAATGTATACTGGTTGACCTGCTTGATGGATGTGCAGCAGTGAATGGCAAAAAACCGAACAATATACATCTACCCATTCATCATGCCTGTGTCATGCTTGTTCAAAATCCAATACCCAATCAGCAGCAGACACACACACACCCCAAAACCCCAAATACATATTGGGAAGATCTCAGCCTGAATCCTCAATCTCCAGGAAAACCCTTTCCATTCCCTTACCATCAGTTTCCCTCTTCTTGCCAACAATGCAGTAATGAGGAATGCTCCAGGAAGGAGATTAATCTCAATCCTTAAAAACTGTTCACGGCCCAACTGCACTAACCACTAAATTAGCTGCTAAAACCTTCATCCATACTTTTATTCACAAGAAACACTCTAGTGAAATAATACTCAAGTCTGCCCTCCACAAACGTCTGGTCATTCAAGACGCCAAAAGACATGTCCTAACTCGCACCAAGTCCCATTTACCTTTCATTCCTGTGCACCTGACTTCTAGACTAGCAGCATTTCAATTTTAAAAACTTCTCATTCTTGTTTTTGAAAGCCTTCCATTTACTTGTACTGCACTTGTGATCCAAGATATGAACTCTGCCAATTCTGATCCCTTTCACATCTTGATTTTAAAATCATTGTACCAATGGTAACCTAGACCCTGAGCACTGGAATTCCTTCCTTTCAGCTCAATGATCATCTTCTCTTTCCACCTTTTAGATACTCCTTAAAATCTCTCTCTTATTTGTTCAATGTTAAAATTTGAGACAATGCTCCTGTGAAACAATTTGGGCCTTTTTTTTAATCATTTAGTGGTGTGAACACCTCTCCACTACCGCAGAGCTGTCTAACACCTCATTTCAATGGTGCCATTTGTTCTACTTAAATCAGATCCAGAGACTCGCCAATGACTTCTATTTCCATTCCTGCATAACTACCTATGGTTCCAATCCATCCTTCTTGAATTCTTGAAGATGAGCCTTAGAATAAATCTCTTCAACCAAGCTTCTATTCAGATGCTCTTCTATCTCATGTGGCGGGACTCATATTTTGCTTCATAATGCCTTAGGATATTATATTACTTAAAAGTGTATATATAAATAAAGATGCTTCAGTCTTCAAAACTATGAAGCTATAATAATAGAGTTAGTATTAGATTATGTCACCTCTCAAAGTAGTCAGGCCAATTAAGACAACCAAGAAATAAATTTACGGATCTTGCGTATGAAATAGCCTGAAACTGAGAGTTGCAAATTCTAGTCATAAAGTTTCTTTATACACTTGTGGCAAAGGAAAAATATTTATTTTCCCAGAGGTAATTAAAATCCATCTACTTCACCTATCTAGAGAAATCAGCTCCAATTCTATGGGAAATAAAGATGCCTGCATCAAGAACAATGCTAAGCACATCTTAAAATTAGAGTCAAAGAGTGGTGCTGGAAAAGTACAGCCGGTCAGGCAGCATCCGTCGATTCTCCTGCCCCTCGGATGCTGCTTAGCCGACTGTACTTTTCCAGCACCACACTTTTCGACTCTGATCTCCAGAATCTGCAGTCCTCACTTTCTTCTACATCATAAAATCAGACACAAATTTATTGATGTTTGGGGTACTGGTATGCTCAGTTCAAATGTAGTAGACTGCAATCTAAAAATTAGAGAAAAGTTCAATAAACCCTACCACATCCAGTTGAAAATGATGGAGGACAATCAGGCAATGAAGGGGAGAAGGTAGCTCCGTGAGCATCCAATCTTCTAACATGGAGGAGACCTGCATACAAATGCAAGAGACAAGGCTGAAGTATTTGCATGCATTGTCAACCAAAATGCTGAGTCGTTGATCTTATTCAACCTTGAGTTTGTACTATCGTAGGTGCCAAGACTCAATAAGATATGGTTGCCTACTCTGAACCTGACAAATGCTATGGTTCTAACAAGATTTTAGCTGCTGTATTCAAGATTTGAGTACCAGAAGTAGCTGTCTACAAGCTAAATTATTCTATTACAGCAATCATATTGGTATCAATTCAACAACATGGAAAATTGCCCAAGCACGTTCTATCCATAAAAATAGTGGGTTAAACGTGACAGAGATTATCGCGGCCATTGGTATGCTGCTTTTTGAGGTTGTTATCTCCTACCATCATGCTGGAACTAACTTAAGTGCCAGTGATCTAATAACTGCAACGGCTCTGTTCAATTGATCAAATCTTTAGTGACAGCTTTGACTTCTATACAAATTTCAGAATCTTGATGCTGAAGGGAACTGGATGTAAAAAGAGGGAAATCCACTCTCAGTAAGCACAAAGCACATTCTGTCATCTGCTGTTTAATGAAAGCATTTGAATACTTTAAAAAATCTGAACAAGATATGCAAATTCTCTCACTTTTTAAAAATAAATTGTCTTGGCAAGTCTTAGGCCTTAAATTATGTAAACTCCTGAAATCTCTCAATTTCATTATCCCCCTGTAAATATTCCTTAAAACCTTCCTCTGACAAGGGTTTGAGGTTAAAATGAGTCAATGTCCTCATATTCAGTTTTGAAAAAGTCTTCAGACTCAAAACACGAATTCTGTTTCTCTCCTCACATACACTGCAAGACCTGCTGAATTTCTCTAGCATCCTCATTATTTTTACTTCTTGTAGTATTTTCTTTGGCTTGGTATAACTTTTTAGCTGATTATCCTTCTGTGAAGTACTTGGCCCAATGTCAAAAGTCATAATAAATTAGAATCGATAAAGCTCTTACTCCAAGAACAATGCTGAAATTTCTTCTCTGAAAAGGGAAAGCAAAACATAAAAATGGAAACAGGAAAAAAGCAACTACACCTAAATTGTTTAGTATATTTGTATATTTTCAAAGTACAAAAAGGTCCTCACTTTTATTTTACAATTCATTCCTGAAATATCAAAACTTGCTAAAAGCAAAATGACACAGAAGTGCATGCAGTATCTTTACATTGTCACATCTGTTGTGCTCATCTGATTAATCAGCTTTCACCCCTTTCAAAACATGGTTAGTGGTTTCAAAGCATCCATCGCTTATATGACGAAAGTCAAAAGTGTGATGGAATACTTCAACTTGTTTGAAGAACACATTCAACAACACAACAAGCTGTATACAATCTAAGGTAAAGCAGCATGCTTGACTGGCATCCCCACCTTAAACATTAGTGACCTCCACAACCAGTGCACGGTACTATGGGCAAGATAAACTGTAACAAATCACCAAAGCTCCTTCATCAGCACTATTGACAAGGACAAAGACATGAGAATCACCATTACCTCAAAGTTTCACACCAACCTGATTTTGAAATACAGAGGAACCTCAATTATCCGAAAGAAATGGGCAGGCAGTATTTCGTTCGGACAATTGATTATTCAGATAACTGATTCAATGCTTCTCCACTGGGACTCTAAGTTTCCTTTCTCCTCGCTCTGCCTGACACACTTCTGTATAAGGGACCTGCAGCTTTGCTGAAGCCTCTTCTCACCACTGCTTGACTTCAATGGGATTAACAGAGTGAACACTTGCTATGTCCATTGCCTGTTCAGGAAACCAGGCAGCAGCACACCGCGCAACCGCAGCCCCCAACCCTACTCTGTGCTTTTAACTCTTCACATTTCCAACCAGCAGATGGAGTGAAGCAGTCAGATGCCTCTTATCTCTTCTCCCCAATGGGAATTCAGAACAAAATGAGGTAACTGAACGGAGACGGCAGCCGAACTGGACACCAACAGCAAGACTACTGCTATTTTTGTGGGATGAGTCTCAAAATAGCACACACACACACACACAACTTTTTGACAAGTCCCCACTCTGCGCTGTACAGAACAATGTTGGAGAGATTATCTGGGGAAGGGGGTTGAGGGTACACCCCTGTGTGGAACTCCAGGGTAAGTGTGGGGACAGAGAGAGGGGGCAGGAAGTCAGTCATTTGGACATGGTGCATGGGCTCCCATCAATGTCCAGGACTGTTCTCAGCAGTATTTCAGTAAGCCAAAGTCACTTTTAATCATTGTAAACAAGAGACGCAATCAGTGTTAGTAACACCTTTTTGATCTAATGCTTCAATCGGGACCTTGAGATCTTCTTCAGATAATTCGGATAATTGATATTCGGATAATTGAGGCTCCTCGGTACGTGATCATTCTTTCATTGTCACTGTATCGGAATAATACTTCATCAATAACACCAAGAGAGGACCGACATCACAGTGGTTGGAGCATTTCAAGGTTGGGTACTGCCTCTCAAAGGAAATAAGAGATGGGCTATAAATGTTGGCCTTACCAGCAACACTCATCCTGTGAATGTAAATTACAAAACACTGATCAGATGCACTACAGAACTCTGTGGGAAACTAGGGAAGTGATTGCTCTGCCCCTTGCCGAGATATTTATATCACTGATAGTTACAGGTGAGGTGGCAGAAGACTGGAGTCTGGCTTAAGCGGTATCACTATTTAAGGAAGGAGGTAAGGAAAAGCCAGAGATCTATAGACCGGTGACCCTTACATCAGTGTTGGGCAAGTTTAGCTTAGATTTCTTACAGTGTGGAAACAGGCCCTTCGGCGCAACAAATCCACACCGACCCTCCGAAGAGCAACCCACCCAGACCCATTCCCTTACACCTGACACTACAGGCAATTTAACATAGCCAATTCACCTAACTTGCACATCTTTGGACCACGGGAGGAAACTGGAGCACCCAGAGGAAACCCACGTGGACAAGGGGAGAATGTGCAAACTCCACACAGACAGTTGCACGAGGCGGAAATTGAACCCAGGTCTCTGGTGCTGCGAGACAGCAGGGCTAACCACTGTGCCACCATGCTGCCCAAAAAAAAAGCTGTTGGAGGGAATCCTGAAGGGCGGGGTTTACATATATTTGAAAGGCAAGGACTGATTAGGGATGGACAACTTGGCTGTGTGCATGGGAAATCATGTCTCACTAACTTGATTGAGTTTTTTGAAGAAGTAATAAATGGATTTATGAGGGCAGAGTGGTGGACGTGAACTATATGGACTTCAGTAAGGCTTCAACAAGATCCCCATGAGAAACTGTGGTTAACAGAGATAGATCTCATGCAATACAGGGAGAACTAGCCACTTGGGTACAGAACTGGCTCAAAGGCAGAGGATAGAAGGTGATGGTGGAGGGTTGTTTTTCAGACTAGAGGCCTGTGACCAGTGGAGTACCACAAGGATCAGTGCTGGGTCCACTACTGTTCGTCATTTTATATCAATGACTTGGATGTGAGCATAAGAGGTATCGTTAGTATGTTTGCAGATGACACCAAAATTGGAGGTGTAGTGATCAGCGAAGAAGGTTACCTCAGATTACAACAGGATCTTGACCAGATAGGCCAATGAGCTAAGAGTTGACAGATGGAGTTTAATTCAGATAAATGCGAGGTGCTGCATTTTGGAAAAGCAAGTCGTAGCAGGATTTACACACTTCATGGTAAGGTCTGAGGGAGAGTTGAACAAAGAGACCTTCGAGTGCAGGTTCACAGCTCCTTGAAAGGAGAGTTGCAGGTAAACAGGATAGTGAGGAAGGCGTTTGGTGTGTTTTCCTTTATTGGGCAGAGTATTGAGTATAGGAGTTGGGAGGTCATGTTGTGGCTGTACAGGACTTTGGTTAGGCCACTTTTGGAATACTGCGTGAAATCCTGGTCTCCTTCCTATCAGAAGGATTCAGAAAAGATTTACAAGGATGTTACCAGGGTTGGAGGATTTGAGCTCTTGGGAGAGGCTGAAAAGGCTGGAGCTGTTTCCCCTGGAGTGTCAAAGGCTGAGAGGTGACCTTATGAAATCATGAGGGGCATGGATAGGGTAAACAGACCAAGTCTTTTCCCTGGGGTGGAGGAGTCCAGAACTAGAGGGGAAAGAAATAAAAGGGACTCAAGGGGCAACTTTGTCATGTCAAGGATGTTGCATCTTTGGAATGACCTCCCAGAGGAAATGGAGGAGGCAGGTACAATTACAGCATTTAAAAGGCATCTGGATGGGTATATGAATAGGAAGGGTTTAGAGGGATATGAGCTGGGTGCTAGCAAGTGTGACTAGGTTAGGTTGGGATATCTGGTCGGCATGTCTGTTTCTGTGCTATACATCTCTATGACTGCATGACTTGTATACTGTGCTTCAAATATTTAGTTTGTGAATGATGTTAATGTTTTAGAGTTGATGTTTTATTCTGGGGAGATGACATTTGTGAAGGTAATGTAATTCAAATGCTGAGCTTTGGAAATTGCCAGAAG
This sequence comes from Hemiscyllium ocellatum, assembly GCF_020745735.1. Classification (NCBI taxonomy): domain Eukaryota; kingdom Metazoa; phylum Chordata; class Chondrichthyes; order Orectolobiformes; family Hemiscylliidae; genus Hemiscyllium; species Hemiscyllium ocellatum. Next base: position 46,615,759 of record NC_083421.1, read on the forward strand.
ACTGTATCTTGAAAAAAAGCAGATCAGAAGGTTACCCATAAGTTTGTTTGTTGGAGTCACAATAGTAGAAATATAGCTATAAAACAGCTAGAGAAATTGTAAGTGAGAAATAATTAACTTAAATTTCTGTTTGATGATATTCCAGGCCAACAATGTTATCACGGAAACGAACGTAACTTTGGAAGGCTCTGCGGTCTCAGTTTATCCAGGTGTTTCATGGGAGAGATTTTTAACTGCTGTTTAGACCTAATATGATTTGCAGCTCACTAAGTTAGCCAAAATTATTGACAGATAGACACGTACTGTAAGCAAAATAAAAGACAAGCATTACCATTTATCACACAGAAGATGGGTGAGACTTAATATCAGTTTGGATCTTATGAAAAAAGATGGAAGATTTCTCTAATAGCTTCAGCTGAGGCAAGGTACAATAGGTGAATTATTGCAAAAAGAAAGGAACAAATTAGCATGGAAGTACCGGAAAAGTAATCAGAACAAAAGACTGAGGTCTCCACAATCAAGAGAAAGTCAGTCAAAGTTCTACTTCTAAGAACAGTTGTAACTGACAAAGGTTCTCCACAGGACTATGGCATACTGTCCATACAGAACTAAATTCATTATAAAATGCCAAGTGAGAAAGCAGGCTATTTAGTCCATCGAGTTCACACACCACATCCAAACAGCATCTTTCAAATAACTCCAAGATTTATAGGTCTTTTAAAAAATTGAAGAAAGAAAGTAAGCTTGAGCACATAACATACAGATACAAGTTACAGTGGCAACTTAAATCATACATGCTAATTCATTTTTGAATATCTTGTTAAAACATGAAATCTTGATGTGTAGTTCTATAGGTTAAAATGAGCTATTTGAATTTTTCAAAATGTTCAGTGTTCCCTAACTAGCTACCAGGAGAGAGAGAAAAAAATTACAAACTTCTATCCCTCGTTTACAATTTATAATTTGAAATTATCAGCTTCAGCTATCAAGAAATCATACAGTAAAATCTCAGATTCCATCCATAATATGAAATAATCAACATCACTTGAAATGAAAAAAGAGGTTACATGTGCAATCTATACAATAGTTTTCAAACATAAGAAACCTTGTCCTCTGAACCCTTTGCCACTGCTACAGCCTTGTTTACTCCTACACATCCATTAACGTATGCAAAATAATCACAGTGAATGACTAATCACATTGGCATTGTATTCTTAGTTGCCACGTATCGTGATAAATGAGAGAATAATCCAGTGTAACGGGTGTGCCACCTACCAGCTTTGGGGGGGGGGGGGAGGGGGTTGTTGGTCTGTATGGCATTATTTATTCCTAAATACTAACATATTTACGAAGGACTTTTGAACAACTTGGGACAAGAATATTTTGACCCCTGAAAACCACTGCAGGCCTAATGTGTTATGCCAAAGGCGGCAGATAAATAAACTCTCCGCTCTTTTCACCGAAGACGCAGACGAAATGCGGTAAACAAACTGGGTCAAGAGAGTAAAAGCCGTGTGTGTGTGGTGGAGGCCGGCAGTGAGGCTGTTGCTCCAGCATCAGGCTCCAACAGCGGCCTAGTGCGAGCAACTCAGACTGACAGGTAGCAAACTCGAAGAAAAACATACCGTCGATTTCAGCACTTCTCGGCGGTTGGTCAGGCTTTCCAACACGTGTGTCACCTCTGCATAGCCAGCGCTTCCTTCGGCATTGAAGACCTCAGATAGTGGCCTTATTCCCACCGTTTACGGAGAACATTCCGAACACGTCAATCATACTCCCGACCACCCCGTACCTCGGCCCGGAACGTTATCCGCCGCTGATGGAGCACCAACCGCACTCGGCTGCGAAGGCGGGACCGACACGCAACCAAACCTACTGCCGGAAAGCCAGCATAGATTGGCAGTGTCAATGCTCAATCAGATTGAGTCCTCCTGAGGAACGTCGTCACTGATTGGAGCATTGGGAAAACTATTGCCAATCAATGAGGGGCAGGAAAGGTCTCGAGCTGGCGTGTAGCAGGTTGCTGTGACCGACGGTACCTTGCTGCGTACTGGGTCAATTGTTTTGAATTGAGCTACTAGTGGGCGTCTGGATTCCTACCTTAAATTGCCCTGTTTACATCTACAATGTACAATTGTACTTTTCCTCCTCCAGTGAGTTCATTGTGCTCCTAATGTTTTCATGAATGTTTTATTCAGAGTCAATCGTTATATTACTTTGCTACACAAGTTCTTTAATTGCTGTACCGGTAAACTACAGAGCAAATCACGATCTGTAGAAAATTTTCACAATCACACAACACCATGTTACAGTCCAGCAGGTTTACTTGGAAACACTAGCTTTCGGAGCGCTGCTGCTTCATCAGGTAATTGTGGATCAGGGCCCCAAGACACAGAATGACACTGTAATCTTTTGCTATAAATTCTGTGTCTTATGGTCCTGTTTCACAGCTACTTCATGAAGGAGCAGCGCTTTGAGAGCTAGTGTTTCCAAGTAAACCTGTTGGACTGTAACATGGTGTTGTGTGGTTTTTAACTTTGTACACTCCAATCCAGCACCGGCACCTTCAAACCTAGAAAATTTGCCCTTGTGAATTATTTTTCAAACTGTTGCAGTAAACACAGAATGGGAACCATCAGTGTTCATTTTCTGGCTGCAATTGATTAGAATTCTAAAAATTTTTCCACATATGCAAATTTAGCCAGTCAATAGACACCATGTGTATTCCTGAGATGCTGCCTAACCTGCTGTGCTTTGACCAGCAACACATTTGCAGCTGTGATCTCCAGCATCTGCAGACCTCATTTTTTACCATGTGTATAAAGCTTGAGGTATGATACTACACGTTTTGGGGATAAGAGGCATTTCTGATGGATTTTAGAAAGGAAGCAATATATTGAAAATGGGGAGATGTAGTGGATGTGGAATACATTGGCTTTAAGAAAATCTTTAATAAAATACCATGTTGGAAGTCATTGACAAACAGTTGAAAGATATGAAATTAGGAGGAGGCTGATCATATTCAAATAAGAGGCATAATAACTTCTGAGGATCAGAATCCCCTTGAAGCTAAAAAGAGTATTAATCAGGCAATGGACTGAGCTGGAAAATGGTAATTAGAATTCAATGTTAATAAGTGAGGTTTACAAATAAATCTGTTGGACTATAACCTGGTGTTATGTGATTTTTAGCTTTGTCCACCCCAGTCCAACACCAGCTCCTCCACATAATAAATGAGGTGTTCAGTTTTAAAGAAAGTCTTAGATTTATACCTAAGCTTTAACAACTCCAAGATATTTGAATGTATTTTACAATCAAGTAAATACATTTGAAATGTTGTGAAGTAGAAAACACAACAGTTAATTGTACATAGTAGGCTCACAGAAACAACAAAGTGATGTGAGCAACAAATAGTTTTTGTGATGTTCATTGAGGGATTAATAATAGCCAGGACACCAAGCGTAACACTTTTTTTTAAACAGCATCTTCTGTTGTTTTATATCCATCTGAAAGTATGGATGGTTTCCTCCCACAAACCAAAGATGTGCAGGTTTGTTGGGCCACTTGGCCTGTTTTCACACTGTAAGGATTCTAAGACGATCTCAACTTCATATCTTATCCAAAAGATATCTCTGGCAGTGAAACACTGCACAGTACTACACATAAGTGTTAGCCTTAATTTTTGTGCTTATGGCCTAAAGTGAAACTTGAATTCATGAATGTCATTCAGAGATTAAAGTGCCAGTACTGTGCCACAGCTGATACTGCTTCAAGATATTATTCTCTTAGACATTTTAGTTTAATTAGAAAAGCTAGTGAAATATTGCTGATCTACATGGTATAGAATATAAAATTTGCAATGTGATGATAGACCACAATTGAAAATGTTATGTGTAGTTTTAGAATCTGCACTAAAAGAAGGATATTGAGGTAGGAGAAAGTGTAAAGCAGTTTGAGTGGAACTTTTCCCATGATAAAATGAGTAAGTAAAAAAGATTTTGACAAAGTGCAAGAAAAGCTGTTTTTCCAGATGGTTGACAAAATGTATTGTACTAGATTCAAAATAAGTGAAGCAGTTTCTATGATCTGGAATTTCTGTGGAGGTTCTGACTTAATGTTAGTGGAAAAGTATAAAATTCAGCAGAAATTACAGAAAAAGCCAAAAAAAAATTACAGATGCTGGAAATCAGAAACAACTGAAGAAGAAGGGTCACTGTACCTAAAAGTTTGACTCTGCTTTCTCTCCACAGATGCTGCCAAAGTTTTCAAAGCAATTGCTTTGTTGTTACAGATATCGCCTACTATTCATTTTGTCAAGATTTTCTGCTGATCTTCCATGGAACATTGGTGGACGGTTGGAAGAATCGTAACTGAATTTCTACCTCCATGTTAACATTTGTGAATTAATGATTAGGTGGTTGAAGAAAAAGAAAATAAAGTGACATGGAACCAGAACAGGCCCACGGGATTTGGGCGACTGTTAGTGTGGAGGATAAACATCACTGTGATTGTGTGGGCCCAATGATCTGTTTTCAAGATGCATTTGTAACTGATTTGCCCGATGTTGGATACTTTCTTTGAAAAAGCTGGGATCAATAAATAAAATGTCAAACTTCTAGTTGTCTGATTGACTGGAAATATCCTTGGCATTCAGTGAGGGAAAATATCGCTTGACATCATAAAGTCATAGTAATGTACAGCACAGAAACAGACCCTTTGGTCCCCCAAACTAATCCAGTCCCATTTGCCAGCACTTGGCCCATATCCTTCTAAACTCTTCCAATTCATATACCCATCGAGATGCGTTTGAAAAGTTGAAATTGTACCACACAAGCAAATATGGAAATCCTATTACCTCAGACATCAATTCTCTGTCTTGTAAAATCTATATTTTCTCAAAGATAGCAATGTAAGTAACTGAATTTATTTATATTTATATTTGTGATAACTTCTATTCATATCAACCATTATACTTAATTTTCATTAAAAGTATTTGCATTGTTCCATTTTTGTAAAACAATGTTATCTATCGTATGGATTAATATTTCTTTGGTGTTTTCTAGGCAAAAGCATGTTTAGGTCAGATGATATTAGCTTTCTTTATATTTAAATACTGCTTATTTCTTCTGTGGTATTGTTCCTGTACATTATATGAATGGGATCAACTTATTAATGCAACTGATAAGCAACACAGCAAACACACTTCTTGTTAAAGTGCAGAAAAATTAACTCAGAACTTTGTTTACATGTTGTGTTTTGTAAATTTCTTTTAGGTTTGTGTTTTAGTGTAATGATATTTCTACAAGAAAACAAAATGAAACACGGTATATCAGTAGATAGTCACAAATAAAGCAGTGTTTGGGCTATTTTAGACAATGTAAATACAGAAAAAAATGGATATATTCTTTAAAAAAGATACTCAGGAAACCATAGAAAATCACAAATCATGATTGGCTTTCTCGATAAATATTGAATATTTTCTGTTTTTAGGCATGATAAATATCTGCAAAACTGAGCAATAATAATCCATCTTAATTATATAAAGTTTGTAACTTACTATTAACCTTGAAATGCCACTCATGCTCAGGATAATACCCCGCAAGACAAAAGGGTAAAGACCGAGTGTAGAACACCATCAAGCTTGGGAAAGTGTACAATAAAAGTAAAGTTGGGATGTAATAAGTTTGTGTTATTATAAGAATATGTTTTCATAACTAGGGGATTATAAGTGGAAGGAGAATGTTAGCTGGAGACTATGTGTAAGTAGTTTATATTTCAGCAGGGGGGAGAGGAAATAAGAGAGAATTTAATGAAAATGATTACTTTTCTGACAAACTTTTCAAACCAAGATATATTCTTGCCCTTAGAGGGTTAAGAGAGCGCAATGTTGCCAATATTCAAGTCTTTAATAAAATATAGCTTTATATAGAAGTAATTGTTAATAAAAGGAAATTCAGGATGGAGTCTGACCAGTCCTTGAATGATGTGAGCTATCATGAAAGATCTGAGAGAATTATATAAGAAGTCTAGCAAGGCCTTCATTTGAGTCTACCTACATGACAATCATGATTGCTTTTGAAATGGTTTGAGACACTTTGAGGACATAAACGGTTCCTAATATATGAAAATTCCTCCTTTCCTGGTCAGTTTGTCTGTTATTCACTGGATATATTTGTTAAGTTATTACAAGAATACACATTGCTCTCACATTACTGTTTAGCATTTTGGAGCTGGCAGTTGCATGATCAATCCTCTTCACTCAGTTGTTGATCTAAACCTGAGTGATTAGATGCTGCAAAGTGAAGAAAATCAGACTCAGATGTCCTATCTGATCAGTCAAAGATGGCTTTGCAGATAGGTATGGGAGCAATATACTCACTTTTGTCTCTTTTGCAACAGAGATCTGTTCATACAGCTAGAGGCAAATTAACTTTCCAATAGTTGATCTGTGGGAATCCAAGACAGTAATGCAATCTTGGTGATCAGCTGAAAAATAAACCATAAGAAAACACTTATGATGTCAAGTTAATCAGATTACTGCCTGATAATGCCTGGACAGCCACCCAGTACATCCAATATATGCTTTGTAATTTTCCAAAAAATAATTCATTGGTAGAGATGACTTCATAATGTTGTGAGTAAACAGTATAAATCATCTACAATAGGAAACTATAAACAAATTAAATAGTTCTCTTCCTTTCCCTCTCCCCACAAATGGTATCATCTTTAACTCTGCAGATTTCTCATGGATATTCTCAGCTTTATCTTTCTGCATCGAAACATCTAACCTCTCAAACTAGTTATATATGTACTTGGGAATTTTCAAATAAGGGGAAAAACTTGCTATGTTGGGAAATTGCAGGATAAAGGGTTTGTATTGCTGCAAAGTATGATTCAGTAAAAAGTGAATTCAATTCATGTGCCTGCCCTTTTCAAAATGTTTAATCTGTATTCTCATTATATTTTAAATGTGTTAATAACATAAGCATTACACATTTTCCTGTTTGGCTCATATTTCTGAGGGATAACTCAAAAATACATAGATCAGCTTACATTTCTTTTGAATCAAAACAAATTTCCACTATCCACTTGCTTCACTGTCTTTTAAGAACCCTTTGCCAAATTTTTTTCACTCTTGAGTGCTTCAAGTTAGGGTCACAGGATGTTTCATGCAACCTGTACTAGCTTCATTTATTAGGGAGTCTTCAAGAGATGTTACTTTGTAAAGAGACTAACTAAATAGTTAAGCCAGCGAAGTATCGTTGCAGTTCATTTTTTTTTTGTAAAGATCACAGTTTCCAATTCTTTTTTAGATCTCCATTAACTATGTTTTTTGATGTCATTTCCTGTGATCTTCTCAGATAAGATGTTTCTTCCATTTAAACTATTGAATCGGGTAGGTGGCATCAAGGATACTGAAAAGCTAAAAGAAAGTGAAAGGTTGTCGTTAATGGTTGTGATCATTTAAAATCCATTAGATATTTCAAAATGAAAGACACAGTCAGGAAACAAGAAATGTTTCACTTTAGATGGCCCATGATACCTGATCAGGATTTGGAACAATGATAATATTTTAGGCAGTCTTCAATTGTGAGTGAAAATGTGTCTTCAAATGACTATTTCTCATATTAAAAATTCAAAGATAAGATAGATAAGACATGATTCCCACTAGTGAGCAGTGTGAGAGATTATTTCCTCCTTATCACTCTCATTATTTCTTAATCTCATTTATTAATGTGTACTCTCTGACTACCATCCATTGAATAAGAACTAGATACCGAGAATTCATGATATGAAAATCAGAGCAAGTGACTCCAACTTGCCACTTAATCCTCTGAACTTACACCTTGGAAACCTGGTACCAGTGTCTCAAGGAATGCTCCAATAGCAGCAACCTCATGTGCTTCATGTCCATTGACACTGGCATGTGACACGTGCCAGCCTCTCCGCACCATCACAGCACATTTTCAATCCACTTACAACACATTTCTACACTGTCATGCTGCACTTTGGAGAATACCAGCATCCATCATTGGAATGTTTCAGCAAGGATACTTTACACACAAAGTTAGACATCAAGCTCACAGATTAGACCAGGCTGCATCTCAGACTGCTCACATACTCTTCCAGCATTTAATCATTTAGCACCCACCGGGATGGTCACTTCCTTGCCTTACCAACTCAGCTACACTTTAAAGGCCCACAGGACTTCTGTATCCCATGTTGCAAAGCACAGACTAAAGCCAAACAGCTTCTCATGTTTGCAGCAGTCACCAGTCAAGGGGATGAAACTCTTGCTGGATGGCACAGTGGTAATTTAATCTTACACTGACAGCATGTGCCAACACCCATAAGGCAAACACACTGTATGTGCACCAACCAAATGGCCGTGAATCAATGTTAAAATTAAGTAATCCTGAGTCAGGACAGGGTGTGTTGCTGTCAATCAGGATGTCCTGGTACAATTCATCCATGATCAGTTCAGGGGCTTGAACATGATCAGATGTCCATTTGAAGTGATCTGAGCAGGGGCCTGTCTCATCACCAGGCAGGGGTCTGTCTGCAGGTCCAATGCAAACAGACATGAGACTGGTAGATCATCAGTTAGAGAGATGCATGGAGATTGGTCAGAAGTCTGGTCAGTCATCAGGTGGGTCAAAGGGTGGGGCACTGTCAGTCCTGAAGATCAGCAGAATTAATGTCATGGCTGGGTATCAAAGAACATTGTTTTGAAAGGGAGACAGGGATACTCAAAGCTTGGGATTGAAGGCAGAAACCTGGGATACAGAAGGGAAATCCAATATACAACTGGGGGAGCTGGTAATTTATGGGATGACATGGGATGGGTGATAGATGATCACCACTATCATGGCCTTGATCAGGCGCAAATGTGCAGCATGATTGTGGGCATGACAGAACTGTAGTGAGGGGCTCAGGGGATAAGGGTGAAGGTTAATGTTGTAGTTTGCTGAGGTTGGAGCAGAAGGGAGTTCAGTAAAAATGGGCCATCCAGGTAGTGCACAATACAAACGAACATGGAGGTTCAGGGCTGGGGTGTAACCTGACAACTGGGGCAAGCTTGATATTCACTGTCCACTGTGACCGACGTTGCCTTCCATGATCCAGGCATTTGACAAGGTCCTTCACGGTAGACTGGTTCTCGAGGTTAGATCACATGGAATACAAGGAGAACTAGCCATTTGAATACAGAACTGGCTCAAAGGTAGAAGACAGAGGGTGGTGGTAGAGGGTTGTTTTTCAGACTGGGGGCCTGTGACCATCGGAGTGCCACAAGGATCGGTGCTGGGTCCACTGCTTTTCATCATTTATATGAATTATTATTGGATATAAACAAAGGAGATATAGTGAGTAAGTTTGCAGATGACACCAAAATTGGAGGCGTAGTGGACAGCAAAGAAGGTTACCTGAGAATACAATGGGATCTTGATCAGATGGTCTAATGGGCCAAGGATTGGCTGATGCATTTTAATTTAGATAAATGTGAGGTGCTGCATTTTGGTAAGGCAAATCTTAGCAGGACTTATGCACTTAAGGGTAATGTCCTGGGAGTGTTGGTCAACATAGAGAGCTTGGAGTGCAGGTTCATAGCTCCTTAGTGGTGGAGGTGGGTACAATTACAACATTTAAAAAGCATTTGGATGGCATGAATAGGAAGGGTTTAGAGGAATATGGACCAAACACCGGGAAATGGGACGAGATTTATTTAGGATATCTGGTTGGCATGGACAAATTGGACTAAAGGCCCTCTTACCATCTGGATGACTCTGTTTCCATTAAATGTGACCTGTGAATGGAAAATGGCTGTGATCATGTCCAGAGTGAGGAAATCAGTGTCTGTTTGCTGACCAGAAATATGGGGTCCAATTCTGAGCAACAGGAAGATTTTCATGGGGCAATTGCAACAATTGTGTGTGCAGAGTCTGGATTGAAATCACTTGAAATCATATAATCATATATGTAATGTACTAGCGTGTGGGGTGCAATTGCTAGTCACAAGCAATATCAACCTTGCAAACAGACATCTCTGTGAAGCAGGAGTAATCTCAAGTAATCTTAAAAGGTCCTAACATGTCACACTGCACATAGCTAATGCAAGACATCCTTGGGTGCACAATGGTTCTTAATCTGAACTGTAAGTAAAATTTAAAACTCCCTTATCTGCAACATTGCCTTCTGTGGGTGATGTGGAGCTGGGAGGAGAATGGATCAATGTTCATGCAACATCTATACTCTCCTACTCCTCACTTTTCAGCTGATGGGAGGTGCATTCATCAGAATAAAGACCAATGTCAAAGTGCCAAGGTGAGTCTTATTTGAATTCAACATATCCCAACATATACAGGAGTATGATAAGCCATCATTTATGTGTTGTGCAAATGCTGACTGCTCACACTGCTAAGGATCTGTTTCCTTCGCTCCTCACACAGGGTCATTGTGAGTTTGCCTAATTAATCCAGCTACAGCAACTATGATTGTCGCAGTTGTACAACAAAAGCACAGAGAAAAGAAAGAGGAACAGATTCATGAGCAAGCCAAGGACCAGTAGCAACCTCCAACGGATGCCACTCAGCGAAGACATGAAGAGGTCCCAGCTAAGGAGTCCCTCGGGATGTGCTGGAGGCCCAGTACGGTTGCGTTTTTCACTCTCGATGTTATTCTCACTGGATGAGCGAGGCACGATGTCAACACAATCTAGGGTTATCCCGGGGTTAAGTGACTGAACTATGCCAACTGCTGGATTGGTACCTGAAGGAGCGGGCGGCCATCCTGGTGTAGCTGTCAAGGTGCAAATAGCTCCTTTGTCAATTATTCACCCAGAAATATATAAAGACTGTAACTGATGCCATTTGTGTCAGATCACACCACTCACCTTGTTTCCCTGTGACAAGGTCAATGCTATAGCCTAGGCAGTAGGATTTAGCAACATAACTGGCTTCCCCCAGATACAGGGTGTGTTAGATTGTACACAGATCACATTGAAAATACCACATATCATAGCACAGTTACCTTCATCATTACAAAAAGGTTTTATTCCATCAATGAGTGTTTATGATCATCAGTTGCATTTCTGAGACTTGGCACTTGATATCCCTATGGGAGCTGCCACAATGCCTATACCCTTATAAATTCTGTTTCTACTGTGTTTAAGAGTCCAGCTGTCATTCAAGGATGGTTACTTGGAGACAATGGCTACTCTCTGCAACCATGACTATTGTTTCTGTTACACAAACCCTGACTGAGGTGGAGCACAGATCAATGCAGCCCATTTTTCCAGCAGGGTCATTGTGGTGCAGATGATAGGGCTGTAAAGGATGAGGTTCTGCTACTTATACTGCTCTTGTAAGGCCTTGCAGTATACCCTAGGCAGACTGCTGCATAATTATAACATGTTGTGCTCTTCACAATTGGAGCAGATAATAAGGGAATCTGATGGACGCAAAAGAATGTGGAGAGCAGGAACAGCCTTCTGAGGAGGAGGAGGTCATTGAGCAGGAGGAATGTCACCTTTTGCATGATAGAGTGCACTGCACTGAGGATCATAAGCCAGGCAGAACGTAACTGACACCTGGTTCCAGTAGGTGAAAGCTGGATGTGGTATCACATTGACCACAAATGTCTGTTATTTCTATTCCCATAGGCAAATACAGTTTCTGTTTGTTTGATTTCTGTTCACTTTTGCTGTTTGTAAAAATATGCGAAGGTTTTGATACAACTGAAGGTTTGCCTATATGTGATGGTTCACAGTCAACTGTTACAAAATGGCTACAGTGGGCAGTGGGGAAAGAAAGCCGTGAGGATTAGAAAGGGTTGTAAGATTGGATGTGGCTAAAGACAAGTAAATTGTGAGCTCTGGTGCTTAAACAGCGATAGATAGAGGAATGTTCAAATAAGTATCAGACAAGCCTCCTTTTGCTGTGAGAAGCATTGGCTTCCAGCTGCTGTGCCACTATCTTAAGAGTGTGACAAAACTATGGCTTCAAGAGATGTATTTGGTCCAGGTTTTGTTTATGAAGAAAGGTTGGGACAGAGATGCTGTGCAGTCTGCTCCAAAGCTAATGAAGTTTGTGAGACCTCATATTTTTTTCTAAGTTGGAACAATAGAACCAGCTGAATGGGTGGGGTCAAGTTCTCACAGAACCAGGATTTATTTTAGTTTTAGCCTTCAATCGTAGTCACCGCTGGGGTCTTGAAGTTGGAAGTGGAAGCTGTTTTCTTCTCTCTGTTAAATCTAAATGCTGGGGGCTCACTTCCTGATTGTCTCACTTGAATAGTATGTGAGACAATCTACTTTACTGAATTTGCCTTTGCCAAGGGTATATTTATGGGATGTTACCACATTGGAATAGTTACTGTTTAGTAGTTAGATAATCTATTATTCCATTAAGCTTTCCAGTAGAATTATGTTAAGCCAATCCTTTGGTTTTCTTTTTATTTTGTCTGTATTTTACCTTATAATGTTTTCCTTAAATTGATAGTTTTCATCAGTCAAACTGCATCTGGAAGGCAACGCCTTACACAAATCTTTTAAATGAGAAGTTAGAGTCCAGGCTAGCTTCTTAATAGAGATGGGTGAGAATTTGGTTTAGTCCATAAAAATTGGGAACTCTTGTTGGGATCAAAATCTCTAATTCCAGATTGGGTTTAGGTTATTGGAGTCAAAGGCAGTGAATGGTGAGTGTTGGTGTTTTTTTTATTTCAGGTGCTGCATTTGATTGGTTTAAATAGGGTGTGCCTTGTATAATTATGGCTTTTTCAGTCACTAAAAGTTTCCTGGGGGTCATTTGAGGAATTTTACAAGGAGTGAGCAAGGCAAAGATTTTGGAATTGGCAGACAAGTTGGAGTTGGGATTGCCTTTGTCCGTGCGAGAAAGGGAAGTAAGTTGCTTCTCATTTACGATTGCTGGAAATGCCATCGGAATCATTGCAAATGAAGCAGCTTGAACATGAAAAGGAAACAAAACAGTTTGAATGACAATTAAAAGCAAAGGACAAGATAAGGAAAGGAAAGCCCTCGCAGAAGAAAGGGAGAGAGAGATTTCAAACTTCAGAGGTTGGAACTGAAAACTCAAAGTTGACTTAAAATTGATGGAGGTAGAGGTGAAAAGTAAGAATAGTGATGAAGATGGTCATGGAGAGCAAACCCATCATATCCAAGGGCCTAGTGGGGACCTGTTTAAATATGTCCAAACATGGCCAAAGTTCGACCAGAAGGATATATAAGCCTTTTTCATTTTATGAGAAAGTAGCTAAACAATTTAATGGTTAACCCAACTAAACCATTTGGGTATTGTTGATCCAAACAAAGTTGGAAGGTGCAGCTCATGAGGTATATGCATCACTATCTGGGGAGTATGAGGAGGTGAAAGAAAGACATCTTAAATGCATGTGAGCTAGTACCAGAAGCCTACAGACAACGTTTTAGGATTCAAGGAGGGAACCTGATCAGTTAGAATCATAAAATCCCTACAGTGTGTATACAGCCCATTTGGCCTAACAAGTCCACACCGACTCTCTGAAGAGTAATCCAACCAGACCCATTCCCCAACTCTATTACTCTACATTTCCCCTGACTAATGCGCCTAACCACATATCCCTGAACACTATGGCCAATTAGCCATGGCCAATTCACCTAACCTACACATCTTTGGACTGTGGGAGGAAACCAGAGCACATGGAGAAAGCTCACGCAGACACAAGGAGAATGTGCAAACTCCAGACAGACCATCATTCGAGGCTAGAATTGAACACAGGTCCATGGCACCGTGAAGCAGCAGTGCTAACTGCTGGACTACTGTTTGTAGAATCAAACAAGGTAATGTTGATGGATGAATAAGAGCATTGAAAATAGTTCAAACATATTACAGTCTGAGAGACACAACTATTTTAGAGGAATTCAAAATTTAATTTCCTTAAGTAGCGAGAACTCATTTGGAAGAGCAGAGAGCTAAGACTGCAAGATTAGTAATGGAAATGGCAAATGATTCTGAATTGGTTCATAAATCAAAGTTTGGCTTCTGATATCAGTTTCAATCTGTGAGGGATAAAAGTTGTGGAAAAATAAAATCCTCAGGTGGTAAGGGAAAAGGAGATCTCAGTGAAGGTAGTAAAGATAGTTCACCACAGAATAAAAATGAAATCCATGAGGAAGAAAGAGAAATAAAAAAAAAAGCTCAGGTGTTTTCCCTGTAATAAAGTATACCACATTAAGTCGCAGTGTTGGCGCTTTAGAAAAAGCACAGGGAAGATGGATGTGGGAAAGCTGGATAAGCTAATGAGTTTCGTTGAAGTGGTAAAGGAAAGCACAGTGGAAATGAAAAAGCTGCAGATGAATATATAATCTGGTCAGAGGTTGGTTAAGAAGAAAGTGCCAGACCTCTTTAAAGAATTCTTTGTATGGGTAAGATTTACTTATGTATGCCAGGACAAGTATGTAAAGAAATTAAGATTTTAAGAAATACGGGAGCCAGTTAATCTTAAATGGTGAGAGATGAAGAGATACAAAATTCAGAAAGAATATTGCCAGAAAATGTGAAATTTTGGTGTTCATGGTGAAAAGAGTAGTATTCCATTACATAAATTAAGGTTGGAGAGTCCAGTGAAAAGTGGTGAAGTGGTGGTAGAATTAATAAAGAAATCCTTGGATCTGGAAATACAGTTTATCTTTGGTAATGATATAGCTGGATGATCCATGGGAGTGATGTCTACTGTGGTTGAAAGGCCAAATGAAAATCAGGCAACTGAGCTGGGACAGGAAATGTATCCTGAGAATTTTCCTGACTGTGTGTAACAAGGTCACAAAGCCACAAGTTGAAGCAGGAGGAGAAATCAAGGAGTAAAGATAAGAAATTTGAAGTTCAATTATCAGAAACTACATTTGATCAAATGGTTGTAAAGAAAACAAGAACAGGTGGAGGACAAAGTGAATATTTTTAGTCAAGAGAAATTAGCTGAATTAGAACATAAAGATGAAAATATGCAATTGTCTCAAAAAGCATACACAGAAGAGTGATCTGAGTGCATCCCAGAATGTTATTATCTTAAAAAATGAAGTCATGATGAGGAAATGGAGTCCATCATATATTCAGGCAGATGACAAATTGACTGGAGTTCATCAAATTGTTTTACCAGTGAATTATAGAAAGGAGATGTTACAGGTAGCGCTTGAATTGCCGTATGAGGTCATTTAGGAGTAAGGAAAACTCAAGCCAAAATATAAAAACATTTTCATTGTCCTAGACAAAGATATGGTTGACTCTTGCTGAACATGTCATTTGTGTCAGATAATTGGAAAGCCTTAGGCAGTGATAAAGCCAGTACCCTTAATACCCATTCCCGCATTTAAGGAAGCTTTTACAAGAGTCTAAATTGATTGCGTAGGACCCCAACCTGAAACAAAATTTGGAATCAATATTTGTTAACTGTGATGGAACTGTCTACTAGATTTCCAGAGCCCATTCCATGATGCAGTATCACAGCTAAAAGGATTGCAGAAGAGTTACTCAATTTTTTTCACTCAATATGGACTATCCACACAGATACAATCAGATCAAAAGTCAAATTTTACATCAAAGTTATTCAAGGAAGTTACAATGGCTTAGGAACAAAGCAATTCAAATCCATTGCATATGATCCAGAATCATAGGGAGCATTAGAATGGTGGCATCAAACTTTAAAGACCATGTTGAGGGCTTATAATCAAGACTATCTAGAGGATTGGGATAAAGGAATTCAATTTGTACTTTTTGCAATCAGGGATGCACTGAATGAATGAACCAAATTCACTCCATTTCAATTTGTTTTTGGGCATGAGGTGAGAGAACCATTCAAAATAATTAAGGAGAAATTGATAAGTCAGAGTTCAGAGACCACATATTTGGACTATGTGCCAAATTTAGGAAAAAAGTAAATAGCATGGGTGAGTTGACTCGACAGCATTTAAAAAGAGCACAGTACATGATGAAGCAGGAAGCAGGCAAGAAATCAAAAATTCATAATTTTTCTCGTGGAGATAAAGTGTTACTTCGTGTTACTCCCGGTGGTAGGTGAAACTTTAAAGGCAAGGTTTAGTTGGCCATATCAAATTTAAAAGAAATTGAGTGAAATGACCATTTAATAAGAACGCCAGATAGGAAAGAATTTCTCAGAGTGTCATATGAATATACTCAAAAGATATTTTAATAGGGAAGGAAAGCAAAATGACATGGTAGTCCTCCTTACAACACAGAGTGAAGAACCAAGTTCAGATGATTCTGAATTGGACATTTTTCAAACTAAGTTTGACAATGATGAAGTTCTCAGGATTCGGGATAAATTATTGAGTTACCTTGCAGAGGAAAATCAAAATGACCTGAAAGAATGATTACAATCACAGCAACAGATATGTGTGAATAAGCTGGGAAGTACTAATCTGATTATGCATGATATAGATATAGGAAATACTGTTCCAATTAAGCAACATCTTTATAGACAAAATTTCTAAAGTTGGCGCAGGTTCAAAAAGAGATTGAACATATGATCAAAGATAATATAATCGAAGTATTTACAACAAATGGCGCTTACCCATAGTAATGGTGCCAAAACTAGATGGTACTCAACAATTATTTGTGGACAAATGCAAAGTCAATGCAGTTGCAAAATCTGATTCCTATCCTATTCCACGTTTGGAAGACTGTATTGAAAAGGTGGAACAAGAAACCTATATTTCAAAATTTGACATACCCAAAGGATATTGGCAGGTGCAGAGCAAAGACAATTTTGGCTTTTATGACACCGAATGGACAATATCAGTTTAAAATCAGACTATTTGATCTGAATAATGCGCTAGCCACATTTCAAAGATTAACTAATAAAGTCATTTTAGGATTACCCAATTGTGTGGTGTATATCAATGGTCTGGCGATTTTTAGTCACATATGGAATGAACATTTGGAGCATCTACGCGAAATAGTGGTGCAGTCAAGATAGATCTTCTGGAGACACCAAAGGCAACAGGAGAAAGAAACCATTGTATTGATACTCTGGCTGCAGTGTAACAGATGAACAATATAACAAGGCATGTATAGCTCATTATCGAGCAGTATAGAGGTAAATGGTATAATCAATAGTTTTCAAAGCTAAAGGCGCGAAAAGAAGGACGAAGAGGGACAGATTATAGGGCATAAGGTCCTAGGGAGTGTTGCTAAACAAAGAGACCTCGGAGTGTAGATTCATAGCTCCTTGAAAGTGGAGTCGCAGATAGATAGGATGGTGAAGGCGGCATTTGGAATGCTTTCCTTGATTGGTCAGAGTATTGAGTACAGGAGTTGGGAGGTCATGTTGAGGCTGTACAGGACATTGGTTAGGCCACTGTTGGAATATTGTGTGCAATTCTGGTCTCCTTCCTATCGGAAAGATGTTGTGAAACTTGAAAGGGTTCAGAAAAGATTTACAAGGATGTTGCCAGGGTTGGAGGATCTGAGTTACAGGGAGAGGCTGAACAGGCTGGGGCTGTTTTCCCTGGAGCATTGGAGGCTGAGGGGTGACCTTATAGAGGTTTACAAATTATGAGGGGCATGGATGGGATAAATAGACAAAGTCTTTTCCCTGGAGTTGGGAGTCCAGAACTAGAGGGCATAGGTTTAGGGTGAGAGGAGAAAGATATAAAAGAGACCTAAGGGGCAACTTTTTCACGCAGAGGGTGGTACCTGTATGGAATGAGCTGCCAGAGGATGTGGTGGAGGCTGGTACAATTGCAACATTTAAGAGGCATTTGGATGGGCATATGAATTGTAAGGGTTTGGAGGCATATGGGTCGGGTGCTGACAGGTGGGACTAGATAAGGTTGGAATATCTGGTCGGCATGGACGGGTTGGACTGAAAGGTCTGTTTCCATGCTGTACATTTCTATGACTCTATGACTCTATGACTTCGGAAGACAGACTTGATAATAAACATGGAGAAAGTGCAGACTGCGGATGCTGGAGATTAGAATGGTGCTGGAAAAGCAGAGCCGGTCAGGCAGCATCCGAGGAGCAGGAGAGTCGACATTTTGAGCAAAAACTCTTCCTGACATTCCTGATGAAGAGCTTATGCTCAAACCATTGACTCTCCTGCTTCTCAGATGCTGCCTGACCAGCTGTGCTTTACAAGCACCACACTTGATGATAAACCTGGCTGACAGTGGGTATATTGATCACAACCCTTAAAGATTTTGGAAAATTTATGTATAAAAATTCCAGACTGTTTTGATAGACCTTACTGTTGCAGTCAATTAATTTGAAAATTATACATGTGGCCGGACAAGAGAACATAATTACTGACACGTTGTCACAACTTTGATGAACAAACATGGAGGTGGGAAAAATAGAAGTGAAATGAAATGTAGTAGTATATGTTTGCATGCTTAGAATTAACATCATGCATATATATTGTAGTGTACTGTTATAAGAATATAAGACTAAAGGTTTTTAAAAATGAAGCCATCTTTGTATATTTTTAAGGGGGGAAGTGTGACTATACTTAGGTTTTAAGAGGTGTATCTGTCCTGGTTTTATTTATGAAGAAAGTTTGGGACTGAGGTGTCATGCAGCCTATTCCAAAACTAATAAAGTAAACAGCTTGTGAAGCTTTCAAGTTTATTTTTTACAATTTGGAACAATAGAAGCAGTCTGAATGGGTGGGGGAAAGCTCCCACAGACCCAGGATATTTTTTAGTTTTTGCTTTCAGTAGCAGTTACTGCTGGAATCTTGAAGCTGAATGTGGAAGCTGTTTTTCTTCTCTCTGTTACATACAACTAAAAGGTTCTCTTCCCCCACTCGAATTACATGTGAGGCAATGTATTTTACCGAATTTGTCTTTGTCATAGGGCTGTTTATGGGATGTTACTGTATTGGAATAGTTACCATTTAGTAGTTAAATAATTTATTATGCTGTTAAGGTTTCCAGCACAGTTACAGTTAAGCCAATTTTTTGTTTCTTTTTATTTTGTCTGTATTTTAAGTTTAATGTAAAAATAAAGTTTATTCTGCTTAAAGTCGATAGTTTGACAAATCAAATTGTATCTGGAAAACAATGTCTCACACTTAACTCAAAAATAAGAAAACTTTAGGGTCCAGGCCATGTTCTTAATACATTCTGAGAAGGTTTGGTCTGATCCACAATAACAGAGATGGGCAACTTCAGGCTGCTAATACATGACAGATGTTTCAAGGTGGCATTAGTGCCGGGGATGCTGGGTAGTGGCAATACTTCCAGCTACAGCAGGAAAATCAGGATAGCATCAGACAAGAGGGTGCCATAGGGGTGTGGTGGATGATGTTATATGGTTGAAGGCATGTACTGTACCTATAAGAGAGTGAGAACTAAGAGATTACAAATATCTGTGCATGTGACTAAATGGCAATCCCAGACTATACTGGAAAAATTGAAAATATGTAACATTGGCTATGAAATGGATACCTGAGTTTTAGTTGTTGTTTTGACAAAATTCAAATTTAACCAATCAGTTTAAACTACACCCCAGGATACTAAAACACAATCAAGTTTGAATTTAAAAAGAAAGAAGATGACCCAGGAAATTCAGCAGCCAGATGAGTGAAGACACCAAAGAAGACAGTGACTGTGTCGTTTTGAAATTAAGTTGATGTAATTTTAATAAGTGTCTTATTGGAACAGCATATTATTATTGAGTTGGAGGCAGACAGCAGGAGTTTCTATCTGACAATCAAATCTTACTTGCACAAGATTATATTTTTATATACTTGAGGCATCAGGAGGCTCTGATAACTGATCAAACCACCATGTAAATTTGGTTGAAAGACAGTGGTCTCTCCCCGCTGTGACTTGGTGGCAGCTGCCTAAGCTTCTGTTGTCCCTCAGCAAGGAGTCCTGGACTTTGGAATATGCCAGTCTGCAATACTCAGTTGAGGTCAACTCTTTGGTCTGGAAAAGCAACATTTTTTGGGCAGAGCAAAGAACATTTTTCACTGTGTTGATGGTCCTTCAGGCACATTGCGTTTGTCTCAATGGACATCCCGGGGAACAGACCATAGAGCTCAGAATCCTGCATCATGGAGCTGCTTGGGATGAACCTCAACAAAAACCACTGCATCTTTCTCCAGACTTATTTTGCAAAGACATATTCCAGCAAAAGATATGTGACAGTCTTTACCCTTCCACAGCTGTTTGGAGGGCAGCATGCTGTGGCTCAATGAGTCAGGGCTTACATGAAGGATCTCACAGTTAGTGCCCTTCTTATCACCAGCTAAGCAATGTCTTGGCGCTTGTTGGAAAGTTCTGGTGATGAGGCATTCTGCCAATGACTTTGACAGTCTGCTGAAAGAACAACCCAATAGGATCCACCCTCTCCTTTTCCTGCAGGATCTCAAGGACACTTTAAGCTGACCACTTCCTGATGAAATTGTGGTCAAAGGTGCTCATCTTTGCAAATTTCTCCATGAAGAACTGGGGATATGGAATGGTCCAAATATTGGAGGTTTCCACGTTATTGAGACCAGACCTATCTGTCACAACACCATGGTTAGGTAGAACCTCAGGAGAAAGTGATGCTTAAGGTTTGTGTACCATATTCAAAGCTTTGTGTACAGCTTTGAATATGGTGTCTCTGAAGACATGGTCCACTTAGACCTCTAAATGAAGAGGAAGATGGCTTGGGTGACTGCAACAATGGGCATAGCACAGATAGAGCAGCTAATGTGTAGAAGACTCCACACCGGGTTAAGTCTGGGGGTGGTGAAATGATATCAGGAACACCAATGGCAGAAACAAGACTCCGCCAAGTAAGAGAAACAGTTTTATACAGGACATGAAGTTTGGTGTAAGAATCACGGTCATGGTCTTACATCGGTAAGAGGCATGGTCGATGCGAGATCAGGACCAGTGATGTATAAAGTTCAAGGAGGTGCAACGATCCTGAACAAACACACTGGGTGCTGGCAGATGGGAATAGATTGGGTTGGGATATCTGGTTGGCATGGACGAGTTGGACTAAAGGGCCTGTTTCCATGCTGTACATCTCTATGACTCTAAGACTCTATGGACTGTAAGAAAGCCACAAATTCACAATTGGAATGTGGGTTACATAGTCATGCAATTTTTCAGTTTTAGTCAGTGTCCTTATTTCAGTTAAAAACAGTCTTTTTTAAAATCTCCAACGTCTGTGGTTTGCCAATTAAATAAATATGAGCATAATATTGTAAATAAATCCAAGGAAAAATATTCATTGCAAAGAATCACTAAACAAGGGTGTTCTCAAAAATATTATCTCCAAATCCACCTTCTATATCTACTGTCATGTTTAGTTTCCAAGTTTGAGTTATTTTTAAGTGGACTGCACCACTACAAGAAGACAACTCCCTACTTGCCTCTGTGATGCAACATATAAAACAATATGGAAGGAGCTTGATAGCATCTAGGACAAAGCAGCCCAACTGGATTGGCACCACATCCGCAAACGTCCATTCCCTTCACCACTGAGGCTCGCTCAACAGCAATGTGTACTATCTACAAAACTGCACTGCAGAGATTCACTAAAGATCCTTAGAGTACACATCCCAAACATACAACGACTTGCTTGTAGAAGGACACGGGTAGCAGATACATATGAACACCGCCACTTGCAAGTTCTGCTCCAAGCCAGTCAGCATCCTGACTTGGATATATATCACTCTTCCTTCATGTCGCTGAGTCAAAATCCTGGAATTCCCTCCTGAAGGGCATTGTGGGTCAACCTATAACATATGGATTGCTGCTGTTCTTGGAGGCAGCTCACCACCACCTTCTCAAGGATACCCAGGGATCAGCAATAAATGCTGACCAGCCAGGGATCCCTGCATCTCACAAATGAATATAAAAAATACCTTCTCAAAGGCAAAACAGGATGGACAATAAAGTCAGGGCTGAAAATGTATTGCTGGAAAAGCGCAGCAGTTCAGGCAGCATCCAAGGAGCAGGACAATCGATGTTTCGGGCATGAGCCCTTCTTCAGGAATCAATAAAGTCAGCATGCCCACATCCCATGAAGGGAAAAAAATACGTATGATAATGAAATGTTGGTTACAGAGCAAAAGCCAGTCTTTTTAAAGTTCCAGGAACAAAATTGAACAAAAATTCAATATTTGAATAGAGCGAGTTGATAATTTTAAGTTAATTGTGATCCCACAAATATAATTTGTATATAAACCATGCAATTTGAGTGTATTAGTCAATTTTAATTTAAGCGTTCTAGAAATAGCTTATTATGAGACTAATTTTACCTGATTCACTTGCACTGACTATTTCCCCAAATGAAGATGCAGAACGACATAACCTAGCAGGCCCTGTACTTTGGCACATGTGCATCGCATGGCTGTTTTTCCAACTGACCATCCTCTTCCCCACATCAAACCTTTAAATATTTAAAGGGACTGCCATTTGGGACATTGGGAGTGTGCTGTGAAATGCAGATGTCAGATGGGCTTTTTAACAAGGAGGACCAGAAGATGATGTGTCAGGTAAGTACTTAGGAGCTTGAGAACAGTAACCAAGATTTCCAGTGAAAGAGGAGAGATTATGGTGTCTGCTGGCTCAATGAGAATTGAATTGGAGACTCACTAGTTAGAAAACAATTAGAATTGGAGTTAGAATTAGGTATATTGTCATGTATACTCAACTACAAAGTTACAGGAGTACAGTGAAAACTGAACAAGGTTGCCATTCCTAGTAGCATCTTAGGTACAAAGGTACAAAATAGAAAAATAAAGAAATAAGTTAAAAGTTTGTCATTACGGTCCTACTAGAGACATGGGTCTGTAGTCGCCCCATGCTGGGCTTTCCCCACAAGGGCATGCTGTCCCCTGTGCTGAGCTGAGTCCCTCACCACCAACTGCCATCCAGGCTTGCCAGCTGTTTCATCACCGACCTGTGATGATGCTGCTCCTTTAGCAAGGTTATATTGTCCTTTGCTTTTTTTCAGGAGATCGTAAAAACACAGGTTATGAAAAGTCTGGGCTTGGCTGGGTTTTAGGGTCAATTTGATGATAGGTAACAGATACTGCCTCAAGCAAAAGGTTTTCAAGTTTTAAAAAAACACTTGTACAGTGAAAGGGAATTGCTAGTTCTCCCAGTTCAGCTTTTCTCTGGTTTGATTTGGCGTTTAGCAGTCTGACTATTCGCTGAAAACAGTCTGGCAGTTTTAAGGCTGCTAATCCAAGAAATAGCTATATCGAAGAAGGTGTTCCATACTGCCATCTCTCTCTCTCTCTCTCTCTCTCTCCTGTCAGACCTCGTGTTTGATTTTACCTTTTGTGTTTATGGTGATTGTTGCAAGTATTGGGAACAGCATTATTAAGTTGGAATAATCTGTTTTCTGAAAGGGTAAGTTATTCAGTATTCTGTTCTCTTTTATTTGTGTTCCATTCAGTAATCTTGTAAATAAATTCTGTTTTGTTTTAACCAAAGTGGTTTGACCAGCTGCATCTCTCCTGGAATATCCATTCTACACCTGCTTAAAACAACGAGCAAAGTTAGGGTCCAAGCTACTTTTTAAAAAGGTTTTGAAGGGTCTGGCTTGGTCCATAACAGACTGCCACTCGGGCTTGCCAGCCACTTCATCATCATCAAGACTCACAAGCTGCTTCAACACAACTGCCATCATGGCTCACCAGCCCCTTCACCACCAACCGCCATCCGGGCTCACCAGCCCCTTCACCATCAACCGTCATCAGGGCTCACCAGCCCCTTCACCACCAACCGCCATCAGGGCTCACCAGCCCTTTCACCACCAACCACCATCAGGGCTCACCAGCCACTTCACCACCAACCGCCATCAGGCTTGCCAGTTGCTTCACCACTGACCACCATCAGGGCTCACCAGCCCCTTTACCACTGACTATTGTCAGGGCTCACCAGCTGCTTCACCAATGACCATCATCAGGTCTCACCAGCCCATTCGCTATCAACCACCATCAGGGCTCACCAGCCCCTTCACTACCAATCACCATCAGGGCTCACCAGCCCCTTCACTACCAACCACCATCAGGGCACGCCAGCCCCTTCACTACCACCAGGGCCTGCCAGCCCCTTCACTGCCGACCGTCAAAGTGCTGAACAACAAGAATAAACCAGCAGGAGATGAGTATGTACTCCAATTCGAAGTTCAGAGGCTGGATCCTCAAGAATAAGGAATGGAAATCGTTTGGAGGAGGATGTTTTTACTATCGCAAAAAACGTATTTTTAAAAAATTTTTTTCCTTTCTTTTCTTTTTTTCTTATACACTCCACTCCCTGCGGCACCCACCTCTCCCTGAACAACTCCAGGGTGTTGATGGACACCACGTACTCCTTCTCCAAGGACACCCAGGCCCTAACGTATTCCCCAGTTTGTATATTTTTCCCCAGCACCCATAGTGTGTGTGCGCAGGTGTGAGACGCAGTGAGAGACACAAAGTGCACAAATCTTTATTCAATTTCCACTATCAGGAAGAAAGGAAACACTCGAGTGGCTGTGACAAGCAGAGCCCTACACATCAAAGGGCAATGCTGTGTGATCAAACAGTGAAGTGAAGGGAAGGGCAGGGACTAAATCAAAATAGAGTTGGAGGGGGAAATGATGCACTCCACTCCCTGCGGCGCCCACCTCTCCCTTAACAACTCCAGGGCGTTGGTGGACACCGCGTGCTCTTTCTCCAAGGACACTCGGGCTCTAACGTAACCGCGGAAGAGGGGCAGGCAGTCGGCCCTAACGACCCCCTCCACGGCCCGCTGCCTGGACCTGTTTATGGCCAGCTTGGCCAGGCCCAGGAGCAGACCCACGAGGAGGTCTTCAGACCTGCCCTCCCTCCTCCGTACTGGGTGCCCGAAGATCAGGGACGTGGGACTGAAATGCAACCAAAAGCAGAGGAGAAGGTTTTTGAGAAAATCAAAAAGGGAGTGCAAACGCCCACACCCAATATACACGTGGTCCACGGACTCCACAGCACCACAGAACAAGCAGTTGGGCTGGGAGTCCGTGAACCACCTCAATTTGCGGTTGCAGGGGACCGCTGCGTGCAGCACCCTCCACCCCAGATCCCCGAGAGAAAGGGGCAGGACTCCCACGTAGAGGGCCCTCCACTGCGGATCCCCAACACCTGGTGGCAAATGGGCATGCCAAGGCGTGTCCGGACGGTGGATGAGAGAGAAGAGATGGACGGTGTGCAGCAGCAGTCTATACAGGGCCCACCTTTTTACCCCCTGAAAGGAAACAAAATTAAAACTTCGGAGGCAGCTCAGGTTGTGGGGCACAGGCTCCCGCAGGAAGTATGGGACCTTGGAGCCAATGTGAAATTCCGTTCAGGCAGGGGTAAGCGCGGATGGGATCCCACCGCACACCTGAGCGTCCTCCAACTGGTGCACTATGTCGGGTCCGAGCATCGCCGTTTTAAGGCGTCGGATGGCGGTGGCCACGTACCAGACGTCTACCGCTGCCCTGCTCGCTATGTCTTGCGGCAACGTCCAGTCCAGGCCTCTGGCACCCAGCACGTCCTTGACCCTGGTCACCCTCGCCGCCACGGCCCTCCCCTCCGACAGCCACTCGAACACGTGAGTACGGAGGTGCGGATTCCTGAGCAACGGCTCCCTGACGACAGCCGGTACTCCTGCCGGAGGGTAGGCGCGGCGCGATTCGACCATGTTCCAGACAGTGATCAAGTCCTGGTAAAAGACAGGCAGCACCTTGAGGGCGACCTCCAAATCATTGCGGTCAACGAACAGGAGCTGCGTGTCGTAGTTGAGGTTAGTCACCTGGCGGAAAAAATACGTCGCCAGGGCGCACCACCTAGGAGGAGGCTTGACGTAAAGGTATCGCTGCAAGGTCTGAAGGCAGAATGTCGCCACCTGGGTGCGGATGCACACCAGCGACTGACCGCCTTCCTCAATAGGGAGACTCAGAACCTGCGCAGCAACCCAGTGCATCTTTTTGTCCCAGAAGAAGTCGACCAACGTTCTCTGGATGTCAGCGACAAAGCCAGGAGGAGGGACCAAAGTGACCAGTCGGTACCACAGCATGGCAGCCACCAGCTGGTTTATGACTAGCACTCGGCTCCTGTAAGATAGCACTTGGAGCAGTCCTGTCCAGCGGCCTAGGCGAGCCGAGACTTTGGCCTCCAGCTCCTGCCAGTTGGCCGGCCAAGATTCCTTGGCCGGTCTGAGATAGACCCCCAGGTAGAGGAGATGGGTGGTACTCCAGCTGAACCCCCGAAACTCCTCCGGCAGAGAGTCCACCCGCCACGGACCGACCAGTAGTCCAGAACATTTGGCCCAGTTGATCCTGGCACAAGACGCTGCTGAGTACAAGGCCTGGCACTCGTGCATCCTCCCCAGGTCAGCCGGGTCGGTGAAAGTGAGGAGCACGTCGTCGGCGTAGGCCGAGAGGACCACTCCTGTGCCGGTGCCACGCAGAACTAGCCCCGACAACCTCCTCTGCAAGAGGCATAGGAAAGGCTCCACGCACAGGGAATACAGCTGGCCGGACAGGGGGCAGCCTTGACGCACTCCTCTCCCGAAGCGAAGGGGCCCCGTCAGGGACCCGTTAACTTTAACCAGACACTCTGCGGCGGCGAAAATGTATTTTATTCATAAATGATCAATGGGCACAAAGCAGTTCAATTTGGACATTGCATAGAATGCAGTGAAATTATGATTTTCTTCATTTTGAACTCCAACCCATTGCAAAAAAATGTAGCCTTTACTAAACATGACAAGGAATTATTTACATTCCCAATAAAGTAGCAAGAGGACCTTGAACAGATCCACATTACATTGTGGTAGAAAGCCCTTCAATAGGAGCCTTTCTGTGGAAAAAGGGATCATGCTGTAAGGTTGAGTGAAAAAGGAGTTAATGGGAAGGTGAGGGCAGTAACAAATTAAAAATACTGTATATGAATGCGCGAAGCATTAGAAATAAGATGGATGAGCTTGAGACTCATTTGGAAATTGGCAGATACGATATTGTGGGGATAACTGAGACATGTCTTCTAGTGGACAGGGCCTGGGAAATGAATATTCAAGGCTACATTTGCTATCGTAAGGACAGAGTGATGGCAAGGGGATGGGGTGGCCATGTTGGTAAGGGAGGATATTCAGTCCCTTGCGCGGGGGGACCTAGAATCAGGGGATATAGAGTCAGTATGAAAAGAGCTGAGAAATTCTAAGGGTAAAAAGACTCTCTTGGGAGTTACCTACAAGCCCCCGAACAGTAGTCTGGATGTCGGATGTAAGCTGAATCAGGAGGTGAAATTGGCCTGTCGCAAAGATGTTACTACAGTTGTTATGGGGGATTTCAACATGCAGGTAGACTGGGAGAATCAGGATGGTATTGGACCTCAAGAAAGAGACTTTGTGGAGTGCCTCCGAGATGGTGCTGGAGCCTACCAGGAAGAAGGCAATTCTGGATCTGCTATTGTGCAACGAACCAGAATTGATCAAGGACCTCGAAGTGAAGGAGCCATCGAGAAGTAGTGACCATAATACAATAAGCTTCTATCTGCAAATCCAACTCCTGTACTCAATATTCTGACCAATCAACGAAAGCATACCAAATGCCTTCTTCACTACCCTATCTACCTGCGACTCCACTTTCAAGGAGCTATGAACCTGCACTCTAAAGTCTCTTTGTTCAGCAACAGTCCCTAGGACCTTACCATTAAATGTATAAGTCCTGCTAAGATTTGTTTTTCCAAAATGCACCTCACATTTATCTGAATTAAACTCCATCTGCCACTTCTTAGCCTATTGGCCCATCTGATCAAGATCCCATTGTAATCTGAGGTCATCTTCTTCTCTATCCACTACACCTCCAATTTTGGTGTTATCAGCAAAGTTACTAACTATACCTCTTATGCTTACATCCAAATCATTTATATAAATGATGAAAACTAGTAGACCCAGCACCGATTCTTGTGGCACTCCATTGGTCACAGGCCTCCAGTCTGAAAAACAACCCTCCACCACCACCCTCTGTCTTCTACCTTTGAGTCAGTTCTGTATCCAAATGGCTAGTTCTCCCTGTCTTCCATGAGATCCACCTTACTCACCAGTCTCCCATGGGGAACCTTGTCAAATGCCTTACTGAAGTCCATATAGATCACATCTACTGCTCTGCCCTCATCAATCTTCTTGGTTACTTCTTCAAAAAACTCAATCAACTTTGTGAGACATGATTTCCCATGCATAAAGCCGTGTTAACTATTCCTAATCAGTCCTTGCCTTTCCAAATACATGTACATCCTGTCCCTCAGGATTCCCTCCAACAACTTGCCCACCACTGATGTCAGGCATGCTGGTCTATAGTTCCCTGGCTTGTCCTTACCACCTTTAGATTAGATTAGACTTACAGTGTGGAAACAGGCCCTTCGGCCCAACAAGTCCACACCGACCCGCCGAAGCGCAACCCACCCATACCCCTACATTTACCCCTTACCGAACACTATGGGCAATTTAGCATGGCCAATTCACCTGACCCGCACATCTTTGTGACTGTGGGAGGAAACCGGAGCACCCGGAGGAAACCCATGCAGACACGGGGAGAACGTGCAAACTCCACACAGTCAGTCGCCTGAGTCGGGAATTGAACCCGGGTCTACAGGCGCTGTGAGGCAGCAGTGCTAACCACTGTGCCACCGTGCCGCCCACCTTTCTTAAACAGTGGCACCAAGTTAGCCAACCTCCAGTCTTCCGGCACCTCATCTGTGACTATCGATGATACAAATATCTCAGTAAGAGGCCCCACAATTACTTCCCTAGCTTTCCACAGAGTTCTAGGGTGTACCTGATCAGGTCCTGGGGATTTATCCACTTTTATGCATTTCAAGACATTCAGCACTTCCTCATCTGTATTGTGAACATTTTTCATGATGTCACCATCTATTCCCCTACATTCTATATCTTCCATGTCCTTTTACACAGTAAATACTGATGCAAAATACTTGTTTCGTATCTACCCCATCTCCTGTTCTGAGCAAATACTGCAAGAAAAACTGAGTGTTCCTCAGATGGTTGTAATTTGCAGTAATTTCTGTCATCTGGGTGTTTTGCTAACAACTGCATGAGATGGATCAAGGTCTCACCAATGTGCTGGGTGCTGTGCCTGATAAAGTTTGCTTATTGACTCAGATATGCTTCATGTTGGTTTTTGGATGTAAGATATTGCTTAATCTGTATTTAATGCCTGCTAATTTTGGATCTTGATGTATAAGGTAGCTATTGCAGATTTTTTAATGAACTTGGTTAGATCTGTTATGACACTCTGGATCCAGTGGAGTTTGAAACTTGGATCTTCTGTCTTAGAGGTAGAGACAGCACCACTGCACTTTGCAACCCCAAGCTAGCCATTGTAAGTTATTTTTGTTAACTTTGTTTTCTAGCCTGTGGAATCTTGTGACCTTACCCTGTTAAGGATTTGGGATTCCCAAATATCATCTACTTTTAAATATATTAAGTTAACTAGATTGTTAACTAGACGTTCTCAACGAGATTGTAGCCAAACTTAGATGTTGGGGCTAAGGTTATGACAACTTTTGTTTGAAAACTGAACCTTTTTTTAGTTCTCTTCTAGCCAATGTAAACATGCAAAATAATTAATGTTTAAAAATAACTATTTGCTTGTTTATTGTAGATAAGAAAATTCTGGTTAAATTAAATTTGGAGCTGAATCTGAAATCTGCTGACTGAAATTCGAAAGACATTATTCTAAAACATTTTTGCACATGCAGGACTTTCACATACTTTCCATCTGAGCATAGTTATGACCTAAGCAGACAATATGGAGAATTAGCTCATCTTTACTAAAACATGTCTGAGATGTTGGTTCAAAAGCAATAGTCAATGGAAGTGTAAGAAATTATGATGGTCTGAAAGAAAAACAGCAATTATCTGGGGGCCTCACTCTTTTCATTTGCTAATTTTGGGGCCTATGTAGACCTAAGTCAGAAATTCAAGTTGATAAAAATAATTGAATATCCATGCTTCTAGTGAATGTAAGGATCCCATATTTGCAATGATGCATGCTATGTTATGCAACTGACAGAACTTGTCTTGTTCTCCAATAAGCATTATGAGTTTGTGTCATTCTCCAGGCTTTTCTTGATGTCGTTGCATAGTTTCTATTCAAATAATCATCTCTTGAATACCTCAATTGATTCTGTGTCTACCACACAGCTAATAAACTACAGATTGGAACTCCTTTCGAGAATTTTTCTTCATCACATTTGTAATATTTGTGAATCACTTTAAAGGAAGAATGTGAATGCAGCTTTACTGTGTTGCCTCGAACTGTACGTGATACACCAGTTGAGGTCCAAGCAGTGTCTAGTATGAGTTCTGCATAGCCTCCCTGCTACTGTATTCCGTTGTTCCCATTAGAATCCAGAACACTGAATGCTTTATTGTCTGTTCTCTCCACTTATCCTGCCATATTCAGTGGCATTTGCACAGATACACCCAAATCCTTTGCCTCTGCACTCCTTTAAGTGTAGTATAGTATTTGATTTGATTTGATTTATTACCATTGCATGAACTGAAGTATTGTGAAAAGTGCAGTTTTACATGCTTTACAACAGATCATACAATGTGCATCAGGGTTACAGAAATATTGCGTGCAATTCTGGCCTCCTTCCTATCGGAAAGATGTTGCAAAGCTTGAAAGGGTTCAGAAAAGGTTTACAAGGATGTTGCCAGGGTTGGAGGATTTGAGCTATTGGGAGAGGCTGAACAGGCTGGGGCTGTTTTCCCTGGAGTGTCTGAGACTGAGGGGTGACCTTACAGAGGTTTATAAAATTATGAGGAGCATGGATAGGGTAACTATGCAAAGTCTTTACCCTCGGGTCGGGGAGTTCAGAACTCAAGGGCATAGGTTTAGGTTGAGAAGGGAAAGAAATAAAACAGACCAAAGGGGCAACTTTTTCACACAGAGGGTGGTATGTGTATGGAATGAGCTGCTGGAGGAAGTGATGGAGGCTGGTACAATTGCAACATTTAGGAGGCATTTGACTGGGTGTATGAATAGGAAGGGTTTGGAGGGATATGGGCCAGGTGTTGGCAGGTGGAACTAGATTGGGTTGGGATATCTGGTTGGCATGGGCAGGTCTGTTTCCATCTGTACATCTCTAAGACTCTATGACTATGAACAGATTACAGGATATAATTGCTGAGGTGGCGAGAGAGAGAGATCAACATTAACATTAAAATGGTCCATTCAAAAGTCTGACAACAGCGGAGAAGAAGCTGTTCTTGAATCTTATCATTTATGTTATATTGTCTGTCCACGTTCTTCTGATGATAAGACATCACCTCACACCTTTCTGTCCCCTACTTGCTTACTGTACCAGGTTGTCTAGATTCTCTTGGAGTTTTGAATGCCCTCTTCATATTTAGTGCTTTCAAGATTTGTGGCATCCATCAACTTTGAAATTATCCTACATATTAATTGCAGGAGAGAGAGAGAGAGAACCTGCACAGTTACTGCCTTTGCTGTTTGAATTCATGTATCACTGGACATCGGAGTGCATCTGGGAAAATTAACAAACAGTGAAATTCACAACTGATCTTGGAGGAACTGTTGGGCGAAGTTCACAGCACAGAATCAAATAAGTTAATCATTGTTTTAAGTGTGGCCAATAGTGAATCTGCAGTAGTGAAAAGAGTGGGTTCTTTTTTGATTATATGTTTTTTGAAAATTTATTTCTTCATTAAACTTAAAATATAAACCATAACTAATAATTCAACCTGGGGCAGTGTTTGTAGAGGAATAAGACGGTGTTATTTTCTGGGTCTGTAGATTGTGTAGGAGCAAAAATGGCCTTTAATAGAGTGATATGTACTTCTCGTCAGATGTGGGAGTTTAAAGAGAGATTAAGGATTACTGCGGATTATATCTGCTATAAATGCTGTTGGCTGTGAATCTAGTCAGATTGAATTGATTGGTTAGAGAGACAGTTAGAAGTAATGAGGAATTTTCAACAACAACAGTATGTGATGGAATGCAGTTATATGAAGGGGGGAGTGTCTCAGATACAGTCACATAGATGGGTTAACTCCAGGAAAGGTAAGAGAGGTAGGCAGCTAGTGCAGGAGTCTTTTGTGGATATATCCATTTCAAACAGGAATGCTGTGTTGGAAAATGTAGGGGGTAATGGGTTCTCAGGGGAACATAGCACAAACAACCAGGTTTGTGGTATTGAGATGGCGCTAATGCAATGAGGGGTACATTGGGTTCCAAGAGATCAATTGTGCTCGGGGATTCTCTAGTCCGAGGTACAGACTGACGTCCCTGTGGCCAGCAGCAAAAAAGCAGAATAGTGTGTTGCTTCCCTGGTGCCAGGATCAAGGATGTCTCAGAGACAGTGCAGAATGTTCTCACGGCCAGCAAGAGATCATTGTCCACATTGGAACCAATGACATAGGAAGGGAAAAGGTTGAGATTCTGAAGGGACATTACAGAGAATTAGGCAGAAATTTAAAAAGGAGGTCCTCGAGATAGTAATATCTGGATTACTCCCGGTGCTATGAGCGAGTGAGGGCAGGAGTAGGAGGATAGAGCCAATGAATGCATGGCTGAGGAGCTGGTATATGGGAGAAGGATTCACATTTTTGGATCATTGGAATCTCCTTTGGGGTAGAAGTGACCTGTACAAGAAGGACGGATCACATCTAAATTGGAAGGAGACTAATATACTGGCAGGGAAATTTGCTAGAGCTGCACTGGAGGATTTAAACTAGTAAGGTGGGGGGATGGGATCCAGGAAGATAGTGAGGAAAGAGATCAATCTGAGACTGGTACAGTTGAGAACAGATGAGAGTCAGACAGTCAGGGCAGGCAGGGACAAGGTAGAACTAATAAATTAAGCTGCATTTATTTCAGTGCAAGAGGCCTAACAGGGAAGGCAGACAAACCCAGGATATGTTTCAGAACATGGGACTGGGATATCATAATAATTACAGAAACATGGCTCAGGGATGGGCAGGACTGGCAGTTTAATGTTCCAGGATACAAATGCTACAGGAAGGACAGAAAGGGAGGCAAGAGAAGAGGGGGAATGGCATTTTTGAAAATATTCCCAGAAATACATCCAGGAAAGTTATTTGGGTGGAACTGAGAAATAAGAAAGGGATGATCACCTTATTGGGATTGTATTATAGACCCCCTAATAGTCAGAGGGAAATTGAGAAACAAACTTTTAAGGAGATCTCAGCTCTCTGTAAGAGTAACAGGGTGGTTACGGTAGGGGATTTTAGCTTTCCAAACATAGACTGGGACTGCTATTGTGTTAAGGGTTTAGATGGAGAGGAATTTGTTAAGTGTGTACAAGACAATTTTCTGATTCAGTATGTGGATGCACCTACTAGAGAAGGTGCAAAACTTGACCTACTCTTGGGAAATAATGCAGAGCAGGTGACCGAGGTGTCAATGGGGGAGCACTTTGGGGCCAGTGACCATAATTCTATTAGATTTAAAATAATGATGGAAAAGGATAGACCAGATCTGAAAGTTAAGTTCTAAATTGGAGAAAGACCAATTTTGAAGGTATTAGGCAAGAACTTTCAAGAGCTGACTGGGGGCAAATGTTCACAGGTAAAGGGACGGCTGGAAAGTGGGAAGTCTTCAGAAATGAAATAATGAGAATTCAGAGAAAGTATATTCCTGACAGGGTGAAAGGAAAGCTGG
Organism: Hemiscyllium ocellatum; assembly: GCF_020745735.1. NCBI lineage: Eukaryota > Metazoa > Chordata > Chondrichthyes > Orectolobiformes > Hemiscylliidae > Hemiscyllium > Hemiscyllium ocellatum. The sequence continues at coordinate 46,649,457 of NC_083421.1, forward strand.
CAGGTACAGGGAATGCTGAATGACTAAAGAAATTGAGGGTTTGGTTAAGAAAATGAAGGAAGCATATGTAAGGTATAGACAGGATAGATCGAATGAATCCTTAGAAGAGTATAAAGCAAGTAGGAGTATTCTTAAGAGGGAAGTCAGGAGGGCAAAAAAGGGGTCATGAGATAGCTTTGGCAATTAGAATTAAGAAGAATCCACAGAATTTTTCAAATACATTAAGGACAAAAGGGCAACTAGGGAGAGAATAGGGCCCCTCAAAGATCAGCAAGGTGGCCTTTGTGTGGAGCCGCAGAAAATGGGGGAAGATACTAAATGAGTATTTTGTATCAGTATTTACTGTGGAAAAGGATATGGAAGATATAGAAAGTAACGAAATGCATGGTGACATCTTGCAATGTCCCAAATGTGCAGAACTCTCTGAGAGAAAACAAATTTCCACACCTGTCACATTTTTGGTAAAACGAACAAAGAGAAAGTAAGGATTACGATGCTGGAGATCAGAGCTGAAAATGTGTTGCTGGAAAAGCGCACCAGGTCAGGCAGCATCCAAGGAACAGGGGAATCGACGTTTCGGGCATGAGCCCTTCTTCAGGGCCTGTTTGATAATTCATTTTAATTTGAGTGTGAATCAGCATATAAAGCTTTTATAAGTTTTGACTTTGAGCACTTCACACTTGTGTTTCATGTCAGTGCTGCAAGTCAGAATACTTTGATGATCACACTTACAGGGATGAAGGACTCATGCCCGAAACGTCGAATTTCCTGTTCCTTGGATGCTGCCTGACCTGCTGCGCTTTTCCAGCAACACATTTTCAGCTCTGATCTCCAGCATCTGCAGACTTCACTTTCTCCTCGAAGATTTTAACCTACTGCGAATCCTCTTGCAAGGATGCCTTCCTTGAAGAAGCTCTCTTCCTCCCTCTACAAGGATTTCAGTGAGTCCCTCTCTCACTGCACACCCCAGGTCTCATCGCCCCTCCCCCAAGTCCCTCCTCCCTACCTTTTATCTTAGCCTGCTGGACACACATTCCTCATTCCTGAAGAAGGGCTTATGCCCGAAACGTCGAATCTCCTGTTCCTTGGATGCTGCCTGACCTGCTGCGCTTTTCCAGCAACACATTTTCAGTGATAACTCCCCAGGACCTGATCAGGTGTACCCTAGAACTCTGTGGTAAGCTAGATATGTGATTACTGGGTCTCTTGCTGAGATATTTGTATCATCAATAGTCACACGTGAGGTGCCGGAAGACTGGAGGTTGGCTAATGTGGTGCCACTGTTTAAGAAGGGTAGTAAGGACAAACCAGGGAACTATAGACCAGCATGCCTGATGCCGGTGGTGGGCAAGTTGTTGGAGGGAATCCTGAGGGACAGGATGCACTTGTATTTGGAAAGGCAAGGACTGATTAGGAATAGTCAACACGGCTTTATGTGTGGGAAATCATGTCTCACAAAATTGATTGTTTTCAGGAAGTAACAAAGAGGATTGATGAGGGAAGAGTGGTAGATGAGATCTATGTGGACTTCAGTAAGGCGTTTGACAATGTTCCCCATGGAAGACTGATTAGCAAGGTTAGATCTCATGGAATACAGGGAGAACTAGCCCTTTGGATACAGAACTGGCTCAAAGGTAGAAGACAGAGGGTGGTGGTGGAGGGTTGTTTTTCAGACTGAAGGCCTGTGACCAGTGGAGTGCCACAAGGATCCGTGCTGGGTCCTCTGCTTTTTGTCATTTACATAAATGATTTTGATGTGAGCATAAGAGGTACAGTTAGTAAGTTTGCAGATGACACCAAAGTTGGAGGTGTACTGGACAGCGAAGAAGGTTTCCTCAGATTACAACAGGATCTGGACCAGATGGGCCAATGGGCTGAGAAGTGGCAGATGGAGTTTAATTCAGATAAATGCGAAGTGCTGCATTTTGGGAAAGCAAATCTTAGCAGGACTAATACACTTAATAGTAAGGTCCTAGGGAGTGTTGCTGAACAAAGATACTTTGGAGTGCAGGTTCATAGCTCCTTGAAAGTGGAGTCGCAGGTAGATAGGATAGTGAAGAAGGTATTTGGTATGATTTTGTTCATTGGTCAGAGTACTGAGTACAGGAGTTGGGAGGTCATGTTGCGGCTGTACAGGACATTGGTTAGGCCACTGTTGGAATATTGCATGCAATTTTGGTCTCCTTTCTATTGGAAACATGTTGTGAAATGTGAAAGGGTTCAGAAAAGATTTACAAGGATGTTGCCAAAGTTTTTGGAGAATTTGAGCTATAGGGAGAGGCTGAACAGGCTGGGGCTGTTTTCCCTGGAGCGTTGGAGGTTGATGGGTGATCTTATAGAGGTCTCCAAAATTGTGAGGGGCATGGATAGGGTAAATAGGCAAAGTCTTTTCCATGGGGTCGGGGAGTCCAGAACTAGAGGGCATAGTTTTAGGGTGAGAGGTGAAAGATATAAAAGAGACCTACAGGGCAACATTTTCATGCAGAGAGTGGTACGTGTATGGAAAGAGCTGCCAGAGGAAGTGGTGGAGGCTGATATAATTGCAACATTTAAGAGGTATTTGGATGGGTATATGAATAGGAAGGGTTTGGAGGGATATGGGCCAGATGCTGGCAGGTGGGACTGGATTGGGTTGGGATATCTGGTTGGCATGGACAAGTTGGACCGAAGGGTCTGTTTCCATGCTGTACATCTCTATGACTCTATGACTGCATCTAGCTGACTAATAAATATCAGGAAATTCATGGTTTTCAAATATTAATACCTTAGAAACTTCACTATAACCCTTTCTCCAGCCTATAAAATATCAATTGACCACTGTGTTTCTCTGTTACTGATTCCTTTTAATCCATGGAATGGGTTAGTGAACATCAGCAAAATCAACAAGTCTTTGTCGGTTAAGATCCACAATTAAATTGTACATACGCATTGGATTGTATTATTGAAGTTGAACCCGGTTATTGAAGATAGGTAGGATACATAAACTTTGCTGAGTAAACGGGTCTTTAGGGTATTTGCATGTCTAATATAATGGAAGAGTAAATGCAGAGGGGAACACAGTTCATAGAATATTCATGACTCATTGCAGCTTTATTTTTCACAACTGCCTTCCTGAATTGAGATGATTCTCCGTATGGGACACTGAGCTGGCAGAAAAGGCTCCATTTTGGTTGTTCTGAATGTCAAAGATCAGCAGGAATAGGTAGCCATCCTAAATATGGTGAAAGTCTTTAGCTACCTAAAGAAGGATTAAAGTTTGGAAAATATAAAATGATTTTGGTCTGTGCTGAAGATGTCGCTTAAAATGTCCCTATTACCATAAAACAAACTAATCTTATTGAGTACTGAAATCAAAGCTGCATGTATACATTCAAGGACGCTGCAAAATTTTGGTAAATTTAAAGGTCCAATTTTGAGCTCAAGTACATCTAACCTAATCAAAAGTTTTAAACTTTGAGAGATATCTTTCCAGTATTTTTGCAGGCATGTTGATGACTCTACAGCATTATATTGCATGTCATTTAGCACTGCTCAGCTGTTAAGGCCATGTTTGTGTGACATTAGTGAGTAGGATATGTACAACTTGATGAGAATTTTGTGGTAAAAGAATGAAATATAAATGACCAATAGTTGATGGTCAAAAGCTTGAGAAATATCAAGCAAATTCTAAATTAATTGAAACCAGGTCATAATTAATGGTCACTAAATTAGATGTTGGGCACTACTTTGATAATGCAGCTCCCTAGTTAGTGCTGAATCTATGTAAATACACATGGACAATGAACAAATCTGCTCAATTATTTTCCCCCCTAACACTATTTTGATTTAATCCATGCCCTCCCCTTCACTGTTTGATTACACAGCGTTGCCCTATGAGAAGGGCACTGCTTGTCACTGGTCACTCGGATGTTTCCTTTCTTCCTGCTGGTGATACATAAATAAAGATTTACACACTTGTTGTTTCTCACTGCACCCGACACCTGCACACACACGACATGGATGCGGGGGGGAAATAAGCACAACACTGTCAGGCAGTAGTGTGGGAAATATTTTTAAAAAATTAAACAGGAGTGTCAGACATCCAAAATAAAGAAAAAAAAATCTGCTCAACATCCAAATTCTCAATTTTTTGAGTTAATTTACATTCTGATATTCACCAATTATTTTTGGAGGTGACTCTGGCAAGGGAAAAACGTTGTCAACAGTGAAAGCAAATTGACTTGGGTATATAAAAGAAGATGGTATAATACTTTGCAGATTACTTGGTATTTACAAAGCCCTGAAATCTCATTCCCTAAGATTTACTGTCTTCTAGTAGTACAGTCTGTCCACCCACAATCCATAAAATATGATCAGAAATTCTGCAGCATTTTCCACTGCTGTGATGGGAAACCCATGACATATATAGAATTTGTCTTGAATCCCTTAATATTCCAATAATGTTTGCCTTTATAACCTATTTTCAGACTGACCGTAGAACAGTATTTTTTCAAATAACAGTTCTTCAGCCTTTAGTAGCTTTGGTTGCCACATTCATAAAACGGAGATGGAAACTCTTTATCATCACTAAATTAAGATGGAATAATGAAACAGTCAAAATGCTCATTATTTTGGTGCAAGGTTGCATACAGCACACTTGTTTTTCAACATGCATTTAATAACATTTTATAATAAAATTGCTGTTGTATATTTTGATCAGTGTTTCAGCCATTAGCTTGATTGCACGTTTGACTAAATCTTTCTTGCTAATGATTATAGTTAGAGATTGCAATACAATAAATATCACTGCTTCCTGGAAAGTTGTGTATTTTTTTCATCTTTTATTAGCCTTTGAAACACTGACAGGCCTCAACCTGCACCACTGAGCTCCTTTTAAGAGTTGCACTGAGTGCACTGATGCCAATAAGAGGATTTTAGGGTCATGTAATATTAAAATCTTCGAGTAAAAAGTGAGGTCTGCAGATGCTGGAGATCAGAGCTGAAAATGTGCTGCTGGTTAAAGCGCAGCAGGTCAGGCAGCATCCAAGGAGCAGGAAATTCGACGTTTTGGGCATAAGCCCTTCATCCTGATGAAGGGCTTATGCCCGAAATGTCGAATTTTCTGTTCCTTGGATGCTGCCTGGCCTGCTGCGCTTTAACCAGCAGCACATTTTCAGCTCATGTAATATTAAAACTACCTTTGGATCAAGGAAGAGTGTGCAGCTATTATAAATACAGATTCAACAGATCTTGTAGCATCTATGGAGAGAGTTAACATTTCAAGTCGCATGAGTCTTAAGAACTGATGGCAAATAAAAATATTATTTGCATTATGTTCTTGAAAGAGGAAACTAGAGGAAATATGAAAGGGAATATCTGGAATAAGCAGGACAGGAGAGATTAATTTGCAAAGATGGCATGGAACAAAAGGAGTGCTAAGTGGTGGTAATAGTTGTGATAAAGAAATAAAGCATTTTGTCTCGAGTTAGTGTGAATGGCAGAATAATTAAAACTCTGCCTGAAATCAAAGACATGAAAAATGAGATTAAGACCACAATATAATTTTAAAAAACAACTAAAATGGAGAAGAGGGTTCATGGTCTGAAATTATTCAACTTAATTTTGAGTCCAAAAGGTTGCACAAATACCTAATTGGAAGATGAGATATTGCTTCTTGAGCTTATGTTGATCTTCACTAGAACTCCGCAGAAGTCCAAAGACTAAAATGTGTCAGTTACTTCCATCATGGCCAACCTATCTTCCACTCGCTTGATCTCACTTTCCACACCACCACTTCACACTGAAGTGATCACACTGCCAATCACATCCTTCCCTTTTCTGAAGGAATTGCATCCTTCACCATACCTTGGCTTGCCCCTCAGTCACGACAGAGTCATACAACACAGAAACTTCAGTCCAACTCATCCATGCTGACCAGGTTTCATCAGCTGAAATAGTGCCATTGCCTGCATTTGTCCCATATACATTTAAATCTTTCCTATGAATAGAAAGGGCTGACAGAGATATGGGCCAAATGCTGACAAATGGAATTAGATTTATTTAGGATATCTGGTCGAAATGGACACGTTGGATGGACTGAAGGATCTGTTTCCATACTGTACATGTCTATGATTCTATCCATTTACTTGTCTGAATGTCTTTTAAAAGTTGTAATTGTACTTACCTCTACCATTTCCTCTGGCAACTCATTCCATATATGTACTACCCTTCATGTGAAAAAGTTGCCCCTCAGGTCCCTTATAAATCTTTCCTCTCTCATCTTAAATCTATGCCCTCTAGTTTTGGGCTCCCCTACTCTGGGGAAAAGACTATGGCTATTCACATCATATATGCCCTTCATGATTTTGTAAACTTTTTGACATGAACCAGACCAAATACCTACAAATATATCAAGGAGACATCCTAGACCCTAACTTTTATGTTTTTAAAGAAAAGTTTAAGATGTTGCATAATTTGATTGGTCACAATATTCAGTTTTAAACAAGATATACTTTATTCTTAACCCCAGTTAAAATATAAACAAAACAAAGAGAAATGGTGTAACTTTAACTCTATAGAAAAACTTAACAGAATAATGGATTATTTAACACTTAACAAGAACTGTTCCAATAAACATTCCATAAACATACCCTTGGCAAAGACAATAAATTGAGGCAGCATGGTGGCTCAGTAGTTAGCATTGCTGCCTCATAGCGCCAGGGACCTGAGTTTGATTCCACCCTTGGGCGATTGTCTGCGTGGAGTTTGTACATTCTCCCCATGTCTGTGTGGGTTTCCTCTGGATGCTCTGGTTTCCTCCCACAGTCTAAAGATGTGCCAATTAGGTAAATTAGCAATGTTGTGTTGTCCGTATTGACCATGGATGTGCAGGCTAGATGGGTTAGCCATGAGAAATGCAGGTATAGGGTCGGGGGTGGGCCTAGGTGCTGTTTAGATGGTCGGTGTAGACTCGATAAGTCAAATGGCCTGCTTCCACACTGTAGGGATTCTATGATAAAATCCTGGTTCTGTGGGAGCCTGACTCCACTTGTTCATGCTGTTTCTGTTATTCGAACATTTTAAAGAAAAACCCAACACCTCACAAACTGTTTACTTAATGGCTTTGAATAGTCAGCTGGGCAAAATACACCTGTTAAAGTCATTGGAAGGTCACACTCCATAATGTTACCCCTCAGCCTCCTGTGCTCCTTGAACACTTGCATGTTTTTGTCTTCACTCACTTTCCATGGTCAGTTTATCTTCGTACCCGAGCTGAACAGCACTCAGGTACATTGAATAATGCTTGAAATTCCTGAACTGAGAGTTTACCTGTTCTTTCTCAGTTATTGTGACAACTTGTTATTTTATTTACAAATCATATCTTATTGTTGGATATGTTAGGAAACCAAGAATGAGCTTCTACACTGCAATATTAACAGCAAAAAAAACATGGGGATACGTTAACTAACCCAGAGTTCATAGAATCTATACAGAGCAGATAGAGGCCATTTGACCCATTGAGTCTGTATGAAGCCTTCAAAGAGCATCAAAGTCTTGCAGCCATAACCCTGCATTAACCATACCTAACCCACCTAGCCTTTACAACACGGGACAAGTTAACATGGCCAATCCACCTAACCTGCAGTGGGAGGAAACCCGCGCAAACTCCACACAGATAGTCATCCCAAGGTTGGAATCAAACGTGTGTCCCCGGAGCTGTGAGGCAACAGTGCAAAATACTAAGCTACCATGCCGCCCGGTTAGGCATTCATTTTAACTATTTAGTTTTAAGATTGATTTAATAAAACTTTAGAAGGTGACAGGTTGAATGTTGGGTTCCCTGTAAGTGTGGAGAAAGTGAGGTCTGCAGATGCTGGAGATCAGAGCCGAAAATGTGTTGCTGGAAAAGCGCAGCAGGTCAGGCAGCATCCAAGGAACAGGAAATTCAACGTTTCGGGCATAAGCCCTTCATCAGGAACAGGAAATTCGACGTTTCGGGCATAAGCCCTTCATCCCTGTAAGTGTGATCATCAAAGTATTCTGACTTGCAGCACTGTCATGAAACACAAGTGTGAAGTGCTCAAAGTCAAAACTTATAAAAGCTTTATATGCTGATTCACACTCAAATTAAAATGAATTATCAAACAGCAAAGGTTACCACTTTGAAGAATATATCAGAATGTTTTGAAACAAACCTACCAATTTCCTAAGATTGTAAAGGAGAAATAATGTAAGTTTGAATTAAACAGTAGTTTTACCCATTTAGAAAGAATCTGGCAGAAAAGTAGGTACGTGGGCGGCACGGTGGCACAGTGGTTAGCACTGCTGTCTCACAGCGCCTGAGACCCGGGTTCAATTCCCGACTCAGGCGACTGACTGTGTGGAGTTTGCACGTTCTCCCCGTGTCTGCGTGGGTTTCCTCCGGGTGCTCCGGTTTCCTCCCACAGTCCAAAGATGTGCGGGTCAGGTGAATTGGCCATGCTAAATTGCCCGTAGTGTTAGGCAAGGGGTAAATGTAGGGGTATGGGTGGGTTGCGCTTCGACGGGTCGGTGTGGACTTGTTGGGCCGAAGGGCCTGTTTCCACACTGTAAGTAATCTAATCTAATCTAAACGTATAACAATAACAATAATAATGCTTCTGGTTCTGTTCTGTTTCTGATTGTAATCATCTTTTTTTTAAGTTAGGACTTCGGCTTTTTAATTAAGCCTGTTGATGCCATATTTGAGTTTTGAGAACAATTATTGCTTTGTTCTTAAAATTAATGAGATACCAAAATACTCTCTCTCTATATATATATAGTGAACACACTGTTCAATTATGCATTGGAATTTGAGCATTCTATAATGCTACAGTATAGCTGAAATTCATTCTTAAATAGTTTATGTATATGTAATTTTTAAAACTATTACAAAAGGCTAAAACAATCTCATGATGTTTTCCCAGGTCAAACCTCTTCCACACAGAGTGACAGACATCTCGAGTACCAGTTACCTCCAGTTATCCTGATGCACTTTTAATAGTCATTAAACAAAGAGGACAGTGGCAGTCAAAGAACAGGTTGTTGCTTCCTCCCATTTAACATGGACATGGTAATTAATGAAAGGATCCAAGGAACCAGGGGAATGAAGAGAACATTGTAAATGTATATAAAGCAATAACTTCAGAAAAATGTGTATTCAGAAACCATGAGCTGCACCATAGAAAAGTAGAACAGGAATTCTTCAACCAAAATTCCTTGCTCATTAAGTTTCCAACCTGAGATGCCATACAACTATGAAGCCTTGAGCGTATTTCTCCAAATGGAGAAAAACAAATCAAAGGTGAGTTTTGCACATAATTCTCTCAACCAGTCAAGTAGCCAGCTCTTAACAATCTTGGTAATGACTTATCCTATCTCACAAGGTTCTGAAAAAGAAGCAAATGATTTGCAAAATGTGGATTACAGGAATAAAACATTTTGCAATCATTTTCATTTTCCATACTTAATTCCAGATTTATCCCTGAAAGATCACCTACATTAAGATTTTAAGTAAATTATAGTTCTAAAAATATCAGACTAAGCACCATGGAATGATTTTTCACATTATGGAAATGCAAGTTAAGTGGTGTGCAAAAAGACTGATTTGCTACTGTCTGTTTTCCACTTTGTCAGTAAAACTGAAAATTAACTTATTTGTGTTTTAATGACCTCTATCAGAAATTGAACACAAAATAAATTTCATGTAACAGCTCAAAATAATGAATAGCTTGTCAAATCAAATATGTGAGAGTTTAAAAAGTGTATAACAAACAACCATATGTTGGATTATTATTTGGCGATGATGTGTGGTTTTCCATAAAATGAAAAAAGTAGAGCTGAAAACTTAAAATTGTTTATTACCACCTGCAATTATAGAGTAGTGAGCTTAGAGTAATGATAACCTTTTGAAACTATATCAGATGTAAGGTTTCTGGAAATGTAAAATGTACTGTAGCGAGAGTGATTACTGAAATTTTGAAGTAACGTTATCTTGTAAATCAGGGAAAAAATAATTTGTTTTATGAAGGCACCTATGAAAACAGCTGACTAATGTTTTAAGAATGGAATAAAGTATAATTTTAAAGTGATGCGAATTCTGAATGAACTATAAAGTAATTGTACATTTTGCGAGTTATATTTGTATGAGATATTGTTTCGACCATCCATTTGTATAATACATTTTCTTCTCTCCATTTCCTTACACCTAATTCTTAAGTCAAGAGGATGACCAGATGGTTTAATTCTGATACCTGATACTCAGAGATGAATTTAGTGATTGTAGTGACTCATGCTTGTTGAGGATTGTTCTGATTTTGCATGAGATCATTCCAGTGATGAGGGATTGACATTGTTCAAGCACATTGGTATTCCAAGAACAACCTGACCACAACATTGTCATTTAATTCATTTTAAAATGGCAGGATTGAGAAAATATAGTTGTCTAGCTTTGACATTTTGTCATCAGTTATAGTGTTAAATATAACAGAAGTCTACAGACTTTTAAACCAAAGCTTGATATCTTATAAACACGTCTCATAACTGAAATTCTTGATTTCTCATATTTTATTTTAAAATTTGAATGCATCCTACATTGCGTATTGGCCTGTCATTGAGGTTTTTCTGTAGAAAATACTGTAAAGGATAATTTCCATATATGCGATTTTAGTTATTAACCGTAATGCCACAAAACAGTGTAACTAAGATAATTTCTTAAGCAAGCACCTGTTTTTAGATTGTTGTTTGTGTCAATGTGGTAGCATGTTTATCTTCAGCCAGACTGGTTGTAGTCTTAAGTCCCAGTGCACAGTATATCTAGTTGTTGTCATCAGTCGTTTGGTCTATATCAATCATTAGATTGTGAGCATCACCCAGGGATAGGAACTCTTCTCACTTGTACATATGAAGGGCTAATGAGGGCCCTCTAATGAATGTTTTATGAGGATACTACAGAAAAAGCACACTATGTGTCCCTTACCTGCAGCTTGGTTAGGAACACAATGTGAATAGAGTTTTTCCTAAATATTTTTATTGAGACAGAACTATAATAGTTTTTTGCTCTACGTAATGGAACATATAGCCAATCGAACTTTAGCAATATTCAAAAGTAACAATAGTAAAATAAACAGAAAGGTGTAACTCGTATAAGCTTTTCATTAATAGAACTATCGCTGGAAAAATATCCTTTGCTTTTGTGATTTCCAGTGTTGCTGTCTGACTATTTTAATGATATAAAGCACACCTCATGATTTAGTAATCTGCAATGTCTTCTTACTTAATTTTAGAACTCATCTTTGTTGTGAATCCTGTTGAGGATTTCAACATGGTAGTCCTGTTCTATAGGCTCTGTTCTGTAAAGCGCTAAAACTCATCAAAATTAATTGATTGTGACTTCACTTGATATAGCATCAAGGACAACTGGCAACCAAAGAATTATACTTCCCAAACCATATTGGGTGTCTGAGTCACTTCCGAGTTTATTAGATTCTGCTCATTTTGACTTGTTTTAAAGTAAAAGTCATCTGCATATATGCATTGGGTAGGTTATGGTAATTTGTTTGTATTTGCCTAGTATGTATGGGAAAGATAGAACTGATAAGATCAAAAATTCAAAGTAAAAATAGGAGATTAAAAAACATATTCTCTACACATACAATTTGTATTCATTGTGTTGCATTTGGAGGCTGGGACCATTTTTTTGTGTCAGTGATCAGAAACATATTTTCAATTTTTTTGCAGGTAAAATTTGTTGTATTGATGGATGAAAAATATATGTGATGAATCATGAACATAATTTTTGTTCAAACATTTTGTTAGCTAAAAATGTTCCTGTTGCAACATCAGTTAAATGCCTAGTATTTTCATTTGACATATGCTACTTTATGGATGTGGCGATGCATTCGATCTAGTTGTTTGTTGCTCATTTAAAATAATGGATGATGTATAATAATATTAAACATGCACATGTGTAATACAGTTATTCCACTTTATTGGAATGTTTATAAATGTGCAGTAGAACTGTATGTCCACTATATATTACACCAACATTATAATGCATTAACTGTGAGTATTATCATGTTTTACATGTTATGAAACAGAAATAAAACTATAAATGAACCACAGTATTAGTTGCACTACTGAAACCAATACAGATTGAAACAGAAACTGAAATCAAAAACTAACCACAAACTTGCTGAAGGCAACAGTGTAGAGGAAAAATAAATACTGCATAAGATGCAATGAAGTGGATTAATAAATGGATACAGCCAATTAAAGTTGAAAATAGAGAAACCCACATAACAAGAATTGGATGAACATCTTTAAAGAGAATTGAAAATGTCAATATTATTTACTGATTTACAAACAAAAGTTTGAAAACGTAGTTTTAGAGTTTGTGGCCAGATGGTAAAACATTCCATTCTGATTAGGAATTATAAATACCAACAGAAATGTTCAGCCTAAAGATTGAATTTCAATTTTGTTTTTCCCAGTCTGATCCTGAAAATATGATGAATGTACAAGTGCTCTTCCTGCAGAACCTGAGCCCCTGCTACTGAGACCTACTCCATGAGTTGTTGGCCAAACAGTTTGATCAATCTTTTTAACGTGCCCATGGGCCATGTCAGTGCTAAGAGCAGGACAGATTCTTGATCAGACATGCTTAGTCTAGAGTGATGCTCCTCAAGCTCTAAACACTTGTCTCTTTCCAACTGAGAAAAATGCCTACTAATCTTATTACTACTAATTATAGACAGACAGTGGCACAGCTTTCACAATTGGTCAGTGTTTTATTGAATTGTGACCCATGAGATCATTAGGATAGGTGTCAACTTTGTCATGACCGGATATCTTTTAGTGCAGGGTAATTGGATAGCAATCAAGAATTCATATTTTGCAAGTTTTCCCTTCCTCTTAAACCTGACCTATGAGATCAGTTGTAACACCCATATTTTCATTTCAGCTGAACCCAAATGATTTACCACAGACTCAGAATATTGTAGCTTCAACAAACCATTTTTGGTTTGTCTGCCCCAATAGTCTATTCACTGATTATACCATCAAGAAGCATGTATTACTTTTTATTTGATTTTGTTGAATCTCTTTAGGTGAAATAGCACCATTCAAGATTCTCTGATGAAGTAAATATGTGGGAAAGGTGCAAACATTTTAAATGCTGAAGTTGAGAATCATCTTGCCCCTAAAACATTGTACTATTGAACTATGGCTAAAGGACTGACATTCATTTTGAGGTTACAGCAACCTTTTTCTTGACATATTATACCAGATTGACCAAAGAAGTCACAATCAATGATTATCATGCTAGCAAAGTTACCGTCATCAAGGTTTTTTTTGGATTACATCCAGTGTATGATTTTTACTCCATTTTTTCACTTTGATTGTTTGAAAATTCCGCATGTGTATCCAATGTAATTCTGCACATAATTGTCATAATATAAAATCTAAAATCCAGCTTCATTAATTTATTTTCTAAAACAACTAAAGAACCACAACATAAATGGTAATGTTAGGGTACTTCCGCTAATATACTTACTCAATAAGTGAAATTAACGCCATTTGGCATAAAAAAAGTAGTTAATGCATTATTCAGATTTAGATAAATTTTCTGTTCAATAGAATCCTAACACGAAACCTTTTTGCTTCTCGTTCCTATGCACCTACTCAATCGATTTATTTGCAAGATCAGTCATACTGGCACAAACCACTGTCTAATGGTTAGCCGCTATAGCTGAAATAGCCTTCACGCCATCCCACTGTTATTATGTGCCTCGTATCTTTTCCTACTTTTCATATGTGTTTTCACGATGAGTAAAAATCGACGCCACCGTCTATCCATTTTGCTTCAGGATAATTGCCTCCTGCTGGATGATCCATTGAAAATCAGGGAGAAGTTGATAGCCTTGCGCATCTGCCTCTCCTAGTTGAAAGGAAAAGCGCTGAAGGTGGCTATGAGGGAAAGAATACAAAGAGAGAAATAGGAAAATAAATTAAGGTGAATAGGGAGTGGTATCCTTCTGCTGTTTGGCGCACCATCTGGAACATGCTGCTACAGTTGTAATACCTGTCCAGTGAGTTTAGTTTTGAATACAACAAACGAGCGAACAACCTTGCTTCATTCTCACTGAAAGGCAACATTATTTGCATAACTGTTTATTTCAGTAAACACTTGTCAGAAGTAATTACAAAACATTTTATTTATTTTAAGATAAGCCCACAAATTTGGCGCTAGCAAAATTCAAGGCTGCTTCATTCCGATCTAACACCATAGGTAAGTACATTAGCTGTGTATCAAACTTGCCTGAGAGGCAATGAACATTGCAACTGGCGCCTCTGTATCGCCACGTATTTAGACATTGATCAAAAATAAGCGAAAAATCCATAAACGATGTTACCAAGTATTTTATGCGTGACAATTTAAGTAGAAATATGAATTACAATAAATTATCAATTGAAATGAAACTTGATCGTAAAGTTCGTAAATTAGGGCTGACAAAGGGATAGTTTCGAACCTTAGTACCTACAATTTCGGATATTGTAATTAGTATAGGATAACGTACAATTAAGATTCAAATTATTTTCAGAGATGATTCATCTCTAATTATAACATTGTCCTTGCAAGCTGAAATTGGGTCTGTATTATATTTGAAAATCGAAGACTTATATCTATAGTTGGCAATTCGTTTGAGAAACCTCATCAGCCGTGTTATTCTTAGCTGCTGGGAGGAATTTACAGAAAATATATGTTGGCTTGTTTTAATTAAAACATCGAATTTGACATTAGAAAAAAGCAGATTGATGTTTTTAAACATTTGAGTGTCAGATAAGAAATTAAGAATAGACATTATAAAATGCTCGTGATCCGTAATTTAGGAATAAAATGAGTGGACTGTTTTGACTGATTATAAAATATTGCAGATAATGTTAATACATGTATTTCACAAAAATAGCAATTTGAATAAATTAAAAACTCTATATTGCTCACAATACACCCTAAATTAACCAATACGTGTTGATACAATCTTAAATTCTCCCAAAACTTGCTTAAAGTGGTGTAATCTATTGTGCTGTAAGGAAATACCATGAATAAAAATCTAGGTTTGTAAAGGTAGATAAAGCTGGTCCTATTCGAGGCATCATCAATGGGACTACGCTTGCACCTCGCTGTTTCTCGCATCACGAACCAAACTCTAACTGAATATTAAACTACATGTCGTTTTCATTTCAAGAAAACAACTACACACCATATGAACTAAGCAATTGCGTATAATACGAAACTATCAGCATATATTTAGATTGCGATACCTTACAATTAACTATTTTATTTGCGTGTTCCGCGAATTTCTAAAGTACTGTCGCTTCACAAATAATGCAATGCAACTCTTGTTTATCAACTTGAGCAAAACCCAATGTGTTTTGTCGTTGGATTGAACATTTTAATAACTTCCGAGTCTTTTTGTATACGTTTACATATGTATGTGTTGCCATTGAGTTGTTGCTCAGCGCCTGATGCTCGCAGCGCCTGAGATGGCCACCAAGCAACAATAGAGCGCTCCCAATAAAGTCGTCTGCTGCCATGGCAACCAGCGGGCTGCGCCGAATGCGGGTGACGTCAGCGTCCGAAGCTCGCTCCGTTTCGAAACGGACCAATCACAAGTTGTCGACCGTTAAACCGCAAGCCACGCCCCGTTCCCCTCCTTCTCCACAACCCGACAAACTGAACCTGACGCCGGGTGGAGTCCCGCCCCATCGGCTTCGCGATTGAGCCGACCTCGCCAGAAATCCACTCACGATTGGTCAGTCGAACCGCCAGTCTGGGTGGTGACGGGCAGGGGCGTGGTTTTCATCTTGATGGACGGGAAGTGGAGGGGGGGGACGTCAGCGCAAAGAAAACATTTCCGCCATCAAGTTAGAGCGACACGGAGGCATGGATTAAAAAGCGAGAGAAGCGAATCATTTCGCTTTGAAAGAATAAATAGAGAAGAGGGAGGGGGAAGCATAAAAATAATAAAACAACACAAGGGAAAGTGTGTGAGAAGAAAAAGATCTTTTTTTCCCTTCAGTGTGTGTGGTGTTTGACAGGAATAGTAACCGGTAACTAAAGGTTCAGGGCAGCTCCGTGAGTGAGTGAGCCGGGCTTCGGTGGCGTGTGTGTGGAACTAGGATCTCAGTCACGGGCCGCCCTGTTGAGGGCGGAGTTTGCATTTTATATATATTTTTTTCCCTTCCCTTAAACTCTGACACGTCTGCAGTGAGTGAGTGGCATTGGCAGTCTGTCAATCCCTCACCAAAGCGGCCATCAAAACATAAAGAGTTGGCTCGTAAATTGATCTGGCTTTCACTGCTGGGGCAGTGCAAATAATTTTTATGATCTTTTCTTTTTTTATTATTTCCCTTCTGCCTTTTGAAGAGGCAGCTACTTTTACTTGATCTTGTTTCTATAGATTTTTTTATGATCTTGGATTTTGCTTCTTTTTAATTATTTTTCGCTCATCCACACGCAGCGTTCCGGCTCTTGTAGCTTTTTTTTACTATATTGGGTTTTTGTATTATTTTTGTTGTTGTTAAAAAAAGGGGGAATTATAGACAAGTTTGAAAAAGGAATTGAAAGCACCTCAAAGCAACTGTCCCTGTTCTCTTCGGCTCCAGTGGTACCTGTGCTAGTTTCATTTCTTCTGTGTTACTGCTGCGGCAGAGTATGGACGATCAATCCAGGATGATGCAGACTCATCCCGGTGTAAGCTTGGCTGGACACTCGGTACAGGGGGGCATGGGTTTGCCTCCACATGTGCAAGGACATGAAGGTGCAGACGGCGACGGAAGAAAGCAAGACATCGGGGATATCCTTCATCAGATCATGACCATCACTGACCAGAGTCTGGACGAAGCACAAGCAAAGTTGGTTGCCCGCAAAAAAAAACATTTTCCCCATTTTCTTTCTTTTTCTTTTGCCTGTGTGTGATTTTGATGTCTTTAGCGCTCAAATTCGCCGCCATATTTTTGACTTTGAGTGCTATAAATCTTGTTAATTACTTATTATTTTTATATTTCAGGAAACACGCATTAAATTGCCACAGAATGAAGCCAGCCTTGTTTAGCGTCCTGTGCGAAATAAAAGAGAAAACAGGTACTGCTCCGATTAATTTTGACACACTAATCGCTACACTGTTATACTTCTGCTAGCTGAACTCCAGCGACATGTGCACCGCCATCTTGATTTCTATTTCTCTCCTATTTCATTTTGTTCACTGGAATAATGCTTCACTAAATTTAACAATTCATAACCGTGATGCTAAATGAAATGTACATTAAAATGCTCGTATATCATCCATAACATAATCGCCCTTGGCATCTATAATAGAGCTGCCTTTGGCGCACTTTGCTGTATGCGGAGTAGAAAAGTAGCAGCGTGTGTAAGATTTTACATTACAAACTAAACTACGGTTGGACTTTTAATTGAAAAAAAATGACAATCGTATCGATATCTGGGGCAGAATGGGTGTTGTAACGTTGAAAGCGGGTGTGTTATGTTTTGTTTTCTGCAGTAATTTGAAGCGATTGCGTTCGGTAGGAGATACTGCTAATAGTCTTATTCAGAGTTCAGTGTTTTGGGGAAATGCAATATTGTAAAAATCCAACAAAATGCATTCAGCCAGACAATTACAGAGTAGTTTGTTATGTTTCAGTGTGCATTAATTATGAGAAAATATATCTGGATTGCACAATGGTAGACTGAACCGTGCTGCCTTTACCCTGACAGCAGCTAGTTTTCCTTGCGTTTATGCACAGGCGAGATTACCTACAATAGATTTTGAACTCGATATAAAGAAAATCTTAACTCGCGTACAGTAAGGATAATATTTAAAGCACAACGGCATATCAACTACAATAAAATATCCCTAGTCTTCTAGTCATAACTTTGAAGATGTTAAATATCCTACAACTCTGAAATCAGTTTTAATGCTGAAAGTTTTTAGGATGCGTTTTAGCACCCCGTTTAATCCGAGATCATTGTGCAAATTATTGAGGTAACGGGGCTACATAAAATACTGAGAATGACATTTCCACCGAAGTCCTTTCATTAGGATTCGTGAACCTTTATTTCTTTTTGATTGACCCATTCTGTGATATTTTCGCTGCGTGAAGCAGCTTATTGTTGATGCGTTCTTTTAGCATTTAACTGGAAGGTTTAACTCAAACAACAAATAACGTGAAGTGAAAGAACAGAATAGATCTTTCAAAGTTTATGTCTCTTTTAGATGAATACGATTCTTACAGTATTTTACATAGCAAGAAATCAGATAATTGCGGAGATTTGGACTGGTTGCATTATTATGATCAAGTTTTCTCTTATTGTCCCTTCATCGGCCTTGATTTAAATTGATGTACATAGCGATAGATAAATGTACAAATGTTGTAAATTAGACTTTGTAGGTAACAAGAGTGGTAGATAGACACAGGTACATTGTTCTCTTTGCGTGAAATTGGAATTTCGGTCGAACAGTTTAGGGTATACGTATAATCTGTCCGACTAAATATAGCTATTTCCATCAAAAACAACATTACAGCAAATCTGTAAGGAACATCTAGTGTTGCATTCTGGAAAAGAAAGTTGGCGTTGTAGCGATGTTTTTTTTTGTTGGAAGTTCAGACTTGGATATTAGGAAATCTGAGTTGGTGACAATTTTCTACACGTGGTAGATATTATTTCCCAAATGACATTTCTGACGCGATTTAAACAGGCTTGTAAAACCCGATTTTACTCTGGAGGCTTGCATAGGGAGGTCTTTAATAAAGAAAACACAGTTATAAGAAATGTAGAAACACTTTCAATAACACAGGAGGAAAGTTAGTCGGAAAGCGAAAATACAATAAGTAACCCTGTTGAAAAAATCTAGAATTACAGAAGAAATAATTTAATAAATTGTTTAGATGAATGTATCACACAAAACAGATAAATCTATTCTGAATGTTTGTAATCCTTAAAATATGAAATAAAGCCTCGACACAAATATTGTGTGAAAGATGACGTTATTACATGAAATTCTTCAGTTCACCGGCGGATAAAAGTCTTGTAAAGGTTTTGTAAAAGTATAATTTATTTAGCTGTTAGAGGAGACATATTTTCATTTTACTTAATCTTCCCGTTGATTTGATGGAAAGGAGGTAAATTATAACACTGCATGGTTGTATGTGTGGTTAGAATGTTACTGCACAAATGCATAAGAGCTGTGCAAGGGGAATATCACTGCGATATGGAATGCAACGCGTTTGTTTTATTTTGCAGAAAATATATGCACTATTCAGTTAGGACTGGAGTTAGCAATATCCAATAGCATCGGGAAAGCTCGTACTTGTTTCGTAGCTCCTGTCTGTGTAGCGGCTCATTCCTTATTTTTACTCAATAAATGCGCCATTGTTTTCCTCCACTTGGTTTAATTATGAACCAGTATTTCGGGGTAGATTTCACAGCTGCACCATCAGCTTTGTTTGTCTTGTAAATATCCACTCACTCATTATTCAGGTTATACAGTAAATTAATTGACAGATCTTAAAACGTGAGCTTTCACGATTGTGGCACAGGATTTGACTAATTTATTCCTGTAGATTTAATTTCAGGCCGTTTGTCTCACAAAAAGTCTACTCAATAAAGAGATATCTATAACTACATAAAAAAGTCAAGCAAATTGTATGCACTCCTTCACTTTACCACAAGGTAGCAGGCTTTTTCATAAGTACATGAATCCCTGGTATTCTTGAAAGTATTTTTCATTCCTCATGGATCACATTTTTATCAATTACCACTTTTAATAACTGGTAAAAACAATGGAAAACTAGGTTCTGTTGCAATGCAACTAAATAGTTTAATGCTTCATGGAAGGATTATAGACAGACTTTATGTTGCAGCAAATAGTATCTTGAATATATTCAAAGATGCAGTGTTTAAAGCTAGGGTTACTTTACATAAAGGATATTGTTATACACATGTGCATGTACCATTTTATCTACCTTCTCCAGTAGTGGAGACAGCCAGATTTATATTGGAATACAAGAAAAAATAGATACGTAAAAGATGTCATGAGGTTGCAGTTTGGTGAATCTTTCCCACTGTTTCCATGACAGAAAGTTATTTATTTTCCAGACATAAACTTCAGTTCAACTGACAGGTTTGATTATATGAGAATTACTTTTAGTATCGCTATTATCTATCAGCTTATGTTACCCTTTATTACCATACTTGTACAGTATCCTGAATTGGCCTTGATATCAATGAACTTATAATTTGCTGAAGCTGTTTATGGTTATGATAGCCTCTACCAGTATCAAATCGCCAGTATAAAGTAACTTGTGTCTTTGAAATTAGGTTGTAGAATTTATGGAATGTTGTGCCTTTAATAATCATGATATGGTCTGTTAGAATGTCCTTCAGAAAAGTAGAAATTTGAATAATGGAAATTTGGAAAATTCCTTGCTTTATGTTTTCTTTAAAATGAAAACATTCTGAAGGTTTCATATGTTAAGGTTCTTTAATTGATGCGTTTTGGTGCTTTTATTGTGAACATATGAAGACCATTTGGACCAAACTTAATTTTTCAAACATTTTAGCTTTTTCACTTTCATAGTTTGTAATAAATATAGAAGTATAATTATGTATTGGTTTTGATTTTTGTTCATTTGAAAGTCAGGTTTCTTTTTAGTCCAAAATGAATAAAGGTTTTGTTAATATTGCATATGGTTAAAGTTAACTTTCGTGCTTTTGTTTCACATTGTTCATGTTCTGGGCTGTGAAACAAGTTAGTTGTTTCCAATGTGAAATAACGTGGCTACTTTTTTTGGCTATAATCTTAATAACTTGTTTATTAAAGGTAAAACTATTAGAGAACTGAAAAAATGTATGGACAGCTGTCAAGTAAACTCTCAAGATAGAGTGCCAACTTGACTGAAAAAGAAGTGACAATCATTTGCTGCAACTGTCTAATGGTTGTGTACTAGATAGTTCATCAGATTTGTAGCTATTGTGAAGCTTATAAGCGGAACAGACTTGAGGAAGATCATAAAACTTAATGAACTCTTAGGCTGCAGGAGGTGTCCGCAGGGGGAGTAAAAGGGCTGTTTGGCTGGCTGAATTCTTTATGCCTTAAGAAAAAAGATGAAAATGATCATTGTTGTCTCTAAACTTTGTCCCATGTTATTTTTGACCTAAATTAGTTTCATGTATGTTACGTGCATATCATGTAAACTTCATCATGATTACATGGATTTATATCTTCATCCTATATTTCACTTCAGAAATAAAGTAAGACCTAATATTCAAAACAAATACAGAAATGTTCATAAAACATCTTTAGTGTGTATGCTAGTTCTTAATAAGGCAGAAGCTGCTTATGTTGTAATTGCTACAAAATATCTAAATAATACTTTGTAGCTTGAACTTTTAAGATTTTTTTACATGGAATTTGTGAAGTTGAGTCTGTTGTACAGTTTAATCTTTCATTTTCGAGAATTTTTGATTCACTGTATAAGTTAATCAAAAAAGAAAACAGCATCTATAGCTGATGTAAGGATTTATGTTATTACAGATTAAATTGATTATTCTGAGGAGTCAATAGATAACTCAGTAAAACTGGTAATGAAAGTGCTGTTCATTTGTTAGACAATCTCTCTCATTTTCTTGACATGATCAGCATTAATATGCAATAAAAACTTAGCACTCCAAGTTCTGTATTCAATAGTTAGAATGAATATTTCTAAAGATGAAGAGATCCTATAATAAATACACTCGGTCTCAGATATTTCTTATCACCACATAATTGTTATTACTATGGAACTATTATGGCAGTAAGAACAAACCCAGGAGTAATTTAGAATTTAGTGAAGAATATTGGAACACCAGATAACTGGTATTGAACCATCTTTTGTATGAAGCTACATAACTTCAACAAAATTGAGGTATAGCTAAATGTTATTTGTAAATTTTTAGAAAAGGCTGTAAAATTGCTCTAAAACACTGATATACAGCCGATTTGTAAGTTGACTATTCTTTTCTGATCTAGCTGAGTCTTTTATTAGCAACTAATTTAACATTTGTCATTTGAGATACTTATTTGGGTTAATGTCATAGTTGATGTCATGAATTTATATGTAGAAGGATGCTCTATTTGTTATTTTCACAGCAATCTATGTTCATGCTATTGTCTTATCAAGGTGATCTGCATGGTTGAAATTGTGCATTTCTGCCAAAGCCTACTTTAACGCATTAGATACTGACCTCTTGTCATGTTGGCATTCGTTCAGTCAACCATTCATGTCTTTTAAGTATGAATTTAGTAAATAATTTATGTCAATATTTAATATAAATTTTTAACTTCTGTCAGTGCTCACTTTTATTGCTTTACCAAGCTTGCTTATTCATTCAAGCTAGTTGTTGAATTAGTCTGCCTTTCTCACTGTTGTGCCCACTTGTTTAGAACAGAAGAAATGGTTTAATTGAGGTTGAGTTTTTATCTTTACAGCACAAGTTTAACTTTAGCTGTATGAAAACTGAGATATTTAACACTGCAAAAGTCTACATTTCGTACCTATCTGATTGTTGAAAATATGAGGAAATATTACGCAGAAGTTAGTAATTAATTTGATAACAACATATGCTGCAAGTCAGAATGTAATAAATTATAAATATAACATTTTGAATTTATGGAATAATTTCCTGAATTAGCACTGCAGAAGTCAAGTAAAATTGACCAGAGGTTAAATCAGTTTTTGGCACTTAACTGATTCACAATGGTGTTTCAATTTGAAATGATTCAGTAAATGGGAAATACAATATTTTTTAGGGAAATGCTTTGCACATCTTTTTCTGCTTTTGAATTCAGGAAATACCTGTTCTATTTGTGTGATTTTGTTCTAAGATATTTGGATTACATTAGATAAAACCAAAATACTTTTAAAATTTTTTGAATATTTAGAGTTTTATCATGTGAATGTATTCAAGGCTATTTTCTTCGACCAGATTTGTTCTTGGAAATATATCAGTGTTTGACGTTAATATTAGTAATTTAGATTGAACTTGTGTTTGATATTAGGCTATGAGAACCTTTGAATACAAAATATGTAATTCGTGAATGTTTGGTTTGAAGAATGTGAAGCTAAATGGTTTCTGATATTCTAATCCTAATTAACAAGTTGGAAATGGAATAGTTTTCTGTTTTGGCTTCTTGTTAATTGGCAAGTCATTCTGTCTGGATATTTTAATATATTTGGCATCTATGGTTTTTGTATTTATGAAGAATTTTTTTTGTTTGGCAGTAATAAGTTGCAGGTTTTTCTTGGTTTCATGGAACTTTCAATATGTGTTATGTTTAATTCAGTCATTATATTGAGTGTTATGTTTTTAGAAAGGCAAGTATCATCTTATTATTTTGACTATCGTTAGTAAAAGTCAAATTACAGATAATTACAAAAAAGATTTAAAAGAAAGGTTCAGAACTTCTCCAACTAGTGGTCAAATATTGTGATTTTCCAGACTCTGTTGCTGTATATAGTAGGATAAATGCAGAACAACAAATAATTCTGTCGTAAGGAACATCTGATTATTTTGTTTGTCTTTGTTTATTCAAGAAAAACATTTGGCATAGAATACGATGACTATACTTTAATCATTTGATCTTATAATATAGAGCACAGTAAACATTATGTTTAGAGCTGTATCAGGATTCAATGTTGTATTTGTTCAACACACATTCAAAACTCATCTGTCAAGTTCCATTGGCCTTGATCTTGCTTTTCTTGATGAATATTGCTGTTTCAAACTCAGGACATCTAAAGCATTGATATACAGGATATACAGAGCTATGAATGCAGCAAACTGGTTTTGTTGCAGCCCTAATTGCACAAGCAAAACAAACACTGGATTGTATTTTAGGTCTTTAGCTGTTAGCTTGGCAATTAGCATATGGATTGGCTGAAAAATGAAGTCCAAATGGGCTGGGGTTCATTCCACATGATGCTAACACATTGCTGTGCAAGACATTCAATCTTAATGCAGCCAGGAAGATGTGCCATTTTTATGATGAATGAATGCATCCAGAAATGTGATTAATTGTTCCAGTAATCAACAGAATGTTTGATTTGCCAAACTAATCGATTGGCACAATCCTAGCTGCCATGTAATCTTTTATAATATGGTTATGTGGTCTTTATATTTTTAAAGTAACATGTTTACATGTCAATATTACTTTGTTTTTCTATTTATATTCCTGATTTGGTTTGCACATCTTTTTAATCAAAGCTGAAGTAAAATGTGAGCCTAGATAAAATTTGGATCTTTCAGTTTTGTTCGGATTGATGTCCTGGGTACTTGTTTAATGAAAGTATTTGGATTGAGTAAATGGAATGAATGATTTTACAATCCAAAGTGCTTTTTTAGAGGGGTTTAGGACTTCTTGGCTCACTGCTAACTGCCATTGTGAGCCTAGAGCAGATTTTCCCATTGCTAATGCCCTAGAAGTATT